>NC_135817.1:38839411-39182959 GCF_964213995.1 Mustelus asterias
CCCACTCCCCACTCTCCCCCCCCAACTCTCCCCCCCCCCAACTCTCCCCCCCCCACTCTCCCCCCCAACTCTCCCCCCCACTCTCCCCCCCCCACTCTCCCCCCCCCACTCTCCCCCCCCACTCTCCCCCCCCACTCTTCCCCCCCCACTCTTCCCCCCCACCCCCCACCCACTCTCCCCCCCCCCCCACTCCCCACTCCCCCCCCCCCCCCCCCCCCACCCCACCTCCCCACCCACTCCCACTCCCCACAGAGCTATTTCTGCTCTGACTAGTACATGGCACTGGTAGTCATCCTGAGATCACTACCTTTGAGGACCTACTTTCAACCTCTTCATCACTCCCTATATCCTCCTTTTAGGACCGCATCCCCTTTTTTTCAGCTATACTGTTTCTACCAATGTATACCACGACCACTGGCTGTTCACCCCCCCCCCCCCTCCCCCTCTAGAATGTCCTGTAGCTGTTTTGAGACATCCTTGACCGTAGCACCAGAGAGGCAACATACCATTCTGGAGTTTTGTTTGCAGCCACAGAAACATCTATCTATTCCCCTTACAATTGAATCCCCTATAACAATTGCATTCCCACATTTTTTACTCCTCTCCTGTGCAGCAGAGCCAACTGTGGTGCAACAATTTGGCTGTTGCTGCTTTCCCCGAGAGGCCATTCCCTCCACCAGTATCCAAATTGGTATATCTGTTTTTCAGGGGAATGACCACAGGAGATTCCTGCACTGTCTGGCTAGTCCTCTTGCTCCGACTGGTGGTCACCATTCCCTTCCTGCCTATGGCGTCTGAGCCTGTAGTGTGACTACCTCACTATATGTGCTTTCCACAATACTCTCCACCTTGCAGATGCTCCTCAATGTCCCCAGTCACCACTCCAGCTCTGAAACCCAGGCTTCCAGGAGCTACAGCTGGAGACAGTCCTGCACATATGCTGGCCCCGGGCACTGGAAACATTCCCAGCTTCCCACATCGAGCTGGAGGAGCACACCACAGCTTTGAGTACTCCTGCCAAGACCTACCCCTTTAAATTCAACGTTTTGGAAGATACTTAAAATTAAATAATACCAATTTCTCTAGGGACCTTCTTCTGTGGTCTTTATTACTACTGAATATAGTCCTTATAAACCACAAAGTCAGGACAAATCAGATTTGAATGTCTTGTTGTGTAAGGCGTGTCATATTGCCAGCATTCTAAAATTTATTCTCCTGCTTCCTCAATTCTGCAGAGAATTTGAGTTCTAAATTTCATACAATACCCCTGATGTGTTCAAATTCCAAACAAATTTCCCAACATGCAGCCTAAAGTAGTGGAAGAGTATCAGGGAAGTCACCAGCATGTGCACATTTATAAATTAGGCTGGGCTTTACCACTTAATGTCCAAGGTTTTATGTACATTGCCGCAGTTACCTGGTTTTGGACTGCCACATTTACCACAATGTGTGAATTGTCAAACCTGTGGTTTAAAATCACCCCATCTTTCCTCAGCTATATTCCTAATTAGCTATGCTGGCATTCTGTTAGTTTTCTCTCTTGACTGTCACATTGTATTTTCAGTACTTAGAGACATATGCTATTGAAATGTCATTCAGATGCTGTACAACCTTACATTTGTACATCCTCTCTCAAGCAAACTGAAAGACCCTTCAAACCACAGTGAAAACCTTCAATATCTGTTTCACCATCCAAAACCTTTCATCTCATAACCTTTAAAGCCTTAGATAAATGGAATTTAACTGAAAATACCTTAAATTACATGGAGAGAATCTGCTGGTTTTCTAGATACTTTCTAACGTGTCACTTAAACACCAGACTTGGCTTAGAATTGTGCAGCTGTCAATCTGTCGGAAATGTAGTAAAATAGCACGCTGCATTGATAACAGAGTCAAGAATGCTCAGTACACAATGTCCTTAGCCTGAAGGCTGTCTGGCTCCTTGTTCTTATCCACTGCTCAAGGCCCCTGGACCAAAAATAGAAGTTGTTTGGCCGACTCCACCTGCTTGTATATGTATCACAATGGTCATTTAGTCTGAACACTTAAATCATGTAAGGACATAAACTCCCTCGCTGAGCTACAAGTTACACAGGAGATCGTTGGCAAAGCTCAAGGTAAAGACTCAATACAGAACCATGCATTCATTCCTCCAGTGGCCAACGCCATCACACATACATCCAGTTTGGGAGGAGGGCATGAGGGTCAGTTTGTGAGTTACAAACTTGGTGAAGCACAGAGTATGAGCGAAGAGCAGCAAATACATAGTGTGATTGTGTAAGGCACAGCAGGCAACAATAATATCAAACAACTTGACTGACTTAGCTCTAAGTCTCTCTGGATCCTGTATACACAAAATGTTAGTTCATAAAGAGTGTTCAGGGTGGACTTGCTCTGGTTTAATGTGAAACCTTTCAATGTGAATCCTTCAAAATGGATTCCTTCAATATCTGGAAGGTGACAGCTCTCAGGAATGGCTTTCTGGTTGCTGGGGGATGGTGCAAATACTTTGCAAGATCAAACAATGAGACAGCCCATAATTCTCATGATTCCTTTTAACATATTTTTAGCATGACAGATGGTACATAAATAAGATCTTCTATTTTCCTTACATAAAGGGGGCTAGTCAAATGGAAAACAGAAACCCTGGTTTATAGGCTCTTTTCAATTGATGTAAAAGTAGTGTCTTTGATGGAATTACACCTCCATTGGCCAAGACATATATTTTGCCATGTTTGAAGCCTGCTGTACCAGTCATTAGAAAACCCTTATTGATTTCCCAAAGGTATGTGACCCTTTCCGCAGAATATGGATGGGACTTAATCTAACCCATTGCGGTGGAAAACATGGTGGTCGGGTGACGTAATTGCTGGAGAGGCTGTGGCTCAATTTCCTGGCAGTGGGAAACCTCCTTTGATAAAGTCAGAGATGGGAAAGCGGCCCATGGAGGAACTTAGCTGTTCATGGCAGGATTGCATTAATGAGCCAATTGACTCCAATTATCCCTGAACCCACCAGAGTTTAGTTGTGGCTCAGGGATTTAATGGAAGTCACATGGCTTTCCCTTCCTTCTCGATGGTCCCAGTAAACCCTGTTGGATTTGCCAGTAGCCTATTCGAGAGGGAGGTGGCCCTTGTTGTCCTGCACTCTCTGCGCAACCTGGGACTTGGCGTTGGGAAGGGGGGTGCCGTCAAAGTCATTCTTTCCATTCCTCTGTCACCCTCACTCAAAGTACAGGGACCCAGTAACAGGATTGTTTTGGTGGGAGATTTTAACTTCCCCTATATTGGCTGGGACTCACTTAGTGCTAGGGGCATGAATGGGGCAGAGTTTGTAAGGAGCATTTAGGAGGGCTTCTTGAAACACTATGTAGATAGTTCAACTAGGGAAGGGATCATATTAGACCTGATATTGGGAAATGAGCCCGGCCAGGTGGTTGATGTTTCAGTAGGGGAGCGTTTGGGAACAGTGACCACAATTCAGTAAGCTTTAAGGTACCGATGGATAAAGATAAGTGTCATCCTCAAGTGAAGGTGCTAAATTGGGGGAAGGCTAATTTCAACAATATTAGGCAGGAACTGAAGAATGTAGATTGGGGGCAGATGTTTGAGGGCAAATCAACATCTGGCATGTGGCAGGCTTCCAAATGTAAGTTGATAGGGATTCAGGACTGGCACATTCCTGTAAGGATGAAGGATAAATATGGCAAGTTTTGGGAACCTTGGATAACTAGAGATATTCTGAGCCTAGTCAGAGAGAATAAGGAAGCATTTGTCAAGGCCAGGAGGCTGGGAACACACGAAACAAGTGTGGAACACAAGGAGAGTAGAAAGAAGCTCAAGCAAGGAGTAAGGAGGGCTAAAAGGGATCATGAAAAGTCATTGGCCAGCAGGATTAAGGATAATCCCAAGGCTTTTAACACATATATAAAGAGCAAATGGATAGTCAGGGAGAGGGTTGGCCCACTCAAGGACAGGGAAGGGAATCGATGCGTGGAGCCAGAGGAAATGGGCGAGGTATTAAATGAGAGCTTTGCATCAGTATTCACCAAAAAGAAGGACTTGGTGAATGATGAGTCTGGAGAAGGGTGTGTAGATACTTTCAGTAATGTTGAGATCAAAAAGGAGGGGGTATTGGGGGTCTTGAGAAACATTAAGGTAGACAAGTCCCCAGAGGCTGATGGGCCATACCCCAGAATACTGAGAGAGACAAGGGAGGAAATTGCTGGGGCCTTGAGAGAAATCTTTGTATCCTCACTGGCTACAGGGATGGTAGTCATGATGTGGAGATGCCGGCGTTGGACTGGGGTGAACACAGTAAGAGTTTTAACAACACCAGGTTAAAGTCCAACAGGTTTATTTGGTAGCAATTTGGTAGCTACCAAATAAACCTGTTGGACTTTAACCTGGTGTTGTTAAAACTCTTACAGGGATGGTCCCAGAGTATTGGAGAATAGCCAATGTTGTTTCTTTGTTTAAGAAGGGTGACAAGGATAATCCAGGTAATTACAGGCTGGTGGGCGTTACGTCAATGGTAGGGAAATTATTGGAGAGGATTCTTCGAGACAGGATTTATTCCCACTTGGAAATAAGTGGACGTATTAGCGAGAGGCAACATGGTTTTGTGAAGGGGAGGTTGTGTCTCACTACCTTGATCGAGTTTTTCAAGGAAGTGACGAAGATGATTGGTGAGGGTAGAGCAATGGATGTTGTCTACATGGACTTCAGTAAGGCCTTTGACAAGGTCTCTCCTGGCAGACTGATACAGAAGTTGAAGTTGCACGGGATCAGAGGTGAGCTGGCAAGGTGGATACAGAACTGGCTCGATCATAGAAGACAGAGGGTAGCAGTGGAAGTGTGCGTTTTTGAATGGAGGGCTGTGACAAGCAGCGTTCCTCAGGGATCAGTGCTAGGACCTTTGCTGTTTGTAATATATATATAAATAATTTGGAGGAAAATGTAACTGGTTTGATTAGTAAGTAGGTGGATTTGCGGATAGTGATGAGGATCGTCAGAGGATACAGCAGGATATAGATCGGTTGGAGACTTGGGCGGAGAGATGGCAGATGGAGTTTGATCCAAACAAATGTGAGGTAATGCATTTTGGAAGGTCTAATATAGATAGGAAGTATACAGTAAATGGCAGAACCCTTAAGAGTATTGATAGACAGAGGGATCTGGGTGTACAGGTACACAGATCACTGAAAGTGGCAATGCAGGTGGGGAAGGTAGTCAAGAAGGCATACGGCATGCTTACTTTCATTAGCCGGGGCATTGAGTTTAAAAATTGGCAAGTCATATTGCATCTTTATAGAACCTTAGTTAAGCCGCACCTGGAATGTAGTGTTCAATTCTGGTTGCCACAGTACCAGAAGGATGTGAAGGCTTTGGCGAGGGTAGAAAGACAGAAAAGACTTACCAGGATGTTGGAGTGACGGAGGTTGAGGGGCGACCTTGTAGAAGTCTAGGATTATGAGGGACATGGACAGAGTGGATAGTCAGAAGCTTTTCCCAGGGTGGAAGAGTCAATTACTAGGGGGCATAAGTTTAAGGTGCGAGTGGCAAGGTTTAAAAGAGATGTACGAGGCAAGTTTTTTTACACAGAGAATGGTGGGTGCCTGGAACTCGCTGCCGGGGGAAGTAATGGAAGCCGATACGATAGTGACTTTTAAGGGGCGTCTGGACAAATACATGAATAGGATACGGTGCCCAGAAGGGTAAGGGGTTTTAGTTCAGTCAGGCAGCATGGTCGGTGCAGGCTTGGAGGGCTGAAGGGCCTGTTCCTGAGCTGTAATTTTTCTTTGGACCAATTGTCAAAGTCTGGTGACATCCCGACAGCACTACTGGCAGCCGGCGCTACTTCCAGTGGTACTGCTGGTAATGGAGAGCTGCCAATCTTTTGCCAACATCCTGGAGCACAAGGAAAGCATGATGTTCACCAGTTAAGTACCCGAGAGGCACTTAATTCGGTCAGGACACTCCCATGGAAGCAACATGAGTTTCTCACCATTTCTCCAATCAGTTGGTGGGGTCAGCATTGGAAACATTATATTCTGGCCTGCAGGTTTAGGTAGACCAGCCTCCGGGTTGTCCACAGCTACTTCTTAAAAAAAAACATAAAATAGATTTAAATGTTTGAGTCTGTCACAGCGACAATGATCTATCCTTCGTCCCCCTCCTGTTTCTCATCTACATGCTGCTCTTGGCAACATCATTCAAAATACAGTATTAGGTTTTCACATGTACACTGATAACACCGAGCTTTCCTGCACCACCACCTCTCCATTTTCCCCACTGTTGTTAAAATACCAGATTGGCTCTCAGGTTGGTTTCCATCAGGGCCACTCAGCTCCTGACCCCATCACAGCCTTGACCCAAACATGGACAAAAGAGCTTAAGAGGTGAAGTGAGGGTGGCTGACCTTGTCATCAAGGCAGCATTTGACAGAGTGTGGCATCAAGGAGTCCTAGCAAAACTGAAATCAATGGGAATTGGGGTAAACTCTCCTCTGGTTGGAGTCATAGTTAGCACAAAGTGATTGTTGGAGTTCAATCATTTCGACCCTTGGGCATCACTGCAGGAGTTCTTCAGGGTAGTGTCCTCGGTCCAATGATCTTCAGCTGCTTCATCAATGGCCTATGAGGATATATTGGAGAGTTTGGGACAGTTCTTCTTGGAGAAGAGAAGGCCAAGAGGAGATTTGATAGAGATGTTCAAAATCATGAACGGGGCTGGACAAAGTATATAGGGAGAAACTGTTCCCCCTCGTAAAAGGATCAAGAATGAGAGGGCATAGATTGAAAGGGATTTTCAAAAGAAGCAAATGTGATGTACATAGAACATAGAACATAGAACAGTACAGCACAGAACAGGCCCTTCGGCCCACGATGTTGTGCCGACCTTCATCTGAAACCAAGATCAAGCTATCCCACTCCCTACCATCCTGGTGTGCTCCATGTGCCTATCCAATAACCGCTTAAATGTTCCTAAAGTGTCTGACTCCACTATCACTGCAGGCAGTCCATTCCACACCCCAACCACTCTCTGCGTGAAGAACCTACCTCTGATATCCTTCCTATATCTCCCACCATGAACCCTATAGTTATGCCCCCTTGTAATAGCTCCATCCACCCGAGGAAATAGTCTTTGAACGTTCACTCGATCTATCCCCTTCATCATTTTATAAACCTCTATCAAGTCTCCCCTCAATCTCCTCCGTTCCAGAGAGAACAGCCCCAGCTCCCTCAACCTTTCCTCATAAGACCGACACTCCAAACCAGGCAGCATCCTGGTAAATCTCCTCTGCACTCTCTCCAGCGCTTCCACATCCTTCTTATAGTGAGGTGACCAGAACTGCACGCAATATTCCAAATGCGGTCTCACCAAGGTCCTGTACAGTTGCAGCATAACCCCACGGCTCTTAAACTCCAACCCCCTGTTAATAAAAGCTAACACACTATATGCCTTCTTCACAGCTCTATCCACTTGAGTGGCAACCTTTAGAGATCTGTGGATATGGACCCCAAGATCTCTCTGTTCCTCCACAGTCTTCAGAACCCTACCTTTGACCCTGTAATCCACATTTAAATTAGTCCGACCAAAATGAATCACCTCACATTTATCAGGGTTAAACTCCATTTGCCATTTTTCAGCCCAGCTTTGCATCCTATCTATGTCTCTTTGCAGCCTACAACACCCCTCCACCTCATCCACTACTCCACCAATCTTGGTGTCATCAGCAAATTTACTGATCCACCCTTCAGCCCCCTCCTCTAAGTCATTAATAAAAATCACAAAGAGCAGAGGACCAAGCACCGATCCCTGCGGCACTCCGCTAGCAACCTGCCTCCAGTCCGAAAATTTTCCATCCACCACCACCCTCTGTCTTCGATCAGATAGCCAGTTACCGATCCAATTGGCCAACTTTCCCTCTATCCCACACCTCCTTACTTTCATCATAAGCCGACCATGGGGGACCTTATCAAACGCCTTACTAAAATCCATGTATATGACATCAACTGCCCTACCTTCATCAACACACCTAGTTACCTCCTCAAAAAATTCTATCAAATTTGTGAGGCACGATTTGCCCTTCACAAATCCGTGCTGACTATCCCGGATTAATCCGCATCTTTCTAAATGGTCGTAAATCCCATCCCTAAGGACCTTTTCCATCAATTTACCAACCACCGAAGTCAGACTAACCGGTCTATAATTACCAGGGTCATTTCTATTCCCTTTCTTAAACAGAGGAACAACATTTGCCACTCTCCAGTCCTCTGGCACCATCCCTGTGGACAGCGAGGACCCAAAGATCAAAGCCAAAGGCTCTGCAATCTCATCCCTCGCCTCCCAAAGAATCCTAGGATACATTTCATCAGGCCCAGGGGACTTATCGACCTTCAGTTTATTCAAAACTGCCAATACATCCTCCCTCCGAACATCTATTTCCTCCAGCCTATTAGCCTGTAACACCTTCTCTTCCTGAAAAACATGGCCCCTCTCCTTGGTGAACACTGAAGAAAAGCATTCATTCATCACCTCGCCTATCTCTACTGATTCCATACACAAGTTCCCACCACTGTCCTTGACCGGCCCTAACCTCACCCTGGTCATTCTTTTATTCCTCACATAAGAGTAAAAAGCCTTGGGGTTTTCCTTGATCCGACCCGCCAAGGACTTCTCATGTCCCCTCCTAGCTCTCCTCAGCCCCTTTTTCAGCTCATTCCTTGCTAACTTGTAACCCTCAATCGAGCCATCTGAACCTTGTTTCCTCATCCCTACATAAGCTTCCCTCTTCCTTTTCACAAGACATTCCACCTCTTTTGTGAACCACGGTTCCCTCACTCGGCCATTTCCTCCCTGCCTGACAGGGACATACCTATCAAGGACACCCAGTATTTGTTCCTTGAAAAAGTTCCACTTTTCATCAGTGCCTTTCCCTGACAGTTTCTGTTCCCATCTTATGCCCCCTAATTCTTGCCTAATCGCATCATAATTACCTCTCCCCCAATTGTAAGCCTTGCCCTGCCGTCCGGCCCTATCCCTCTCCATTGCAATAACAAAAGACACAGAATTGTGGTCACTATCTCCAAAGTTCTCTCCCACAACCAAATCTAACACTTGGCCCGGTTCATTTCCCAGTACCAAATCCAATGTGGCCTCACCCCTTGTCGGCCTATCCACATATTGTGTCAGGAAACCCTCCTGCACACACTGCACAAAAAGTGCCCCATCCAAACTATTCGACCTCCAAAGGTTCCAATCAATATTTGGAAAGTTAAAGTCCCCCATGACAACTACCCTGTGACCCCCACACGTATCCATAATCTGCTTAGCAATTTCTTCCTCCACATCTCTATTACTATTTGGGGGCCTATAGTAAACTCCTAACAACGTGACCGCTCCTTTCCTGTTTCTAACTGCAGCCCATATTACCTCAGTGTGCATATCCCCCTCAAAGTGCTTTTCCGCAGCCGTTAAACTATCCTTGATTAACAATGCTACTCCTCCACCTCTTTTACCAGCTTCCCTACACTTACTGAAACATCTATACCCCGGAACGTCCAACAACCATTCCTGTCCTTGTTCTACCCACGATGTGATACGAGAAAAAGGTTGCTCACACAATGAGTGGTTCAGGTCTGGAATGCATTGCCTGGAAGTATAATGGAGGCTAAGGCAGGTTCAAGCAAGGCATTCATGAGGTTGTTTGATGATCATTTGAATAGAAGCAATGTGCTGGGATGTAGGGAAAAGGCAGGAGAATGGCACTAATCCATTGTGCTCATTTGGAGAGCAGGTGCAGATACGATGGGCTGAATGGCTTCCTGCACCACAACATTTCAGTGATTCAGTGAATTAGAAATGGGTAACAAATGCTGGCCTTGTCAGTGATGCCCACATTCACATCATCACGAAGACCACCCACTTCAGCCTTCATAACATCACTTGAGTTCACTTCTGCCTCAGCTTACATGCTGCTGAAATCCTCATTCAACAAAATAAAATTCGATCCATAAAGCTCTTGGAAATATTTTAATGCCTCCAATACATAAGTTTGATTATGACAATATTTCTGCACAGGTTGCATGTTTAAGCGGCACCTTATTGAGAAATGTTCACCAATTGCAGGCAGTGCTGGCCCTGGGATCCGCAGAGGGCGCACTGTGGAAGAGTGTGAGGGGCTGTTTTGTTGCTGGGTTCCTGGAGGCGGCTGTCAATCAATGGCAATCAAAGCTTGTGTGAGGCTGGGCAGTGGAGCTCATCGCCGGCACTGGGAACGGCTGCAAGCCCAGTGAAATTAACTGGGAGAAACCCACCCGCAGCAGCAACACTTCTGCAACCCGGCTTCTGCAACATCCTGCTGCTTGTCCAGAGGCTGGGCTTTAACTCCCCAGGTTCAATTTCTGCTTCCCGACGCCGTGTCCTGAGATGGTGCTGAAACGGGCAGAGTGGAACCTGTGGATTGCTTGTTTTTGCATCATTTGTTTGGAAGGTAAGATTGAAGGTTTATCACGTACGTACCTTTTACAAGTGCAACCTCCCAAATGTCAGCACCAAGACTTCAAGTCACTTAGCGAAGGAGTAACTGGTTTGCGTTGTTTGGGGAAAGATAACGGGGAGAAAGTTAACAAAATACTTTGCTGAATGAAGTCTTATTTCAGGTTCTTCTAGTTGCTCGTTTATTCCTTGATTTTTGACTTTTTTCATGGAAATAACACTAAGGTGTGAATTGATGGAACTATTTACTCTAGATGTTTAATTTGTTAGAAGTTGGGAATGTTGATTTCTGCATTAGTAACTGGTCTGGAGCGAGTCAGTGGACTGGACAGTTAAGTTGCGGTGTTGGTAACATTGGGTGGGATGGGGGCGCCAGGAGTACAAGAATAAATAAGAGACATGTGTTCACAATTTGTACAATTGTTTGGATGTGACCGGAAACAAGTGTAAACAACGCTACTGATGAGTTCTTGAGAACCATGCCGGAAATTACATGAGTTGTCGAATGTAGGTCATGTTGTCAAAATGGAAACACAAACATCAGATGTCTTTTCAGAAATCGAGAAGTAATTAATAATCATTGTAAATAGCCTAACTTAGAATTTCCGATTCATTCTAATTGCTTAATTCAAGCAGCTGACGTGAGAGAGAAAATACATCTTAGTATTTGGAGAAGTACTGTAGTAGGTCTGAGTTTTTACAGTATTGATTTACAGAGTTTGCTGTTGTTCAAAGTTTTACTTGTCCTTGGTTGGCTTACATTTAAGTTCTTTTTTGGCTTATTTAAGTCTGCTAAAGGGTATTTTGACAGAGGAATAAGAACTATCAATATTTTGTAACGTTGAGATTAAGTAACGAATTGCTGAATATTGACGCAATTTAGACATATGTTATGAAGTTAAGGATAAATCTATAAATCTGAATAGACAATTTAAGACTGGGTAACATCACAGAGTTTAATAATGCTAATGGGGCAGGATTGACCAACGCCTCAAAGGAAAAAAAGGCAAAGGTTCAAATGAAAGTTGCTATATTTGAATACATAAAGCAATTGTATCAGAGTGGATGAACTAATGCACCCAACATATTTGATCCAGTGGCCGTGACAGAGACACGATTGGGCAGTGACCAAGATGGGGAACTAAATATTCCAAGGTAATTGCCTTTTATGGAAAATAGGCAAGATAGCAAAGGAGGTGGGTAGTTTGATAAAGGCACTAGTGGGAAAGGGTATTGGCCCAGAATATCAGGCTGTTGAATCTGCATTTCTTATCTCCACCCATAGTAAGGGTAGAAAACGCTGGTGGGAGTGGTTTACAGGTCTTCAAACAGTAACCATTGTATAAAACAAAAAGTTAGGCGTATGCAATAGTTGTGGAGGAAGTTCAATATTTGTACGTACTGGGTAAGCAAATCTAACTTGGAAGTTCATGTCATACATTCAAGACATTTTTGAAGGCCAACAGGAAAGAAGCTCCTTTAGATCTAGTATTGTGTAATGAGACAGGGTTAATTGGTAAACTTAATGGTAAAGGAGAATGACCATAATACAGAATTTTATATTAAGTTTCAGAGTGTGTTAAGGTCTGAGGCTAGAGTTCAAAATTAAACAGCCAATTATGGATGCATGAGGGTGAATTGGAAGAGGTAGATTGGGAATTTGATTAAAATGGTAGATAAGCAATGGAAGACCAATAGAAACATTTTTGTAATCCCCAACAAATATACATTTCTTTTGAGGAATAAAAACATTAGAGGTGGTACAAACATGAGGGATTTTTGACAAAGTAAACTTGAGGATTGAGGGGGTTTTAAAAATCAGAAAAGGATGACTAAGAAATTGAAGAGCAAGGTAAGTAGAGTAAACTAGCAGGAAGTTTTTAAAAGGTCAGAACTTTTACAATAGTATCAAAAGGAAGAGATTAGTGAAGGCACACATGGGTCCATGAGAGGCAGAGACAGGTGAAATTATAATGAGGAATAAGGGTTTAAGTTCTGTTGGCTAATGTATATATGCACAGAAATTCCATTCGCCCATCGCCGCTTGTCTATACTGACCAGATTGAGAATAAAAGAAGTCTCATCCTTGTAATAAAATCCCTCCATTGTCTCTTTTCTCCCTATCTCTGCAACCTTTTCCAGCCCTCAGACGGCTGCTCTGATTACAACCTCTTATACATTCTTCACTTCCTCCTCCTATCAGAGGCTGTGTCTTCAGGTGTTTTGTCCCTGAAATTTGGAATTACCTCTTCCCGCCCATCATTCTCTCCTCCTTTAAGCTTTTTTGTGTTTCTATAATGATATAAAGGCACCAATCACTCATAAGGAATTGGGCAAACACATTGTGGGTTAATTTATTGAGACTGGCTGTGTGAGAATATTTATACAAAGGTATAAAGCTGGAAGACATCAGTAGCAGAGCTGCAAAGTGAAACTGAGACTAGATCATATGACACATTTCCTTTAGAACGATGGTATGCTGTTCTCCCTTAAAGGCATATTACAACAAAAAACCTACCTACATCTTTACCCAAGGTTTTGTTACTTGTCTTTTATTGTTGGCTTGGTGACCATTTTGTTTGATTATGCCTCTGCAACGTACCTTCTTGGGACTGCTATATAATTCCTGTTGATATTGGAAATAGTTTTGGTCAACAAGGTGGTAGCAGCATAGAACACTGTTGCAGAGTAACTAAAATGTTCTGTAATGTATAGTTTTCAATCTTAATCTTACAATCATGCAGGAGGTTACAGTGCTAGATTCCAATAAAAAATGATTTTTGCACTTCATCAATCGTTTTGATTGCATGACCCTGTGAAGTTCCCAGATATTCAGATTCCACTGGTGATTCGGTCTGTTTGGTCAGCTTCCTGCTGAAGTTATAGAGGGGTAATGGTGAGTAATTTTGGCTTCATGTTACATATGCTACATTATATTATTATTTGGGAATTGGAAGTTGCAGAGGGTTATTAATATATACAGGTGGATGGTACTGTAAATTATTCTGGAGATTGTACTCACCAGCTTGGGCCATTCCTGCTTGCTTCTTTATGGAATTTTCCAACTCTACTAGGCGCCATAGCTAGGAAGCTGGTGGGAAGGTCGTCTTGTATGAGAGCAGGGCTAGGTCTACTAAAAACTGTACTGTAGAGCATTTCTTTAACTACATTATGGCACTTTTCTTTCTTGAGTGCTCACAATGATCTGTTCTGATTCAGATTCTTCTTGTAATGATGTCCAGCTAGTGAATAAAATCATAAGTGCCCTGTCTGCCTGTAGTAAATTGAGGGTGTCTTGATGAGGCTTCAGAACAAAAGGCTTTATTGCTAAAGCAACAATTAACCACACATACAAATAGGATCTGATAGGCTAACTGTGTGACTGTACACAACTTCTCCCTGGCTCCAACTATTAAACATAGAAACTAGAAGCTGGAGTAGGCCATTCGGCCCTTTGAGCCTACTCCACTATTCATTATGATCTTGGCTGATCATCAAATTCAATATACCTGATAGCCCCCTCCCCCCATATCCCTTGATCCCTTTAGCCCCAAGAGCAATATCTAATTTCTTGATCCTTCCCGATGCGGGGGTACATGCCTTAGCACTCAATTGGCTCAACTTCTCAACTCGATATTCCATAGGGTCTGGCCCGACCATGTGGCCCTCAAGAGAAAGCCACCTTAAAGGGGCAACACCACCACATCTCCCCCCTCCCCCCATTAACTCCTGAAGTCACCCAAGGAGGAAACAAAAAAAAAGTTTTTTCTTGGTAATTTGTTATTTGTGTTAACAATCAGGGATAACCCTCACGGCAACTTGTTATAAATTTAGTTGATCCAGCGACTTCCCAACTCTTGTACTCAACTTCGAGCTTGTTTCATCTGGATGTGAAAAATCAGGCCAAGGCAAATGGCAAACTCGTCAATCCAGTTGGTCCTCAGTAGCTGCTGTGTTCTGTTAGTGAAACAACTGGATATTCTGATTCCACGTCCATGACTGGAATCCCCACTCCTAATCCAGGCAGATCTTCATGTACTGCTGGAGTTACCTGTTAATCACTTGTATCAAGTACTGCTCTCCTCCTCAGATGACCCATATGCTTCTTGATGTGACATCCTTGCAACTCTACAACATAGGAGACTGGCCCTGTCCTTTCCACAAACCTACCAGCCACCTCTGCCAGTCCTGCTGCAAAACTTCTGACCATGATGAAATCTTTGTCTCAGCAGACTCTGGTGTTCTTCCTTGAGTTGTGATTCTCTTTCTGAGGGGCTTACCTAGCCTCCACCCTCCCCACCAAATCTGGAAATATTGTATCCAGCTGTGTCCTTAAATGACATCCCATTAGCAGCTTGGCTGGTGTGGCTCTTGTGGTCACATTTGGCGTGGTGTTGTACGACAACAGAAGGCTGGCGATCCTTAAAGGTAGAGGCCTATTTACTTCTTCATTGAGGCCTTGAACACTTGCATGGCTCGTTCCGCTAATCCATTTGATGCTGGGTGGTGAGGTTCTGACCTAACATGGCGAATGTCCTTTGATTTTACAAACTTCCGAAATTCCTCTGCTGTGGAATGTGTAACATTGTCTGATATTAAGACTGCTGGGATCACATGAATGGCAAAGATTTTTCTCAATTTATTAATAGTGGCAGTGGTCGTCATGAACTTCTTCAACTGGATATCCAGCCACTTCGCGCGTGTGTCCACCAAAACATGTGACCCATAAAGGGTCCTGAAAAGTTGATATGCATTCTTGCCCACTGACTCCCTAGCCACTCCCAAGGGTGTGGGTTTGCCGGCAGTGGCAGAGGCTGTTGAGCTTGACAACTGGGACATTTTACAACCATCCTCTTTATTTCTGTATCAAGGCCTGGCCAATGCACATAACATCTGGCTAGTAATTTCATCCTGCATTGACGAGGATATGAGTCGTGTAGCTCTTGCAGCAATAGCCGTCATCCTTGGGGCAGGACTGTAACCTTAGCTCCCCCACAACATCACTCCGTCTTCACAAGTTATCTCCATCCTCCTCTGTCGGTAGGGCTTGAACAGCTCAGACTTCTCATATTTCCACCTTTGCAAGACCATTTTTTAAAACTTCGGTAATACTGGGTCTCTTTCCGTCCACATCCTTGTGTACTTCGCTGAGACCAGTAAGGACTCTATCATATGCAGTGCCAGCACTATCCCTTGTGGAACTGGCGATGATGCCACTGTCTGTGGCAATGTGCTAAGTGCATGCGCATTTGATGTGTTCCTGTGTGATGCTGAAACATATAATTGTACACGACCAGAAAGAGAGCCCACCTCTGCACTCTTGCCAAAGCTATTGCCAGCACTGGCTTATCTTCTCTGAATAAGCCCAGCAATGACTTGTGGACTGAAATAATTGTAAAATATTGACCATAAATGTACTGATGAAACTTCTTGATTGCATATATGACCATCAAGCTTCCCTTATCGATTTTGGAATATTACTTTTCTGCCTAAGGCAATGCTCTTGAGGCAAAGACAATTAGCCTTTCTACTCCATCAGGCAAAACTGCTCCCATTCCATACTGTGATGCTTTGCAAGTCACCAACAAGGGTTTTGTTGGATCATAGTGCACCAGTAATGCCAACGACTGCAGAATCTGTTTGATTTTAAAAAATGTCTCTCTCTCATTTTCCTCCATCTCCAACGTTGATGTTTCTTTAACAATGAGTGGATTGAGGCTGAGGTGGTCGGTGTATTTTGTAGAAACCTGCCATAATAGTTTACCATTCTGAGAAATTACTTTAATTCAGAGATGTTTGTTGGCAGTGGAGCCTCTTCTATGGGTTTTTACTTTGTCTTCCAAAGAGTGCAAACCTTTGCGTCCACCCTAAAATCTAAATGGGTAACTTTGTCTGCTTGGAAGGTACGCTTCTCTCATTAAAGTCTCACCCCTGCTTCTTTAAATTGCTTCAGAACTTCCTCCAAGTTTGCCCTGTGTTCTTAAGGTGAGGCTCCTGTAATTAGAATATTGTCGAGCTAAACCGTTACATTCAGGACGCCTTGTAATAGACTTTCCATTGTATGTTGAAAAATGGCACAGGCTGATGAGACTCCAAAAAGATAGGCATGTATATTGGTATAAACCCTTGAGTATTGATGATTACTAATCTGTGAGTCCTTTTCAATTCCAACTACTGGCAGGCATGATTGGGATCTAACTTGGTATATTTTAAACCTCCAGCTAGTTTGGCATAGAGATCTTCAATTTTAGGAATGGGTATCTGCCTGTTGAGCTCCTCTATTAATTGTCAATTTATAGTCCCCACAAATCTTTACAGTCCGATCCAGTTTGAGGAAAGGGACTATAGCTGAGGACCATTCCGAAAATTGAACAGACATTATGATATCTAAATCTTCCAGTCTCTTGAGTTCGACTTCCACCTTATGATGAAGCGCAGAAGGCCCAGTACAAGCCCTGAAGTATTTTGGTGTTACCTCCGGATTCGAATATATTTTAACTTTAGCTCCCCTTATCTATCCTAATTAATTTTGGGAGACCTCGGAGCATTTCTACAGCAGCTCCTGAAATCCTCCATCTCACAGATCTAATGTCTCTAACCAATTCAGTTTAATCTGCTTCAGCCTGTCCCATTTAAGCACGACCCTAAACAGATAACTGTGCCATCTGGTCCTTTTAGGGCACTCTGACTGTTACTGTCCCTAAAGTCCACAGTGTCTCTCCGATTATAGGTAGACAATATAGCTCCAGACTCATTTAACCAATGGGAGAGGTGCAGACTCCTCACAGCGAGTGACCCAAGCCAGAAATTGAACCCGGGTCCCTGGCGCTGAGGCAGCAGTACTAACCACTGTGCCACCATGCCACCCATACACA
This sequence comes from Mustelus asterias, assembly GCF_964213995.1. Lineage (NCBI taxonomy): Eukaryota > Metazoa > Chordata > Chondrichthyes > Carcharhiniformes > Triakidae > Mustelus > Mustelus asterias. The sequence goes on from NC_135817.1 coordinate 38,856,789, forward strand.
TTTCTTTTCAACTCAAACGTCTCCATCTTATGGAAAACTTGTTTAATAGACAGTGCAGTAGTGTGGCCCCTTTAAGGGTGCATTCTCTGAAGGCTACGTGGTCGAACAATGAAGTGTCAAGATGGGAAGCTGAGCCAATCGAGTGCTAGGGTGCACATCCGGGGTTGGGAAGGATCGGCAGTCATTTAAGAAGTCTGCCATTTACTATCAAGGCTATCTCTATAGGGGGCATTTGACTCACTTGGACCTGGTTTGGGGTAAATGATTCAGGTCCCTTGTTGGGCTCCTCAGCCAGTTTCTTCCACAGGAGTTAAACTAGCTGTTGTGGGGGTTTTTTTTTGCTTATTCAGTTTTGACAGCTTTACTCTGCACCACGACGATTTTGTTGCACCAGAAAGACACCCAATTTGTATATCAGCAGGCTTCTTGGGAGTGTTCTCCCCCACACCAATAACAAGCCTCTGCCTTCAGTGCTGAGTCCCTTTTATTGGACTCTTACCCATGTTTTGGTAGTCCTTCTCAACAGCTGTTTCCCACCACAAGCGATTTACTTCGTTTGGCACTCCTTACAATTCGCTTACACTCTGTTATTTAGTTACCTGGGCCATTTTGATCCTTCCCATATCTTATTTTGTATAATCAGGCAGTTTATGCCACAGACCAAAGAGTCCCTCAACATTTCTCCTAAAGCTGGGCTGAATACATAATGCTCTGCTCATCCTCTCAATCTGGCCATGAAGCCTGAGACTGCTTTCCCTGGCTCTCCGACTGCTGAGTGAAATTTGTAACTTGAGGGGTTGAAATGATTCTTAACCAGCTCAACTATCTGGTCAAAAGATTGAGTATCTGGAGCATCAGGTGATAAATTTCTGATTAAGCTATAAGTCTGTGGACGACAAGCTAAACCTTCCGTTTTTCTTCAGTCGTTATTGCATTTGCTACAAAAAAGTAACTTTTTTTGGGGGGGTCAAAATTTCTAATTTCCTGATCAAAGGCATTTTAACAAAGCATCTGGACCTTGCTTTTTCTTTTTGGTGCTCTTGTTCCAACTCCACCCCTACCCCCAGCTGTGCACTGCAATCCTCATGGGACTTGTTTTTCCTCGTTGCCAGTGTAATAAATCAAGGGTGATTCAATGAGGCTTCAGAACACAAAGGCTTTATTGTCAACGCAATGATTAGTTATACATACAAATAGGGTCCGACAGAATAACTATGTGACTGTACATAACTACTCCCTGGCTCCGACTGCCGATCCTTCCCAACCCTGAATGTGCACCCTAGCACTCGATCGGCTCAGCTTCCCATCTTGACATTTCATTATACGACCATGTAGCCCTCGGGAGACGCACCCTCAAAGGGGCCACACTACTGCACTGTCTATTAAACAAGTTTTCCATCAGATGGAGATGTTTGAGTTGAGAAAATGTGTATGGGTGACATGGTGGCACAGTGATTAGTACTACTGCCTTACAGGGTTCAATTCCTGGCTTGGGTCACTGTCTGTGAGGAGTCTGCACCTCTCCCCATGTCTGCGTGGGTTTCTTCCGGGTGCTCCGGTTTCTTCCACAGTCTAAAAGACATGCTGGTTAGGTGCATTGGCCATGTTAAATTCTCCCTCAGTGTACCCGAACAGGCACCGGACTGTGGCGACGAGGGGAATTTCACAGTAACTTCATTGCAGTGTTAATGTAAGCCTACTTGTGATACTGATAAAGAAATGTTTTGTTTGAGATCAAACATGATAGACATAATTAGGCTAAACATTAAAGTTTGTGTCCACCCAGAGAACCTTGGCCTGGAATTTTGCTTTCTTCTTGTTAAAGTTCAGCAGAAATGGGCTGACTCAACTCAGTGGATTGTGAAATTTTGAAGTGCAAGTCACTCACTGCAAATTGAATTTGCTGAGAACTGGTTTAAAAAGCATCACAAGAGAAGACCATAAGACATAGGAGCAGAATTAGGCCACTCGGCCCATCGAGTCCTCTCTGCTATTCAATCATGGCTGATATTTTTCTCATCCCCCATTCTCCTGCCTTTTCCCCATAACCCCTGATCCCCGTATTAATCAAGAACCTATCTATCTCTGGCTTAAAGACATTCAATGACCCGGCCTCCACAGCCTCCTGCGGCAAAGAGTTCCACAGATTTACCACTCTCTGGCTGAAGAAATTCCTCCTCCTCTCTGTTTTAAAGGATCGTCCCTTCAGCCTGAGGTTGTGCCTTGAGAAAGCCGACAACACCCAATAAATTGGCAACATCTCCATTTGAATTAATCAGCATGGTGTGTTTCCGCTAATGATGTTCACTTGTGAGTCTTTGAAAGGGCTCTAAAAATGCTTACACTAATGCAAACATCGTAAAAACCTTTGAAGATAATTTTTTTGAATGTGTTAAGAAACTGACCACTGAACGCCAATATAACTAGCAGATGGATCTGTTTTTATAAGTCATTTACAATCAAGTTCCTCAGCTGGTGGGACCAGGCACTCATGAAAATCCTTTTTCTTCTGTTAAATAAATGTTGAGCAAAACTTCATCGAACTGCTCCGAGTTACCACTTTTTGTTTGCTTTAAAAGTAATTCTTGATGCACTTGTGTTCTGAAATGCAGTCTGTGCTTGTTCACGGCAAGTTTTGCATTTGCTGATAAGCAAATGAATTCTAGTAGAAACACGAGGAAAAGCCCCATCGCAAAGTGGGTGCGAACTTGTGCCCAGTTGATTAATCTCACAGCCCAAGTGGAAACTTGATTCCCATCATGTCTTAGTTCCTCAATCTGCATTTGTGACTTTTGATTTCTTTTCACAATTTTTGGCAGGCAACAATGTTTTAAAAAAAAAAAATTCCTGACCTGTACTTGGGTCAGTTGATGTGTCGGGAACAAAATGGTGACTCAATTTGGATCCCACCGCCCCATTTGTATGGGATCTTTAATGACAGCATCCTCTTTGATGCACCATCAATCGAGCAAAGACTAGTTTGTATGCAAGAACAAATAGGCTTTTATTAGCAAAAGACTTGGAGCACACCCATGCCGATGAACTGGTCCAGACTGAGGCAGGGGGGTGGGGAGCAGTCGCCTTTCTACCTGGACCGGGGGGGGGGGGGGGGGGGGAGGAGTCTCGGGTAGGGATGGCAGGGATGTGTCCCGGCATGTCACATATACAGGTAATAAGCTAACAGTGGTTTACCACACTCTTCACCAAAATCTTGTCATAAATTAGTCCAGCAAAAATCTTGCCAAGATGTGTCTATCAAAATAACAGCTCCAATTATACAAGTAAAGATTAATTCTTGGTGCCTGCCTTGTGGGTGCCCTTGTCCAGCAGTGTTGCTGCAGCATGGCTGGTGAAAGGTTGCTGATTTTTAATATCCCAGACGGCAGATGGCCTTGCTGTAGCTCAGCCTTGAGGACCTGGCTTCTGACTGCACCAATTTGGTCTGGGCTGGCTGACTGGCAACTGCAAAGGCAGTAGTGCTGCCATTTTGTGGGAGGCTGGCAGGTTTGTGCTCTATGGTGGTACTCCCCTGGGGCAACATCTTAGTCATTTCTTGGAGGTTAGTTTGCTGGAGATTTGCAGCTGAATTGGTGGCAGTATGAGATTCGATCGCAGCATTGAGATGTTGGGCGGCTTTTGCTGGTGCTACAGTGGAAGCTGAGACTTCAGCCACCAGATGTTGGGTCTATAAGTATTTTATGGGGTTGGCCATCATTTCCATAGTGAGAGGATGGGTTCCAAGCTCCATATAATGCTCTGTGCTTTGTCCAAAGTAGACTACTTGACAGTAAGGTGCGACCTGGCATTCCTATCAATGCACCAGGCACCCTGGTGTATATTCATCAGCATGTTCCATCAAACTCCTTATCCAAATCTCCTGAAGCAGAACTCTTCTGCACTCCTGCCCGCTGTTGAGCTGGCATGCAAACTAGTTATCCTCTCCCTCTGCTCTGGCTGCAGCTCATTCGTGCACAATGACTCACCAGGTGCAGAACTTGACTGTATACTTGCCTTCAGTTTGGGTAGGGTCAGTGTCTGAGTTGCTGGTGGCAAGTGTCAAATTCAATGATGAACCTCTTCTTCAGGGCTCTGCTGGTGCTTTCTTTTCCTAGTGTTTGGGTTATGTGCCTGCCACAGATGAATAGCTGGGAAAAGGGTAATGAGACTAGTAATGAGAAAAGGGCATGAGGCTGGTATCATTAAAAAGTGTGTGAGGATTAAGTGGAATACTTAAATATTAGGCCGGAGTTTTGAATGCTAGGAGCTGCTACTGGGTGAGTAATGGGGGTAGTGCGTTGAAGCATACGAGCGTTTGCTGGGTAGGAGATGGCCACACACACATTCATTCAGCTTGACTACCTGTGTGAAGTTATTGAATTTCTTGTGGTATTGGTGCCGGGTCCTTGGGGACAGACTCCAGAACAGGAAGGCCAGTGTCTGATTCCCTTTTCCTGGAGTCCAGCAAAAACATGACCGTTCTCCTTCTGCTCATTTTCCTCATGTCTTCACCACCATGTCCATCGACCGAGGTGACTTCTCTCCTTCCCTGGTGCTCCATGTGACCAGTGTCAGAATAAGCAGCCAGCAGCAGCTTCCTTCCAATGAGTGCGGCTCCCATTTAAGAGGATTGTGACCACACCCTTTCTGAAAATGGGCATTAACAAGCTTTTAGCTTTTTGTGTCTCAACTGGAATTTTTCATAACCCCCATTTTACTTCTATAAGAGCCTTCACGACAAATGGAAGTGGCGAGAGATTGGTGGTGCTCTGAATATGCTTCACCTACATTATTGAGTGAATTCGGAGCACCAGATGCAACATTGAAGCTCTAGTGTATGTGCAAGGTTTTGTGCATGATCAACAGATGCAATAAGTGACTTTGTGTAGCATCCATGTACCTTTCTTAATAGTGATGAAGAACTTGTTGTCTGTATCTTACCGGCAATGATTATCAGCTCGGTACAAAGAGGAGGCAGTCCTGTTCTATTAGTACTTCACTTTATTATCTTGTTAGGCAGTGTACATATAAATCATAGGTCTGGTTAGAACATAAGCATGCAGTTTGTATCAAAACTATGCAGTCTAAAATGCACTCCCATTGGTTTCCATGACAATTCCTGAGTAATCACAGAACATGAGAGATATTACCCAAGAAAAAGAGCTAAGCTGGCCAGATGTCTGTCTTCCCTCTGGATGCCATCTTCATGTCTTCCGATGTAGGGTTTTCCTCTTCTGCACGGTTCGTCTCCAGAGTTTCACTGCAGCTGGTCCAGGAATCTTGAATCTTATCCTGTTCTTATTTCTTCCAAGATGTGCTGCCTCTTTGTTGTTGGTTCAAACATCCTCACTTATTTCATATTATTCCCTTATTGGCTCCAGCCCAAGGTCCTAGGTGGGATTACCTCATTGCTCTCTGGCTAAATAAGGGCTTATACCTTACGACAGTTCTTTACTAAGTCAGCTTAACCACTTCAAGCCAGTTTCACATTGTAGGTTACTCCAGTTCAAACAGAGTTTGCAGACTTTAGCTGCCCCTTTTCAGTCCCGGGCCAACAAACTGTCCAGCTTAATGTCACGATCCTGCAACTAGCTGAGTTAATGAGAACAATTTAGCACATGCCGCTGTAGCTTTCATCTCGAAAATGTGTTTTTTTTTGAGGTAAAGGATGGAAATTCTAAGAAATTACTTTGCTAGCTCTTGGTGCAAGGTGTACAATCACCCTTACTTTGGGCCCGATTTTACCAACAATTTGCGCCCATTTTCAGGTGCAAATTCGCTGTAAAATCGGATGTGAGGCCTTTATTGCGATCTGCACCCGTGTCCGAGCAAATCGCGACTTTACCGATACCCACGAGTGGTGCGGATCCGTTCCCCGCCCGAATCGGGCGGCCCGACGATTTAAATGCATTAGCATGGATTTAAATTGATTTAATTACCTGCCTGCCCAACTCTCGCCCGACTCAATTCCCACTTTACCTTCTTCTGTTCCGTTCCGGATCTGCGCTTTTAGCAACCTGCTAAATAAAAATCCGAAGAGTGGGGTCAGAGCCTGCAACAGCTCTCTGACCCAGATAATCCTCTGGGAAGGGGGGAGGAGGGAGGCGGGTCAGATGTATCTCTTGGGGGGGGGGGGGGGGGAGAAGAGGAGGAGGAGGCAGGTCAGATGTATCTCTGGGGGGGGGGAGGAGGAGGCGGGTCAGATCGTCCTCTGGCGGAGGGGGAGGAGGAGGCCGGTCAGATGTATCTCTGGTGGGAGGCAGGGGGGTCTGCTGCCACTCTGCGGGCGATCCCTCCTCCCCACCGGAGGAACGAATCCCCCCTCCCGGAGTGATTCAAGTCCATGATCTTTCATCTGAAACATTAACTCAGTTTCTCTCTCCGTGCGTGCTGCCTGAGTATTTCCAGAATTTTCTGTTTTAACTTCCAATGTGCAGCATTTTGCTCTTCTATCTGGAAGTTAGTGCCTGTTATGTTCTGTGTCTTGCTATTTGGGGGAATATGGCTCCAAATATTCTGGAATCCTTTTGATGCCTCATCGAAACGTTTTCACGTGTGAGTCTAGACGGTGACCACTGCCAAGCTTTTTATCCAGCACAGCATTGTAACTGAGCTCAACATTGCTCTCTGAGTGTTTTACATGTTTAAAATTAACAAGTTAAGGTCACTGGATATTGATCAGAAGCAGGAGTAATTGAATGGTTTTTGTTCAGTTTAGAATAGAGAGGCTGAAGCCCTGCCTGGCATTAGCTGGAGCTTGGACTAGGGATCAAATACAGGGATTTTGTGCTCTCTGTGCCTCATGTAGCAGGCCATTTACTTACTGATTCATACTCAGGCAGCACATACGGAGAGAGAAACGGAGTTAGAAAGAAAAGAAAAACTACAGCACAAAACAGGCCCTTCGGCCCCACAAGTTGTGCCGAACATATCCCTACCTTTTAGGCCTACCTATAACCCTCCATCCTATTAAGTCCCATGTACTCATCTGATGTTTCAGTTAATGTTTCAGATGAAAGATTATGGACTTGAATCACTCTGGGAGGAGGGATTCGTTCCTCCGGTGGGGAGGAGGGATCGCCCGCAGAGTGGCAGCGGACATCCCTGTACCCCCCCCCCACCAGAGATCCGTCCGCCCACTCCCCCCCCCCCCCCCCCACCACCACCACCCAGACAATGATCAGCCCTCTCACCCCCCCCCCCCCCGAGATACATCTGACCCGCCTCCTCCTCCTCCCCGCCCCCCCCCCCCCCCCCAAGAGATACATCTGACCCGCCTCCCTCCCCCCCCAGAGGATGATCTGTGTCACAGAGAGCCGCTCTCTCCGCTTTCTGCTTTTTTGTTTCCCGACACGGGCGCACTTTATCAGATTTTTTTCGAACTGTGCATGCGCAGTTCAGAGCTCCGATCATTCTGGCAGCGCTAAGCCCCGCCCACAGCGCAGATCGGACTGGAGCCGGCTGAAAGCGTATGGGCGCGTCTGAACACCGATTCCAAGGTCGGATCTGTACTACGCCCAGATTCAGCACTTAGAATCAAAATGGTAAAATCGGGCCCTTTGTGTAGCATGAATGCAAATATAAATTAATACCAAGCAACTGAGACATTACCCGTTTCTGGGTAAATCTGAAATTTAGCTCCCCAATTATTAGAATTACCACTCAGGTGCCAGCTAGTGCCACGCTAGGGAGCAATTTTGAGCTGTGAATGTTCGGCGAGAGGACAAAGTTTGAAGCAGCTCAAATTTGCCTTTGTTCAAGCTTTTTACCAGCCAGAAAGGTGGGCGACCATTGTCCACTCTGCCTGGGTTTTATAACTAAAAGGACGGAAGTGCCACATAGTCCTTACCAGCAAGAAAATATTCAAATTTCACTTTATTTTTTTTAGGATTTTTAATGTGACATTTGCTGTGTCAACCACTCCCTCCCCAACGTCCAAGAGTATTAATATGAGCTGCTGCAATTGGGTCGCTTGGGATCAGTTTGTGAGTTCTCTCATGAAAGAATTAAACTGTTATAATGAAATAAAAGTGCTTGCAGTTCAAATTGTTCTGTTAAAGTTGTGCTGTGAAGAATTGCAATGCGTTTTCAAAAAAAAAGTTAGGAAGTGCCCAATGGTGAAGGCTGGCAGAATTTAATACCTCCCCAAATTATGTGTAAAAGAGGAACAGTGTGTCAGGGGAGCCTCATAAAGTATTAAAGCGACACACTGGGAGAAATAGCTTGTTTTAATGAGTGGAATTGATGAAGCATAGAATCACATCAGTCAGAAAATAGCCTGCTCTTTCCAGAACACTGCCGGAATAATATGAATCTTTCAAATCCCATTGAAAGTGTGAAGATTTTCTAATGAAAATTTTATTGTCTGTCTTTAAACTGATAGTGTAATCTCCTCAGTTTATTGAGCAGAGGGAACATGCAGGAGGTCATTCTTTCAAACAGCATGAGCAGAGCTATTTATTCCAATGAATAAAAAATAGAGATAATATGTTGAATCTTTGGGTGAGAGTGAACTCCGGGCGTGATTTGAGTCTGTCTAAACAAAATTGGTGTATTGTTGACTGAATTAAAAGGATCTCATCCATTTTAATGCGTTGTCTTTTGTCTAGTTTTGAGCCTTACTAAATATGCACATTGGCAAGAGTATAATTTACAACTCAAATACAGTCTTGTGTTGTATGATGATGTAAGCTGAATGAATGGAGTAAGTGCAACAGTCTCAAACATTTCAAAATAGAGTTATGCATATTTCAATAGCTTTCTTTACACATACTGTAAATTGGACAGTAGTAGGATGATGACTGGGGGATAGAAACACTTAATTATTACTGGAAGGTTCCAGGCTGCCACCGGGGATATCAGTAATGTCAATCAATCCTCAATTTACTGATGCCATGTTTGCAAAAGCAAATAATGTCACTATCATCTCCGCAGACAACTGGAAATTGTAGGATTGGACTCTTGTTTAGATTACAGGCTTTCCTCAAATCCAAGCCTTCATGAACTACACAAACATTGCCCTGTAGGTTCCTTCAAACAAATCCAGTTCTTTCATGAAGCTCAAGGGCTTTTGTTTGATTAATGCACAACAGTATATGATCTCCAGCACCACATTAGGCAGGTCTCTGACTGTTTGATGCACCATCGCTCATTCTTTGTCCCTATGAAGCGAGTGACAGGCCGATGCTTGGGAACAAGGACTTTACCCAAGAACTGCTCTCTACACTTCTGTCAAGAACCCATAATTGACAGCTAAGCTACAATTGGGTTTAATTTTCTTTCTTTTATGAGATGTAGGTGTTGCTGGCTAGGCCAGCATTTATTGCCCATCCCTAATTGGTCTTGAGAAGGTGGTGATGAGCTGAGCTGTTTTCTTGAACCGCTGCAATGGTGTAGGTGCACCTACAGTGCTGTTAGGGAGGGAGTTCCAGGATTTTGATCCAATGACAGTGAAAGAACAACAATTATAATCTCAAGTCAAGATGGCGTGTGGCTTGGTGGGGAGCTTGCAGCTGGTGGTGTTCCCATGTGTCTGCTCCCTTTTGTCCTTTTCAGGTTGTCAAGGTTGTAGGTTTGGAAGGTGCTGTTGAAGGAGCATTGGTGAGCTGCTGCAGTGCATGGCACAGTGGTTAACACTGCTGCCTCACAGTGTCATGGACCTGGGTTTGATTCCCAGCTTGGGTTACTGTCTGTGCGGAGTCTGCATGTTCTCCCCATATCTGTGTGAGTTTCCTCTGGGTGCTTCGGTTTCCTCCCCAAAAGACATCCTGGTTAGGTGCATTGGCCATGCTAAATTCTCCCACTGTGTACCCGAACAGGCACCGAAGTGTGGCTACTAGGGAATTTTCATAGTAACTTCATTGCAATGTTAATGGGATACAACATATGGTTACCCTTGGATAAAGACTTTCAACATGATGAAGGTGACAACATTAATCACATGAAGGATGACAAAGAAGTTGGAGAGCCCTAACCATTTGAGCCCATTGACAGCTGCTCATCAAAGAGCATCTCACTGAACGTTTCCTGCTTGGCTCTAACAAGTCATGTTCAACACGGTGGCACAGTGGTTAGCACTGTTGCCTCTCAGCGCCAGGGACCCAGGTTCGATTCCCGGCTTGGGTCACTTTCTGTGTGGAGTTTGCACATTCTCCCCATGTCTGTGGGTTTCTTCCGGGTGCTCCGGTTTTCTTCCACAGTCCAGAGATGTGCAAGTTAGGTGGATTGGCTATGCTAAATTGCCCCTTAGTGTCAGGGGGACTAGCTAAGGTAAAAATGCATCGGGTTATGCGGATAGGGCCTGGGTGGAATTATGGTCGGTGTAGACTTGATGGGTCGAATGGCCTCCTTCTGCACTGTAGGGATCCTATGGATTCTATCTCTCCCAGTTTCTTCATTGAACTATATCTGTACAAAATCTAACACGTTAGCTGACGGTCACTGTTTCTGACTGGAACACTCATAAATTGATTTCAAAAAAGATTATAATTTTCCTCGCTTAACTAAATAACATTTCTTATTGCCCTCGTGTGAACTGATAGGAGTGTACTTAGAACAGGCATGGTATACTCTAGTGCTCCTATGAGTAACTTGCCCAGTGGTGGAATACTGTTTTGGTTCAGACAAGAGCTCATGCGATGCTTGTGGATGGTGACCTTTAGGAGCTTTGAGCCTGTGGGTCCACCTGTAGCCGTGTGCCACCCTGGGTAGTCTGGTACAGCTGGCTTTCTTGATCACTATGGCACAGCTGGCACTCTCTAACCCAATGCCAATGTAGTGCGGTCCTGAAAGAGGACAACTGATTGCATTCTAACTGCATCGCAATGCATGATAAAAGCAAATTACTGCGGATGCTGGAATCTAAAACCAAAAGAGAAAATGCTGGAAACTCTAAGCAGGTCTGGCAGCATCAGTAAGGAGAGAAAAGAGCTGATGTTTCGAGTCCAGATGACTCTTTGTCAAAGCTAAAAGGCATAGAAAGTAGGAGATATTTATACTGTAAGGTGTGGGAATGAAAGATGAGTCATAGTCACGGAAACAAGGGGAAAGACTATTAATGGCAGCATTTTTATTTTCATTTTATTCCCCCTTTCCTTACCTTTTCTCCCCCTTTGCTTCCCCTTCCCCCCCCTTTTTTATACACCCCCCCCCCCCCCCCCCCCCCCGCCCGCCCATCTGTCACAGCTTACCCTCTGATTTCAGCTTCTCTGCCGTTTGGCCACTCGCACCTTCCACTTTCTGTGGGCTGCCATTAGCAGCCTTTCCCCCTGGTTTCTGTGGCCATGACTCATCTTTCATTTCCTCACCCTACAGTATAAATATGTCCCACCTTCTATGCCTTTTAGCTTTGTTAAAGGGTCATCTGGAGTCTGAACGTCAGCTCTTTTGTCTGTAAGGAGAGAAATGTATGATATTGGGCTCTGACGTATTACTGATCTACGGGAGAGCAAACTGCTGGAGCTCTGTGATCTGACTGAAGACCCTATGCTTTTGGTGTCCAAATTTGGAGGGAATATTGTGCATTTGGGAAAGTTGTCCTTCTCTTCTGGTGGCACAGTGCTAATGTGACTGGACTCATAATCCAGACACTCAAGACTAAGGTACGAATTCACACAGTGGTGGGATTTTAAATTCAATTAATTAAGCAAACCTGTAATAAACTGGTGGACTCATTAATAGTGACCATGAGACCAAGGGGAGGATATCTGTTATCCTTGCTTGGCCTGTATGTGACTCCAGAACCACATCAATATGGTTGATTCTTAACTGTCCCCTCACATGACCTAGCAAGCTCCTCAGCTGTATCTAGGGATGTGCAATAAATGCTGACTCTCCAAGAACCAGTGAAAAATAATCTGTAGAACCTACTAAAAGGGCAGGGGGAAAATAGGGTTAGCACATAGTGACAAGAAGTGAATGGCGGCAGTACCCATTGTTTTATTTGTATGTGAGAGAGTTGAAGAGAAAAATGGACAGTACTCGAACACCATTGTTCATGTGATCACAAACGTTGCCATCACCAAGTTGTGTGCTGCCCTCTGCCAGTGAGTGTAGTGGCACTTTGTCGTTGATTAAGTTTGCAACAGCAGCGCTACTACATAGCTGCAAGAAGAGTGTGTTGGTGTGTGTCCTGTTGAAGGGTTCTAAAAATCAATTTAATACTGACTCCACTTGCTGAGCTTCCTATCTAGAAACTTCAGTTAAAATTGGAAATGTGGAACCTGGGGAGATTCCTGGTGTGACCCAAGTAACAATAATTGCCAACATGTCCAATTCATGTAGGGTTAAAATCTATTTCCAATTCTCACCCCCACCATCACTGTAACTCTGCTCCGTGTTTAATCTAAGATGCCATATCTGCGAAAGTCCATTAGTTGGTCAGGCAAGGTTTACCCCATCTCACCTTATTTCTGATCTTTTGCAATTTTGCCTCATTGCTGGTTTTCCATTTGTTGAGAATAGATTAATAGGCATGCGTTTGCCATTTGACCTTTCTTTATGAGGCAAACCAGGCTTTTGTGTTTGCAAGTTGTTTGTGTCATTCCAGTTGTAGTAATTGCAAGGATTGGCGACCACCAGTTAGTATAATGAACTCCAAGCAGCTAAATATAGAAAGTACTTTCACGATATCAACACTTCCAGTTCTAGGATCTACTCTGGCTGCAAAAGCCCACAGTCTGTACCGAGATCCCTGTGCTTGTTTCCCATTTGGTGACCCTCCTGATATACACCCCTTCAAGGGGCCAGCTACTACACCAGTGTTTAGTGTCTATCTCAAGTCTCATTCCATGCAGCTTTGTGTAATATGAGGTCCCTCAATCCTGAGGGTTTATTGATTCAGTTTGTCCAGAACCTTGGCTTTAGTCGCATCCATGTGTTGGAGTGCGCACACTGCATATTTACGTTGAATGCCATTTCAATTCTGTCATCCTTGATTTTAAAATTTTCCAAGAAGCAATATTGAAACATAGAAACTAGAAGCAGAAGTGGGCCATTCGGCCCTTTGAGCCATTCATTATGATCATGGCTGATCATATTCAAGATTCTGATTCCCCCCCCCGCCCCACTTCCCTTCCATATTCCATGATCCCTTTAGCCCCAAGAGCTATATCCAATTTCTTCTTGAAATCAGACAACGTTTTGGCCTCAACTCCATTCTGTGGTAGTGAATTCCAAACATTCACCACCCTCTGGATGAAGAAATTTCTTCTCACCTCAGTTCTAAAAGATTTACCCCTTATCCTCAAACTATGAATAATAGTTCTGCATGTTGGCAACATTCTATTCATGTTTGTGCTGCACTGAATATTAGTACTGGAGTTTTTAACTTTATTCTTGTAATTTTGCTGTTTATAGCATTGGAAGGAATTGTTTTGGTCTGTTGGACCTAATTTGCTATGTTGTACTGTAAAATGTATCACTTGATTTTTGGCATTCCATTTGTGTTTTAGTTCCAAAATTTACAGGAATTCAACTCTGCAAATCTCTGCTGCCTGTTTTGGAAGATGGTGAGGAAGTGGTAATACACTTTCATCTGGTCCGCTTTAGATGATGCCTACGTGTTTTCTGGCTGTCAGGACATCTATTTATGCACCAGTCTCCACAGCCTGAATTTCAAAACACCAAAGCCATGCATGTCTGAAAAATTCATGTCATGTCTCAAGCCTCCGGATGAAAACAGAAATAGCAACTTTTGTTTGATAGGGAGCTGGATATTAAGAAACTAATTTTAAAAATGTTGTATGGAATCAGTGCAATGACTAATTCTGGAGGGTATGTACTGAGAGCGTTTTACAGTGATTAGTTTCCACTTTGAACTTGCTAGACTTGCATAAGGGAATATTTGATGCTAAATGTTCTGCCTGAGTAACTAGAGTGTTATCACGGTAAATGGTTTAGTACTTCTGACAAGTCGCTTCCTTGGTTCACGAGAGAGATTTTTGTCTCTTTGGTCGGATTGGAAATTTTCTACATCAGTGGAAACTAATGAGTATGCTTGTTGGAGTGTTACTTTATCCTTTTAAAAATAAAAAAATTGGATAACATGCAGCTCAGGTGAACCAGGATTTCTGCGGTCAGATGAAGTAAATTAAATTTTTCTCAGGTATTGATTGTTCTTGCTCACTGTTCTATTCGTGATGGCCAAGTGGTGACGGATAGTACAATAGCCTTGCTTTATATTTTTGGAAGCTCTTATTTACAGAGAAACAATACAAAGAAGAAGCAACTTGATTGAACCTTTTAAGATCCTGAGGGGTCTTGACAGGGTCGATGTGGAGCGGGTGTTTCCCCTTGTCGGAGAATCTAGAACTAGAGGTCAGTGTTTCAAAAATAAGGAGCCACTCATTTGGTGTCGTGAGCCTTTGGAACCGTCTTCCCCAAAAGGCAGTGGAAGCAGAATCTTTGAATATTTTTATGGTTGAGCTAGATAATTGATTAACAGGCAGGAATGAGGGGTTGAGGTTACAAGCAGAATCAACCATGATGTTGTTGAAAAGTAGAGCAGGCTCAAAAGGGCCGAGTGGCCTACTCCTCTAATTTGTATGTTCCTCTGCACCACCAAACCCAACAGTCTCCGTTTCAGACTGATGCTATATATACCTCTTTGTAAACCTAGTACCAATTAAGTGCTTCGTTTGAAAGAGGCATGACTCATGAACAAAAATGAGCCAAAACGTTGAAGAAATTTAATAAAAATGTCAGACTTGTTATTTTAGGTGGATTGGCCATGCTAAATTGCCCCTTAGTGTCAGGGGGACTAGCTTGGGTAAATACATGGGGCTATGGGGATCAGGCCTGGATGGGGTCAATGGGCCAAATGGCCTCCTTCTGCACTGCAGGATTCATAGAAATCATAGAAACCCTACAGTGCAGAAACAGGCCATTCGGCCCATCAAGTCTGCACCGACCACAATCCCATCCAGGCCCTACTCCCATATCCCCACACATATTACCCGCTAATCCCTCTAACCTACGCATCTCCGGACACTAAGGGGCAATTTTAGCATGGCCAATCAACCTAACCCGCACATCTTTGGACTGTGGGAGGAAACCGGAGCACCTGGAGGAAACCCACGCAGACACGAGGAGAATGTGCAAACTCCACACAGACAGTGGCCCAAGCCGGGAATCGAATCCAGGACCCTGGAGCTGTGAAGCAGCAGTGCTAACCACTGTGCTACCGTGCCGCCTATGATTCTATGATTTACTGCACAGGCCCCATTAATGCCCACCATCTGAATACAATGAAGCACTCAATTAGTTTACAACCAACACATTTTAAATATATTCTCTTGTCTGATTTATTGAAGTCATGCAGGCAATGCTTGCATTTAAATTGCCAAATCTTTACATAGAATTACATAAAAGTTACAGCAATGGCTATAGGCTGTTTGCCCCAACCAGTGCATGCTGTTATTAATTCTCTATGTTAGCAGTTCTATATATGAACACTTCCAATGTCCATTTATTCCCCTTCCCTTCAGCCACCTGTCTAACCTATTCTTAATTACTGACATGGTCTCTGCTGTGGTTACTGACTCAAGTCAAACGTTTTACTGCTCCGTAAATTCCAGTGTAATTAAAAAAAAAACCCCTGCTCTCTGTCTTAGATCTCAAGTTTCAACCTTGCAAATCATCTGAAAATAAATGTAAAAACTATCCTGCCATTACATATATGGTCTCTCGGACCTTTCCTGCACCATTAATTGTTGCAAAATTGTAAGACTTGTAAACAAATAAAACTGAAAGTCCAAGTTTGTTGATTGCCGTTGAATTGTGAGAATAATCTAAGAAAATGCCTATCCTTTTCCAAGGAGGTGTAAAATCAAACTTGAGGAAGTGACTGACTTTCTGGTGGGGGGGTGGAATCTCAGTTCAGTAGTATCCTGAACACATATATCCTTGTAGCTCCTATATTGTGTGTCTCTTATACAAGGAAGCCGATTTTTATTCTACAGATCTATATTAATTATCTATCTTCCTGAAATTGCAGACAAATATCAGAGTTACCAGTTGAAAGCTACTATGTCTGGGACATGGAAATCTTAAACTTTGACGATTATTTTGTGCAGTAAAATATTCTAAATTTTTCCTGGCCGTAAGAGCTCATCTTTAAAAAACCACAGGTAGAGATGTTGCTCCCATTATCAGGTAGAAAATGATGGAAAAAAGGACAAATTCTCTGGCGAAATATGCTTGACTGCTGACAAATATCAAGGTCTACCAGCAGGCTACCTAATACGTAATGGATCTCTTCAATATGTTAACGAGGATCCAAATGCCTGCTTGGGGATCGTTCCATTAAATTTCTCCGCAATAAGCAGAGCTGTTTCTGGGCAGTTCTGCTTGGCTTTGGATCATAGTTTGATGTAACTGATGTGTCAAATGGACTGCTGAAAGCCACTACCAAACAAAATCAATCCTTTTTAAAGGAAATCTTCGTGCTGGAGCAGAGGCTTATAAGCAGAGGTCTGGAGACCCCTGGGTGTCTGTGAAGGGTTTCTGGGGGTCTGTGGAACTGGTGGCTGCCATGTAACCGGCAAATGTCTGTCCAAAAAGAGATGTGGATAGGTTAAATGGCCAATTTTTTCAGAAATAGCTACAGCAATCAAATAGGCCAATCAGACCAAGGCATCTTGGAGCACTAATGGGCTGCATCCAGTGCTCTGAGAGGCTTTGCTCTGATCAGCCCATTTGAGTTATTCTATCTCACTTTGCTGTACAGAAAAGACCATGGCCAACAGCAAGGATTGATCTTGAGAATGGAGCTTGGAGCAAAAAGGCAATAAGACCATAAGAAATAGGAACAGGATTAGGCTGTTTGGCCCCTCGAGCCTGCTCCACCATTCAATAGAATCATAGCTGATCCAACATTCCTCACGTCCATTTTCCTGTACTTTCCCTAGAACCCTTGATTCTCTGACTGATCAAAAAATCTATCTATCTCAGCCTTAAATATGTGCAAAGATTCTGCCCCATAACTCTCTGCAACGAGGAGTTCTGAAGACTCAGTCCTTTGAGAGAAGAAATTCCTTCTCATCTCAGTCTTAAATTGGCACCCCTTTATTCTGAGACTATGACCTCTGGTCCTAGACTCTCCCACGAGGAGAAACATCCTCTTGGCATTTACCCCGTTAAGCCCCTTAAGAATCCTATAAGTTTCAATGAGATCACCTCTCATACCAGGGATCACCCTAGTGAACCTTCTCTGCCTCCAATGAAATCATGCCTTTATTAAATAAGGGGATCAGAACTGCTCACAGTACTCCGGATGTGGTCTCACCAGTCAGTACCTTGTGTAGTTGCAGCAAGACTTCCCTACTCTTACCCTCCAATCCCCTCGAAATAAGGGTCAACATTTCATTAGCCTTCCTGATTACCTGCTGCGCCTATGTGCTAACTTTCTGTGTTTCATGCAAACGTACTTACAGTCCCTTTGTGTTGCAGTTTTTCTCTATTTAAATAACACTCTGTTCTTTTGTTCTCCATTAAACAACTTCACATTTTCCCACATTATACTCCATTTGCAAACCTTTTGCCCACTTAACCTATCCACATCTCTTTATAAACTCTTCATACACTTAACTTTCTATCCATCTATTTTTATAGCATCTGCAAATTTGGCTACGGTGCATTCGCTTCCTTCCTCTATTCATATATATTGTAACCAGTTGTGGACTCTGTGGAACCCCATTGGTTACAGTGTTGCCAACCTGAAGAAGAACTCCTAATACCCACTTGCTGTTTCCTGCCCATTGGCTAATTCTCTCTCCATGCCAATATACTTCCCCCAACACCATGGGCTCTTATGACTTAATCTTTTGTGAGGTACCTTGCCGAATGCTTTCTGGAAGTCCAAATATAACATATCTGCTGGTTCCCCTCAATCCACTCTGGCTCAGATTTCCTTGAAAATCTCTAATAAATTAAAAGAAGCAGCCAGAAGCGGTGAGATGCTGCAGAAATGTGTGTTTGAGAAGTGGGGGGTTCTCGGCGAGGCTCATGTAATAGAGCTGGGGGCATGCTAGGGCCTTGGAGAGGCACTTGTGTTTGAGGGGGGGGAGGGGGTGGTGATGTCGAACCTTGGGGTGTGTGTGAGATATGTGCGTGAGTGCATGTGCGCAGGAGATGGTTGGTGGGGGGGGTTGTGAGTGAGCAAGGTTTACATGTCCAATGTGGGAATCGTTACCTTATTAAATACTTATTACCAGATCATCCACTCCTAAAGTGGGTTATACTTCCCACGGCTAATATTAAGGGGCAATTAGTGTGTGGCTTGGGGTTAATGTGAGGAGCCGTATAGCTGGCGAATGTACTTGTGATTGTGTGCCTCTTCCTAATTCCTAATATATGCATAGATTATAGTTAGAAAATAGTTGTTTATGTTTGATTTCTGTGTTTGCACCTATTTTGTGACCAAAAAATGGGTGTCAACATTATGAGAATGTTTGGGGTTCTCCAATGCACTTGGGAAGTCACGAGGGGTCCCACATCTCGAAGTCTAGGTAGCCCTGTCTAGAGTGTTCTGCCCAGCTCCACAGCCTTTGAGAGCTTAGCATTTTGTTTCGGAGAAATGAAGGTTGAGAGGAAATTTGATAGAGGCATTCACAATAATAAGAGGTCTGGACAGAAGAGATGGGGGATAAACTGTTCCCTTTGGTGGAAGGATCGTGAAATCGAAGGGCACAGATTCAAGGTAACTGGCCAAAGAAGCAATGGCGACAGGAGGAAACATATTTTCACATGAGAGGTCAGGACCCGGAACGCACTGCCTGAGAGTATGATGGAGGCAGGTTAAATCGAGGCATTCGGAAGGGAATCATTGTTATTTGAAATGAAAACAAAACATGCAGTGCTATGGGGAGAAGATTGGGAAGTAGCTTGGCGAATTGGCCCTTCAGAGAGCCAGCATTGACATAACAGGCTGAATGGCTGCATCAGTGCTGTACCCATTCTGTGATTTCGTATCATAGAAGCAAAGTACTGTGGATGCTAGAAATCTGAAACAAAAACAAAAAATGCTGTAAAAACTCAGCAGGCCTGGCAGCATCTCTGGAGAGAGAAAATAGAATTAACATTTCAAGTCCGCATGATTCTGTATGATGAGCTGACTCATTTTTTCCCCTCCCCTTCCTTCAATTATGTAATCGAGCGAGCAGTATTCAGAATCGTATTCATTGTATCTTGGTTTAAAAAACAGATTTGTAAACCACTAAGGTATTCTAACAGCTGGGCTATTTGTCCCTTGATCTGAAATGTGATTCCCAATTTGGGGAGACCATTTAGTTTATATTTAGAATGCATTGAGTTGTCTGAGTGTTGCGCTGAATGAGATATTCTTGTCCAGAGAAATGCTTTTGAAATATTCAGTTTCCTTCTCGGATATTAAGTTCATGATTGATCGCGGTACACATCACGATACAGAGTATGCTCATTGCGGGTTACTTATGTCATGCATTCGTATCCCAATATAGTGAGATTTCCTCCACTTTCTGATGCATTTCATTCCATTGCAATTTTTCTGTTATACATGTTGAGACACTTGTATTCAGCCACTAGAAATGATTAAAATAATTAAAATTCAATTTGCAGAAATTAAAAGAAGTGTACTTCAATTGTCATGGAGCTTCACCTGAATACGGGTCATAAAATGTGCTTGGGTTCCTACATGGTACATCTTTTTGTAAGAAAAGTTACAGGCAGATGGATGCTGCACAGAAATGACTCCCCTTGGAAGTTGCGCTAAATTTCACATTCTTCTGGTGATCGGTGTACCATAGAAATGGACATGGCTAATCAGCTTTGACAAAGGGTCATCTGGACTCAAAACGTCAGCTCTTTTCCCTCCTTACAGATGCTGCCAGACCTGCTGAGATTTTCCAGCATTTTCTCTTTTGGTCTCTCCACTGGCCTGACCTGCAACATTAGAGGGTACGCATCCTGAAACCCTACTATAACGTGGGACTCCATCAGAAGAACGTGGAAGCTTTGGAGAGCATGAAAACAAGGTTCACCAGGAGGTTGCCGGGTCCTGAGGGTATTGGCTTTGAGGAGAGGTTGAATAAACTAGGATTGTTTTCATTGGAAAGACGGAGGCTGAGGGGAGATGTGATAGAGGTCTACAAACTTATGAGAGGCATAGACAGGGTGGATAGTCAGAGGCTTTTTCCAAGGGACAATTACAAGGGGTCACAGGTCTAAGGTAAAAGAGGGAAAGTTTAATGGAGATGTGCGGGGGAAGTTTTTCATGCAGAGAGTGGTGGGTGTCTGGAACGCGCTGCCAGAAGAGGTGGTGGAAGCAGTCACATTAGCAACATTTAAGAGGCATCTGGATGGGTACATTAATAGGGAGGGAATAGAGGGATACGGACCGAGTAAGGACAGAAGGGTTTTTGTAGTTAGAGCATTATGATTGGCACAGGCTGGGAGGGCCGAAGTACTTTTCTTTGTTCTTTATATTGCGATTCCATCACAGACTTTGAATTTTTGTGTAAATTATTAGTTCAGAACATTTCTGAAGGAATTGTATTTCAACAATGTTTTGGAATTGGCCAACGAGATGGCAGCCTCGAGGCTGGCTGGCTGGCAGTTTTCTTTTTATAAGTATTGGACAAACTGATGCCCACAAAATGATCAGCACAAAATCAACGGTCCTGAATTATGAAAGAGAAAATTTTACACCATCACGGAAACTGAATATCACTCCCAGATTAAGGAAGGGACTACACAAGCAATGCTTTACAAAGATTTTGATTTTGGTTTGATTCATCCTTGGAAGCAACACTTTATAGGTGTTTTAAAGATGAGGGGAAACTGAAGGATGTCGAAGGATACTGGTGGCCAAGCAAAACAAAAAGAACTTGGAAATACCGACCCCAAACCTCTTCACAAAACCATATAAACATGATTCACCCAGCCGAGAGCCAAGGCCATACCTGTATCCAGTCCTGTTCAATCCCCGGGTAAGAGGTTTTTGTCACCAAATGAATGGAAATACTCATTCTCCAGTAGAGCCAGATTCAAGAAACAGCACGGCATTTTGCAAATGATTTTAAGAACAACAGTCTGTGAGTGAGCCAGCTGCAACATCGTTTCATGCTGAATTGAAGAACTTACATAAAGGAGGATATACAGAAGAACAACTCTGACTGCGGTGAGACAGCCCTCTATTACGAAATGTTACTGCAATAGACACGAGTGAGAAGAATCAACAAAATGTCTGGATCTAAACAAAGACCAGGTTGACAATCCTCCTTTGCAGCATTACTGGTCTACACAAGCTGACCAACATCAATTATCATTTATTTCAATTTTTTTTTGTTGCTATTTTCCTCTTCCCCTCACAGGCACTAATTTGTGTTGGCATTAATTTCCATAAGCACTGATTAGTTCTATAGTACCTTGTGTATTCCACATTTCATAGGGCAGAGAGCAAGCTATTTTATCAGGAACATTTTATCGTGAGGATTAATCATGAGGATTGTCCCCTCGTGACATCCAGATGTGCACACTTCAATTAGAGATTACTGCACAGTGAGCAGGATGGAAGTTGGCAGATTTTTTTCTTTTATTCTCTCTAGCTTGAGATGTTGAAGCTATTGGCCTGTGCGGCTCGGTACCACACCGGGAGCTACTTCTGGATTGCTGTTGAGGAGTTTGCAGTTGTGCACATTCAGGAAATATGGTATAGAGTTGTATGGTGAATATGCAATTAAACTCAAAGCAAATTCTTTCTCATTTTTACATGACCTTCACTCTGCTGGAGTTTGACGTATTTTTAGATTCAAGTTTCGCACAGTTGTGACAAACTTATTTTCAAATGAGAAATATATTTTCTATCTTATCTTTTTTCCCCTTCAACAACAGCACCTGCTTCCTGAAATGTCCTTTATGACTTTGGCGACACTGCATATCGCTCCGAGGCACAGCTTAGAATGAACAGATTCTCAATTGTTTCCAAATCACTAGAAATTCAGTGAAATTTTATGACAGCTGTGCAAAAAAAAGGACAGCTCTGCACATTCCTCTTGTTTGACTGAACAGCAAGCCAATTGTATGATTTATTAATTTCTTAAAACTACTCAATGCATAATTTTATTGTTCAAGAATGTTATTTATGAAATGGCCCAGGGCAGTTGTAACAACGTAATTAAACAAGATTTTTTACAATGAGAACAATTTAATTATATATATATATTTAGACTTACTGCAGGTGACCTGACCTATTTTGTCAATGGTATAACATAATCGGCTGTGAACATAATTCCTTTGCATCGAGCAAACCAAAAATGATACATTAGGCGACTTCCAAATGGTCATTTACCTTGTCCTGGTCTCCCTTGCACAGATCAACTTGTCAATTTGTTTTTTAAAATTCTTTTTGCACATTGAGGGATTGCACTTAAACTAGTGCTGTTAATTTCATAATTCTTTTGCCAACTAAGTGATATTGTGACTTGAAAGAGAATAAAAATTCTTGTACTCAGCTTGGTTGCAATGCTAATTTGGCACTGGCCAATTGAAACTGTATTCGGTTTTTCCTGATCCAGCTGCTTCAATGCCTGCTAAGACCCGTACTGCACAATTGAGAATTGAAATATTGCTAACTTCAAATAAAATTCCCGAGGGAAAGGTTAAAGCTCTTGGTCACCTTTTCTGTTCTGATCCTGAATGGAGACAATATTACTGGTTAGTGGGGGAAAGAATGTGCTTCTGAAACTTGGATTTGCTTGAAAGGTGACTTTACAATGCATGCACTGCTTTTATATAAAAAGTTCAAACAGGCTCAATTGTAGAGCAGCTGCACTGTATATTGGACAGATGGATCTTTCCACTTGACTTGGCCGTTTTATCTGCATGATGAAAATAAGAGTGAAAAAATATGAAAACCTGAGGGAATTGTACTCGGGGATGAAAAACATTTTTTTATACAGAAAAAAGAAGCGATTTATAGTCCAGAAGTTTGTGTTAAAGGATAATGAGATGTGAAATGTACTACTGGACCTCCACCTTCTTTAGATAAATGGACAAAAATAATTCTGAATATCATCACTTTTTAGTACGTGCTCTATGTAAACTAATGATACATCAATTTACAAGAAAGATATAGGGTTCAGTTATGAAGGAAAGTACAAAGTGATAACTGATCCCTCATGAACATGGACCACAGAAACATACTAAAGGGTCTGTGGAATGTTCCACTTCAATACAATGGCCTGGATTTTGCAGTCAGCAGCAAAGAAAGCTTACAATGATTTATAGGGTTTTAGAGTGTTGATTTCCTCTTTTTTTTTCAATGCCAATTCCCATTCAGTACATTTGACAGGTTATCTGTGGTGTAGATGCAATCCTCAGCAAAATAAATGCACATTTCTGTTATTGTACAGAGCATGAAATAAAGTTTGGGACGTGCACATGGGGTGAAGGCAGCATCATTCGTATTGCAACAAAGAATGTAATTTTTAAAATCAAAATCTGCAACTTATTCATGTTCACCTGAGGGAATGAAAATCCACACCTATAAAATTATTTTTTTCAGGGCCACAGAGGCTGTTCAGTAATTGTGACAGTTTTCTTTTAAACTCAGGTTACTTGCGATTTTGAAAAATCCATGAAAAATGTTAAATCTTGTCCACCTGAGAAAAATGTGCAAGAAGTTGAGTTCCTGACCAGTCAGCAATTGCTAAATAGGTCCATTCACAAAGCTTGGAACAATGCAACCTGTGGAGAGGTAGGGCATCACTTGATGACAGCTTCCAGATTCCCACGCTTAACTGCGTGTGTGTAGATGCCAGGAGTTGCTATTTTTTTAACGCAGTCTCACAGTGAGCTGTCTTTTTAATAGCATGCGCTGACAACTTTTTCATTATTGTTACTCTAAGTTCTTTGTTAAATTCAGCTTTCATAACATTTGGGGAAACAGAAAGATGAATTATTTCTCTACAAGTTCTGTCAGTTTGTTTCAACTGCCTGATACCTACATGTCCAATAGTGAATTGCGAAGTGTATGAAATATCAACAAGTGTATGCTTCACATGTAGCAGAGAATTTTTTTTCACAGATACATGCTGATTGCCAGATTGATGCCCTTTTGGTACACTTTGCTTTTATAATTCATTCTGCTCCATATTCTGAATTTGTATCTTTCTAGTTAATATTGCTTCATAGGTTGAAGCTCTGACCCATTTGAGTGGCAGGGGGAATGAGATCTACAATAGATTTTGGATCTGCCAGTTGGCCAAGATCTAGTGAAGGAAGACCTTCTATAATAATATCCATAGCAGGTATAACACTGGACATAGAGCATGCCACTGTATTCTGAAGTGAGTTTTAAGGATCTTGTGAATTCTGAACTTTGGCTGTTAATTTCCCCCTGTACACATGCATTGGGAGATTGATTAAGCTCCCTTTTGTTTCCATGTGGAATGGAAATGCAGCTAGTCTTTGTTAAAAATCAGTGTCGGAAATCCTAGCCATTGGGTTAAAATCTACAGGTTCTAATAAATTAAAATCAAGATCTAATAAACCCAATTAAAAACAAGAACTTAATGAGTAAATTATTTATAATGGAGAATGAACAATTTGAGTTGTCTTCTCCAAATATTTGTGTACTTTTGTATTTTGTCTGTCTAAATAATTAGTGAATAGCCCTTATTCCAGGCTACAAGAAGTCTACATTAGTGGGAGACCAACAGGGAAAGTTGCTGAATGTTCTCAGGCCACTGTTACTGGAGTTACCTACTCTGGAGCTGCGGTTGTAAGATTACCTTTTTTTGGTTGGACTCCAGAATAAATTTGGTAACTCTGGTGGATTTCTGAGTTCTACCCAAATTAATAAAATATTTCCTTTTAGCCTTTATCCAGTAATGAAAGAATCCTTCTCGACATAAATCAATGAAATAAAATCAAAAATAGCGAAGGGTAAAAGACCTCTGTGGATGCAAGTGAGAAACGTCAAGGTGCAGATTTTGAGAAGACTCGAGAGGCAACTTGGTCAGTGGAATGACCACATTATTTTGAAAATGTGAAAATGTGTCTGCTGTGTGTGAATCCCATGCTATAATGCATATGTCAATTAAAAATTATTGACTAACAGTTGAATTGGGTGAGGAATCCTTGCTGGCATTTATGCCATTCCTAGAGACACAAGCTGAACCTTCCATGTGGAATGCTTCATATTCTTCACAAATAGTAGTTGATGTGTGGCCATTTTAGAAGTTGACAAAATGAGACATTGTAAAATTCTGGTGCAACAAATGGGAGAAAGTAGAATTTCTGCTGATTTTCTGTTGATAACTCATAATCGTTCATTTATGCTACCTTGAGATTTTGATAGTCTTGCATTGAAGTGACAGTGGGAGATTGAGAGAACCCCTGCAGAAATGAAATTTCAGTTGATTGAGCTTTGTATAAATGTATTGAGTGACCGCAAACAAGAAAAGTCCTCGAAACCAAATCTGTGCTGACTTTGCTGGTAACAGCTGGGTTGATGTAACTCTAAGTATTATAATTGGTCGCTGAGCCTGTGGACTATTGAGAGAAAAATTCATCCTTCGATGATCATTGCTGGAAAATGAACTCATGGCGACTACAACTCAGCCAAACACTGTCATGGTCAGAAAGTCTGCCATTTCGCCAATGAAAAATGGTCACTTGGATAAAGGACTGGCATGCTGCCAGCGACTGGAACCATTTCCCAGCAAGTGCAGAAGACAGAACACTGCTGATGGGTTTTGTGCATGACCAGCATGTTCCTGCAGCAATGGTCAAACTCATCAGCCCTATAAATTTTGCTTGAGGTTCCCATTTCGTTTGTTTTTTTTTGTAAATGTTGTTTGTGGCTCGTGAATTAGAAGAACATGACTATGAACATAAAGCAAAGGGAGAAGCATTGTTTACTGGAGTTGTATTGTTGATCAGAATCCCCAATTATCAGAATGGATAACCTAATACTACCTTAAGAGCCTGTTTCCCATCAGCATCTGAAATGCCTCAATCAGCTGTTTCACAATATTGGAGAGACAGCACACAAGCATAAAACATTTATTGTGAGCTGGTAATAATTCTTGCAGATGGTTCAATTTGATTGAACGCGATTCTTAAAATAGAACTATTGTGTATTAATATCTGGCTAAATCTTCTAGCAAAGCAGTATTACCATAGCTTAACATCCTGGACATAACCTTTCTGAGCTGATGTTTTCTCGGCTTACGGATATACCAGGGAATATGTTCTGTTTGGGGAAAATAAATTAAAATTGTTCATGTTGGATCACACATCAGAGCTGCAAAGATGATAGAAGGGGTCGTGTTTTCAGGAGTTTAAATAATTTATTTTCCTACAATTCCTGGGCAGCAACAGAACACTGGGCCCAAGAGAGAAGTGGGAGTGTCGCTACTGCGGATTTCTGAATGACTCCTGTTAATGCTGTAGCGATTGATGCGAGGCATCTAGTTTGAAGAGATGAACTGTCACTGATGATTGCTCTGTTCTGCTGAGCACTATGTTGAATTGGTGCACAGTATGGAACTCCCATTTAGCAGCCCTAGGGAGACCTGGTGAGACTGTCAGTTTTGAGATTTTATCAGCTGACCCTCTATCTGAATAGTTTAACACCAGATGCTCTAACCAGGATATGTTTCCCCAAAATCCTGTGCAAGTTATTAATTTTCTGTCTGCCCTTAACAGACCTAATGACAATTACTCCACTTTGAACCAAAACCCTTTCTAAATATTGTAAATTACTATTCAAATTTGCCAAAAATATTCATTTACAATGAAGTAGAAATATAAAAACCTGTAAATATGTAGTTTATATTTTGCTTATTGCATAGACCTCCAGGAAATGATGCACTTGTGAGGCTTCTCCTGTTGGATACTTCCATCACCCAGTTACTTGAGACATGACATAGGTGCAGCATTATTAGGAAGAACAAGTCCAAAGTCCAAAGATGTGTGGGTTAGGTTGATTGGCCATGCTAAAATTGCCCCTTAGTCTCCTGGGATGCGTAAATTAGAGGGATTAGCGGGTAAAATATGTAGGGTAATGGGGGTAGGGCCTGGGTGGGATTGTGGTCGGTGCAGACTCGATGGGCCGAATGGCCTCTTTCTGTACTGTAGGGTTTCTATGATTTCTTCTATGATTTCTAAGTGACTTTGAAGCTAATGTTTCCAAAGCATTCCAGCACCAGAGTTTTCCTCGCCTCTTCACTTTTTTTTGGAGGAAGAACAATAGAAAAACAAAAGACAACCAGGTGGCACTGGTGGTAAACTGTTAGGGACATCTACCTCACATCTCCACACGAGCAAACCTATCTGCAATTAATCAGCTTAACTGGCTGCACAACCGTGGCTCAGTGAAGGGCAAATGCAGCATTGTTCAACCTGCTCTGTCGAGATACCCATCTAACAGGAGCCAACTGATGCTTCCACCGACAGTAGTGGTTAGCTTTGCCCTCCAGTCCTCTTCTGCTTCTTGTAAGTATGTTGCCTTGTTATTCTATAACCATTGTGCCATGGAGTGGCAAACATTCTGCTCATCAGAAGCTCTTGCACACCACCTCCACTGGTGAAACAGGACATTTGAGCGCTGCACTGTTCATCACTTGGCTCGAGATTTGAGTTTCTTTCATTTATCGTAGCAGCTAATGGATTTCACCAGCAATTTTTGTTATCTAGAAAGCCCTTGCAAAGATTGAAATATGCATTAAGCTATAGCACCCACTGTGATACCTAACATATTGGGACACTGAAGGGATCATACTCACTGCATCCCGAGTGAAACTCCAGTGGCAGCTCCAGTATGTCATAGAGTTTAAAGCATGGAATGAGGCCTTTTGGCCCATTATGTCACCAAAGCAGATTCTACCAAATTGCCCAGGACCACTGCTTTAATGTTTGGAGAGGTGAAAATAGTTGTGTGTCATATTAATATTTGATTGGGGGCTACATTAGAGAAGTTTATCTCACTTGCTGACTTTCTAGTGGTACAAGAATGCATTTCAACTGCGATCTTGTATTCGGTGTAACTTGTCTCATTTTTACATGCAAATATCCTGAAATTGTTGAGTAAGTTTTCCACTTCAAATCATTGACCTTAACCAGGCTTGTGTGAAGCCAGTAAAATGTTATCTAATTTGACAAATGGCCTTTTGCAAGTTAAGTGTTCAAGTGTTAAGTGTTTTGCAGGCCCAATTCCGGCAGACATACAGAAAATGCTTAAAAAGTAGGTGGCAAATGCTCAGAGTGACGTTTTTAAAAATCTGTTTGTCGTTAATAGCTTGTTTAAGTTCCTGTGATTCACGGATATATCCAAGTGCCACTAATATCTACGCACAGATTCAAAGCTAAGCATTAAATGATGCTTCCCCTTGCTGCCCTTGTGATTTCCTGTCAGAGTCATCAGTGTCTCTCTGCATTGCGTGATAATTGTTTGTTACAGCTCGCCTCGGATGTGATTAGTTCTATACATGTTAGCAAAGAAATGGAAGCATCAGGGGCAACATTATTCCACAGGGATAGCTCCTGTCATGCCCACTGATAGCTTGAAATTTTTACTTGAATAAACCATGGCCTTATTTTTAGCCGCAGTATCACAGAAGATGATGGCGAACGCAAATGCACAACAAATTACAGAGAAGTACAGTATTTTTCAAGGCCAGCTGGACCTGTGCCAGTGTATAATGAAGCTTTCCCTTTCTGTTGTTTTCCATCCTACCTCCTTATGAACTTGTACTGTGTTGCCCCAATAAAGATGCAATCAACTTGCCCTCACTTGCTGCTGCCATTGTGCTGTCATGTTAAAAGCTGTCTCTAAAACTGAACTAATTCAAAAAAAAGGTACTTTTTGTTTTACATATGCATTAAGATAAAGCTGGAACTACCAGAATAAGTATGAATCTTCTATTTTGAATTGCATTTCAAATTCACCATTCCCCCTTTTATTTTCTCCCTCAAGTTTTATAATTGTACTGTTTACATCTTTGCGCACACACTGTCTGAAATTCTTTAAGACTTTCATTTGGAACAATTGCAGTATGTTAAAAATTCTGCTGTTTTTTTTGTTCAGCAGCTGAGGATATAATGGGTGTCTTGTGATTTGAGACTCGAAATACAATATGCTGGAGATGTCAGTCCTGGGTAGTTTTGACATTGGCGAGTTTGCAGCTATGGACTGGGCTGTTACTGTCCAAATTCCTTGCAAGATATTTATCTGATCATCATATAGTAGCTTGTAGTCTGTTCTTCTATACTCATTTTAACAACTATGGTATAGATATATAAACCAAATTTAAACAATTAAATTGGGCTCCATGTTTTCATAGTTTTGACACAATTGGCTTAATTCTTTGTTGGTTGGAGCATTTGCATGTGCATTTTCGTCATCTTCTGATCTAACCTTGTTCCTTCAATCTCTCTTTGTCTTTCTCTTCCTGTGTTCATCTTGGTTGCTTCTTTCAGGTCATCTCACCCTGTTCATCTGGTACTTTGTGCTCCTCCCGTCCAATTTCTATCACAACATTTCACTGCCTTCCTACTCTGCTGCTGCAATCCAAGGCTGCCCTCCCTCCCAGATAAGTCCACAGCTTCCCTCTGTGCCTTTCACTGAAAGCATGCATCATTGCTTCCTTATAAGCAGTAATCCCATCTGCCCTGTCCTCCTTGTGCCCATTGAGAGCTTATCTTGTCAACCTCCTTCCCATCTCATCATTGACCCTGGCTCTCTACCAAGGGATCAGCTAACATCATCCCTCTCTGCATCTCCCTCCAAAATCTCCATTCTCTTGTGAGCAAGTGGTTTTCCACCCATGACATTATAAACGATTTAAACTTCCTATCTCAAGTTACCTGATTCTATTTGCTCTGAATTCGCTACCCTACAGTTTAACCTCTTTCCAAATAAATTCTCCTGTCCATATCTCTAGCTACCCCCTCATCATTGGCCCCTCTATCCCCATGTCAATGACTGATGTGACCATCACTGATCATTTCCTTGTATCAGTCCTTGTTCATCTTGCACTTCTCCTTCCCTTCCAATCCCACTTCCTTTTACATCAACTCTTCATTAAAAAGATACTGCCAAGTCAACTACAGAAGCACTTTCAATACCCACATTCTACATAGTACTTCTGCAGCTACACATCTGCTCAATCACGCATTGACTGCTACCACAGTAAAACTCGTATTCCCTCAGAATGGTCCTCTCCCAGGTATGACTACAATCTTCAAAAAGAAAACACCTGTATTGTAGAATCATAGAATCCCTACAGTGCGGAAGGAGGCCATTTGGCCCATCAAGCCTGCACCGACAACAATCCCACCCAGGCCCTACCCTCTAAACCCCACATGTTTACCTTGCGAATTCCCCGACACTAAAGGGCAATTTACCATGGCCATCCACCTAACCCGCACATCTTTGGAATGTGGGAGAAAACTGGAGCACCCGGAGGAAACCCATGTAGACACAGGGAGAATGTGCAATTTCCGAGGCTGGAATTGAACCTGGGTCCCTGGTGCTGTGATGTCGCAGTGCTAACCACTGTGCCATCGTGCTACATTCTCCCTTTCCTACCCAATCTTTGAATGTGTTCTAACCTCCCAAATCTATGCTCATCTTTTTCACAGTTCCATGTTTAACCTTCAACATCAGGTTTCCAGTACTGAAACTGTCATAATTAAATTAGCAAGTGATGTTCCAAGTGACTGTGGTAGTCTATTCCTTGTTTGACTGCAGTGTCCATTGTATCTCCTGTGTTGTCCAGTTAACGAGAAAATCTATCGTCCTAACACGGAACCCTGAGGCACCTTCATCCGGCCTAAGAACAGCCATTACAACTCGAGGAATAGCACCTCATCTTTCCGCTCAGCACTCTGCAGCCTTCTGGATTGAATGCAACAGTTTTAGATCATATTTCTGCCTGCATTTGTTAAAAACATTCTTCCTTTACTTTCTATTTGGATTGCTGCTTGGAGCGAATGCACCTCGTCTAGATAGGGCTTTTGTTTCTTTACTATGATGTCCAAAGATGTGTGGGTTAGGTTGATTGGTCATGCTAAAGTAACCCTGGTGCCAGGGGGTTAGCAGGGTAAATGGGGTCACGGGAATAGGGTGTGGGTGGGATTGTGGTCAGTACAGACTCGATGGGCCGAATGGCCTCCTTCTGTACTATAGGGATTCTATGACTATGCTGGGCCAGGCAGATACAAGTCTGTGCTGTATGACTCTATGACCCATTACCAATTCCTTTGGCTTTTGTACCACGAAACCATTTAATCTCTCCTGCCCGTCACCCTACCGCAGACTTTCCTTTTTTTTTTGTTCTCTTCCACCCTGCCCCCTCCCACTTCTTTCAATTTCTCAAAATCTATTGCATTTCTGTCTTTCCTTAGTTCTGATAAAGGATCATTCACCTGAAATGTTAACTCTTGTTCCTCTTCACATGTCTGACCTGCTGAGGATTTCCAACGTTTTCTGCTTTTATTTTGGATTTCCTGCATCTGTCCCTTTTTATTTCATGGGCTTTAGCTTTGTTGACTAGTCTATTATGTGGCACTTAATCAAATACCTTTTGGTAATCATGAACACCATATACCCTCATTAAACCTTGATGCGCGACAATAAGCACATGGAACCAAGGCTTCGGTATTGAAGGCTTTAATAGAGTAACAATGGAACTACTAACACGAATACACCAGTTCAGACTGAAGGGGTCCTGCCGGAGCAGGGGGTCTTATACCTCGCCACCGGAGGCGGGACCCCACTGGAATGTGCCATGATAACTCTTATAACAGGTAAACACCCTAACCCAACAACATTGTACAACCCCCACAGTAACAACACCCTAGCCCAACAGTAACATAGTAACAACCCCCAGTGGTGAACCAACGATGGTTCACCACATTCACCCCTCCTTTAAGAACAAAAGGTGGCGGGGTGCACGAAAAACAGGTCATATAAACAGACAAATCACAGGATTCACAAGTCCAGACGGTCTGGAGGACCGCACCGACGCTGCGATCTCCTCAACACCGGTTGCGAAACCGGAGCAGGTGCTTGTGGTGGCGCTCTTTCCAAAGCAACGTCTGGCTGTCCCCTCAAGGACTCCCGAGCCGGCCGGCCCTGGTGAGGCGATGGTGCAGGGGATCCTGGAACGTTTGGTGGTAGTGGTGGTGGTGATGATGGTGGCGCCGATCTCCGAGTCTCAGGCAAGCTGTACATGGGAGTAAAAGTGTTATGCACTGGTCCCGGTGCTGACCGCGCCACGTCTGGGGAAGTAATGAGGAGTAGTGGATTCGTGACTGGGGGAATAGGAGCGACAGGAGTTGCTACGTCCCCTGCGGGCGCCAGGTCTCTAATGGAGACAGTGTCCTCTCGCCCGTCAGGATATGCCACATAGGCATACTGAGGGTTGGCGTGGAGGAGTTGGACCGGTTCGACCAAGGGGTCGGACTTGCGAGCCCTCACATGTCGCCGCAGAAGGACGGGTCCTGGGTACGTCAACCAGGCTGGCAATGAGGTTCCCGAGGACGACTTCCGAGGGAATGAGAACATCCTCTCGTGGGGAGTAGCATTGGTTGCCGTACACAGGAGGGAGCGGATAGAATGGAGCGCATTTGGAAGGACCTCCTGCCAACGGGAGACTGGAAGGCCCCTGGATTTCAGTGCCAGTAGGACAGCCTTCCAGACTGTAGCATTCTCCCTTTCCACCTGTCCGTTACCCCTAGGGTTGTAGCTCGTGGTTCTACTAGAGGCAATCCCGAATGAGAGCAGGAATTGCCTCAAGTCGTTGCTCATGAACGACGAGCCCCTGTCGCTATGAATGTAGCAGGGGTACCCGAACAGGGTAAAAAGTTCACTGAAAACCTTGATGACGGTGGCAGTCGACGTGTCCGCACAGGGGACAACAAACGGAAACCGGGAATACTCGTCTATTATGTTGAGGAAATAGACATTCCGGTCCGTTGAGGGAAGGGGGCCCTTAAAATCCACACTCAGCCTCTCAAAAGGGCGAGTGGCCTTGACCAATTGTGCCCGGTCTGGTCGATAAAAGTGTGGTTTGCATTCTGCGCAAATCCGACAGCTTCTAGTCACTGACCTGACATCCTCCACCGAGTAAGGCAGGTTGCGGGCTTTGACGAAGTGGTAGAGTCTGGTGACTCCAGGATGACACAGATCATTGTGGAGAGCCTTCAAGCGGTCCTCCTGCATGATTGCGCATGTTCCGCGCGAGAGGGCATCCGAGGGCTCATTGAGCTTCCCTGGACGATACATAATATCGTAATTATAGGTGGAGAGCTCAATTCTCCACCGCAAGATCTTATCGTTCTTGATCTTGCCCCTCTGCGTGTTACTGAACATAAACGCCACGGATCGTTGATCCGTGATCAGGGTGAACCGCTTCCCTGCCAGGTAATGGCGCCAGTGTCTGACTGCCTCCACAATGGCCTGAGCCTCCTTCTCCACTGCTGAGTGCCGAATTTCTGGGCCTTGAAGGGTGCGGGAAAAGAACGCGACGGGCCTGCCTGCCTGGTTTAGTGTGGCGGCTAGGGCGAAGTCAGATGCATCACTCTCCACCTGGAAAGGGATGGATTCATCCACCGCGTGCATCGTGGCTTTCGAGATGTCGTTCTTCAAAACCTTGAAGGCCAATTGGGCCTCCGGCGTAAGTGGGAAGGTCGTGGACTTGATGAGCGGACGAGCTTTGTCCGCGTAGTTGGGGACCCACTGTGCATAATACGAAAAGAACCCGAGGCATCTCCTCAGTGCTTTCGTGCTAGCGGGCAAGGGAAGTTCAGTGAGTGGGCGCATACGGTCTGGATCAGGGCCAATGACCCCGTTTTCCACCACGTATCCGAGGATGGCTAACCTACGCGTACGGAATACGCACTTCTCCCTGTTATAGGTCAGATTCAGGCGAGATGCAGTGCGCAGAAAGTGTTGGAGATTCGTGTCGTGGTCCTGCTGGTCATGGCCGCAGATGGTGACGTTATCCAGGTACGGGAAGGTAGCCCGCAACCCGTTCTGGTCCACCATTCGGTCCATAGCACGCTGGAAGACCGAGACCCCATTGGTGACACCAAATGGAACCCTGAGGAATTGGTATAGACGACCATCCGCCTCAAAAGCCGTATATTGTCGGTCCTCTGGGCGGATGGGGAGTTAATGGTAGGCGGACTTAAGGTCTATGGTAGAAAACACTCGGTACTGCGCAATCTGATTGACCATATCAGAAATGTGCGGGAGAGGATACGCATCCAGCTGCGTGTATCTATTAATGGTCTGACTGTAGTCGATGACCATCCGAGGTTTGTTCCCGCTTTTGACTACCACGACCTGCGCTCTCCACGGACTAGCACTGGCCTGTGTGATCCCTTCCTTGAGGAGCCGCTGAACCTCAGATCTAATAAAGATCCGGTCCTCAGCTCTGTAACGCCTACTTTTAGTAGCGATGGGCTTGCAGCCAGGTACCAGATTTTTAAAAAGGGATGGTGTAGTGATTTTCAGGGTGGATAGATTGCATGCGGGGCGCTTTGGGCAATTTGGATGCTGCGGCTGATTCCCTACTGCCAGTGAAGGGAGTGGCCCACCGTACTGTAGGATCACACTCTTCATGTGGACCATAAAGTTTAGTCCGAGGAGAATTGGCGCGCAAAGGTGAGGTAACACAAGGAGCCTGTATTGCTCGTAAATTGTGCCCTGTACCTCAAGAGTTACCATACATTGTCCTTGGATCGGTACAGACCGGGACCGTGATGCCATGGAAATTGTCTGCTTGGCAGGGAGAACCCGGAGTCCACACCTTTTAGCAGT
Organism: Mustelus asterias; assembly: GCF_964213995.1. Taxonomy (NCBI): domain Eukaryota; kingdom Metazoa; phylum Chordata; class Chondrichthyes; order Carcharhiniformes; family Triakidae; genus Mustelus; species Mustelus asterias. The sequence goes on from NC_135817.1 coordinate 38,891,596, forward strand.
TTCAGGGTGTATGAAACTTTCGGTGCTTCCACTGTCAAACAGACAATTCACAGTTCTACCACTAACCTTTATATCCATCATAGAATGTTCCAGTCTGTAGTGCCTGGTCTGATCCAGGGAGATCGACGCCACCGTTGGCCCCTGGGTGTCACTGCATGCTGCCGATGTGGATGCTGAGGACACCTGCTGGTCGCTCCTAGTCGTCGTGGACCATGATGGCCGCCCCCATGAATCGCACGTGGGCGAGGGCGCCAAGCGCAGCGACTCCTGGTGGTCTTCCTCCTCCTCTGTCAGCCACGATGGCGCCGTCCTGGGATCGCACGTGGTCGGACCTCGTGGGTACTGCGACGCCGAAGGAGATTGTCTCCGTTCTGGAGGGTTACAAGCTGCACTGCCGTTTTTAGGTTTGGACCTGCAGACTTTGCCGTAGTGGCCTTTTTTACCGCACTGGCTGCAGATTGCCGTTCTTGCCGGACACTGTTGCCGTGGATGCTTGGCCCCACCACAAAAATAGCATCGCTGGCCACCTGGAGCTGCCGCCGTCGTCGAATCGATCTGGGAGTGCGGGTTAGCGGGGCGAGGAGGGAGCTGAGCTTGCTCCAACCACGTTGACTGCACGTGGTCCTCGGGGTACAGCGCCAAGCTCTTCGCCGCCGCCTCCAACCTCACGGCCATCTCCATTGCTTGGGTCAAGTTGAGTTTCCCCTTTTCCAGCAATTTAAGCCTGATGTACGAGGACCCTACCCCTGCTACGAACGCGTCTCGGGCGAGGTCGTACATATACTGTTCGGCTGATACGTCCTTACAATCGCAACCCCTGGCAAGCTGCAGGAGCTCATTGGCATAGTCCTCCATGGTTTCGCCCGACTGCCGACGTCGTGTAGTGAGGAGGTAACGAGCATGTATCTCGTTGGGTGGCATAGTGTATCTTTTTTTTAGGAGCTCGACGGCACCCAGGTAAGTGGGAGCTGCACGAATGGCTAGGTAAATCGTGTCGCTTACCCTTGCGTGGAGGACCTGGAGTTTATCACTGTCTGTAGTGATAGCTACCGAGGCTGCCAGGTAGTCCTCAAAGCACTTACACCAATGGTCGAATGTGTTAGCTGCACCGACCGCACGTGGGTCCAGTGTCAGACGATCCGGTTTTAGAATCTGTTCCATACTCTCTGTTTTTTTTTCTTCTTGTTGTACAGCTGTGAGTTTTCTGTTTACTCTATTAAATTGATGCGCGACAATAAGCACATGGAACCAAGGCTTCGGTATTGAAGGCTTTAATAGAGTAACAATGGAACTACTAACACGAATACACCAGTTCAGACTGAAGGGGTCCTGCCGGAGCAGGGGGTCTTATACCTCGCCACCGGAGGCGGGACCCCACTGGAATGTGCCATGATAACTCTTATAACAGGTAAACACCCTAACCCAACAACATTGTACAACCCCCACAGTAACAACACCCTAGCCCAACAGTAACATAGTAACAACCCCCAGTGGTGAACCAACGATGGTTCACCACAAACCTCTCTGTTACCTCTTCCTGAAAACACAATCAAATTAGTTAAACATGATTTGTAGTTATCAAATCTGTGCTGGCTTGTGTACGCCGGTCAGCTCCTCTCTCTCTACACGACTGCTGTTGAACTGCTTATCCAATATCCTGTATTTTTCTCCAATTAAGCATTGGGAAAATTGAGGGCATCACCAACATAACCTCCGTAACTCCACTATCATTTCATCCCTTCTTCCCAGATGCTGCTGCTGTCTGAACTAGTCTGTTCCCACCTTTGGCAACCTGTTTGATCTTGAACCGGGTTTCCTACCTTGTATCCTAGCTCTTTGTTATAAATCCTGCCTACTTCCACCTTCATAATTTTGCCTGTTTCTACTGTTGTTCAAACCCTCATGCAGCAGATTTGACTGCTCCAGTGACCCTCCACCTCCTGTAAAGATACACTTTCACAGACTGTTAGTGAACACCAAAAAGATATTTATTCATAAGAATTGTACATCAATTGAAAACTCTGTATGATGTGGTATGGGCGGCACGGTAGCACAGTGGTTAGCACTGCTGCTTCACAGCTCCAGGGTCCCGGGTTCGATTCCCGGCTCGGGTCACTGTCTGTGTGGAGTTTGCACATTCTCCTCGTGTCTGCGTGGGTTTCCTCCGGGTGCTCCGGTTTCCTCCCACAATCCAAAGATGTGCGGGTTAGGTTGATTGGCCAGGTTAAAAAAAAAATTGCCCCTTAGAGTCCTGGGATGCATAGGTTAGAGGGATTAGCGGGGACAATGTGTGGGGGTAGGGCCTGGGTGGGATTGTGGTCGGTGCAGACTCGATGGGCCGAATGGCCTCCTTCTGCACTGTAGGGTTTCTATGATTCTATGTGAGATCCGTAAGATTTCTGGTTAAGATTTGGGACAAAATAGCGAGTTAAGTCATGAAAACTCTTGACTGAGGGAAGCAGTTAGGCTGGAGCTGAGCCCTCAATACGGTGATTTGGCCAGTGAGCGGGCTGATGACCTGACAATATCAAAGACTTTGTAGATGATGACTGCCAATATGTTTAAGGTCATAGATGACAGCATTGGCTTTTTGGCACAGAATTTCAGTGCTCATATTGCTGAACTGTAGAGTAACCAATAAGAAGCTTGATGAAATGGCGGAAAGAATCCTTATTGTCGAGAATGCAGCTTCCTCAGTCGAGGCCCGCTTTCAATCCTTGGAAAATCAGCTACATGCTACGTCAGATATCCTGGTCAATCTGGAGAGCTGGGGCTGGAGGAGGAGTGCCCGGGTGGCCAGCTTTCCAGAAGGAGCTGAGGGGCGAGCTCCCAGACATATCTTTTGAGAACTGGCTACCAGATTTTCTTCATCTCAACATGAAAGACGGGCATATTAATCTTGAAGGGGCCCATCGCATCCTGTTTTTGAGGCCTTACCCCAGCTGGTAATCATGCATTTTCATAGCTTCGATTGCAGGTGTTTTGATGAGGCCGGAAGGCATCGGAAAGTTATCTGAATGCAGGTTGCCCTGTTTTATCCTGCTACGCTGAGGGTGACATCTGACAGATCCTTAAGGCTGTCCGACAGTCCTGCAATTGACTTCTCAAAACATTGTGGATGGCAATAATTTGGAGTCACAGTCTGCAGCTCATCCCTACCCTTTGTCGTCACATTCTCTTTGTGATTTTTGTGAGGTTACTTATCATGTTGACGGATGATCTGGTAATGAGCACTGAGGCAAAGTTCGCCTGTTATCCTTTGAAAATCAGTGATGTCCGTTTGTTTATAATGGAGTGCGTTCCTCAGCGTGTTCCTTTTAATTACTCCAAGCTTAAGACACAGATTTGATCCTACTATATCCTAATCGTGTGAGAGCTGCAGGTGACACGGACTACCTCCATTGCTTCTGGTCCTGTATCAATATTGAATCCTCATGGTTTAATATCCTTAAAGAGCCCAAGTGTGTTGGAGAGTGTGCTGGGTAGGCTGTACGGCACTAGGGCTGTGTGATATTTATCTGTGTTTTCTTCTTATAATCCTTGCATTGATAACGGTATATACTATTATATCCTTTAGTCTTGTCGTGGCTGATATGAGTAACGACACTGCGGGGAGGTGGGTGGGTGGTTTGGTGTCAAGGTTATGGGTATGGCCCAATGAGTCCTTATAGCTGGTAAGGAAAACCCCCTTAGAACTATTGGTGTTGTGTCGTTGTTTTTCTGTATTTTTGTTATTTTGAGGTTAAAGAGCCTCTGATCGACTCCTGTGAAGGTACAGACAGAGCATATATCCTGGGAAAAGACACTGGCCGGAATCTTGCCACCCGTCCACCACGGGAATTGGAGCGGGCGAGGGGCGGACAATTGGAAGGTCCGTTGACCTTGGGCGGGATTTTACGGTTTCGGGACGAGCAACGCTGTAAAATCCTGTCCACTGTTTTGTATCAGTTGCGCCCCTGGAATAGCTGGAGATGGGGAAGTATGCTTCAGTGTGCACCATGAGCAAGGCATGTGAATCTTTGGCTGTCCAGCCTTTTCCATACCTGTGTTGGGGGAGATATTATCACTAGACTATTAATCCAGAAACCCGGCTCTGGGGACCCGGGTTCTAATCCCGCCATAGCAGATGGTGGAATTTGAATTCAATGAAACATATCTGGAATTAAGAATCTACTGATGACCATGAAACCATTGTCGATTGTCAGGAAAACCCACCTGGTCCTTTAGGGACGGAAATCTGTTGTCCTTACCTGGTCGGGTCGACTTATGACCCCAGAGCCACAGCAAAGTGCTTGACTCTCAACTGCCCTCCAAAGGCAACTAGAGATGGGCAATAAATGCTGGCCAGCCAGCGACACCATGTCCCACCGAACCAAATTTAAAAGAAAGATAAGTGCCATACAACCGACACAATGCATCTACCAACAAAACGAAGGAGACTCTCCATTGACCATAAGCAAAGAGCATTTTCCCATTCTGCCACTGCCAGGACAATTTCTCAAGCTTTTCAAGGATACTAATCCATCAGGATTTAATTTTAACACAGGGCCAAAGGCAAAGTGGACAGATCCCCACACCCACCCTGCATTCTTGGCACAATTTGAATGTATAATAGGATGAAATCAGTGTCCTCAGCTTAAGTTAATGCAGATGGTGTGGTATTTTATGCTAGGTCTCCTCCGCTCCACCGAAAGAGCACACTGGGAGATGCATTCCATTTAAACAATTGTGATCCCCGCACATTCTAGGATTCTCAAATTAGCTACTGCCATTGCGCATTCAGTCAAGGAAAATATAGGATTTTTAAAAATTCATTTCCCTAGTTGTCTTTGAGAAGGTGGTAGTGAGCCGCCGCCTTGAATTGCTGCAGTCCATGTGCTGTGGGTTGACCCACAATGTCGTTAGGGAGGGATTTCCAGGATTTTGACCCAATGACTGTGAAGGAATGGTGATATAGTTCCAAGTCAGGGCAGTGAATGGCTTGGAGGGGAACTTGCAGGTGGTTTTGTTCCCATGTATCTGCTGCCCTTGTCCTTCTAGATGGAAGTGGTCGTGGGTTTGGAAGGTGCTGTCTAAGGATCTTTGGTGAATTTCTGCAATGCATCTAGCAGATAGTACACACTGCTGCTACTGAGCGTCGGTGGTGGAGGGAGTGGATGTTTGTGGATGTGGTGCCAATCAAGCGGGCTGCTTTGTCTTGGATGTTGTTGAGCTTCTTGAGTGTTGTTGGAGCTGCACCCGTCCAAGTGGGGAGTATTCCATCACATTCCTGACTTGTGCCTTGTAGATGGTAGATAGGCTTTGGGGAGTCAGGAGGTGAGTTACTCGCTGCAGTATTCCTAGCCTCTGACTTGCTCTTGTAGCCACTGTATTTATGTGGTGAGTCCAGTTGTTTCTGGTCAATGATAACCCCAAGGATGTTGACCAGTGGGGGATTCAGTGATGGTTATACCATTGAATGTCAAGGGGTAATGGTTAGAATGTCTCTTATTGGTGATGGTCATTGCCTGGCATTTGTGTGGCGCGAATGTTACTTGCCACTTGTCAGCCCAAGCCTGGATATTGTCCAGATCTTGTTGCATTTGAACATGGATTGCTTCGGTATCTGAGGAGTTGTGAATGGTGCTGAACATTGTGCAATCATCGGCGAACATCCCCACTTCTGACCTTATGATGGAGGGAAGGTGAAGCAGCTGAAGATTGTTGGGCCTAGGATACAACCCTGAGGGACTCCTGCAGCGATGTCCTGGAGCTGAGATGACTGTCCCTCCACAACCATCTTCCTGTGCACCAGGTATGACTCCAACCAACAGAGGGTTTGCCCCCTGATGCCCATTGATTCCTGTTTTGCTGGGGCTCCTTGATGCCACATTCGGTTGAATGCGGCCTTGATGTCAAGGACTGTCACTCTCATGTCACCTCTGGAATTCCGCTCTTTCGTCCAGGTTTGAACCAAGGCTGTAATGAGGTCAGGAGCTGAGTGACCCTGGCGAAACCCAAACTGGGCGTCACTGAGCAGGTTATTGCTGAGCAGGTGCTGCTTGATAGCACTGTTGATGACCCCTTCCAACACTTTACTGATGATCGAGAGTAGACTGGGCGATAATTGGCTGAGTTGGATTTGTACTGCTTTGTGTGTACAGGACATACCTGGGCAATTTTCCACATTGTTGGGTAGATGCCAGTATTGTAACTGTACTGGAAGAGCTTGGCTGTGGGGGAGCAGCAAGTTCTGGAGCACAAGTCTTCAGTACAATTGCTGGAATGTTATCAGGACCCATTGCCTTTGCAGTATCCAGTGCCTCCAACCATTCCTTGATATCACGTGGAGTGAATTGAGTTGGCTGGAGACTGGCATCTGAGATGCTGGGGACCACTGTTGGAGGCCGAGATGGATCATTCACTCAGCGCTTCTGGCTGAAGATTGCTGTGCATGCTTCAGCCTTATCCGATCAAAGGAGGAAGGAATGTGTCTTTTCTTAAGTGGGAGACGGTTGACTTGGCTTTGTTTAAGGAAGAGGTGGGGGGGGGGGGGGGCCTCGAACTGGAAGGGGCCATGTTTGATGTGCCTCACTGTCGCCTTTTGTGCAGCTATGTCGGCAGTTTTTCTGAGATACTCCATTTAACTTTATCCTTAATAAGATGGCTCCTCTTCTTGGTGCTAAGGTTTCCCCGATGGGAAAAAATCCTGTTGTTTGCAGAACCTAAGCAAGTGTTTTACACTGGAACCTGTGAGAAGTTGCCTCCATGTTGTCTGACTTACTCCTATAAGGATTTTCCATGAGTTATGTGGCTCTGTCTCTAGTATCCTATAAGCGAGGGCATGCACCGTTATGCCAAGTACTCATGCTTTACCTTGTTCTGTTTTCTCCCAATCTTTAAAGCATCCTTTCACTGTTTTTATCTTTTGGAAGTGCCATTTGCAATGAATAACCTGGATCAACGATGTTGGTGCTCTCTTGTCTCTTTCTGTATGTATATGTGGTAAAATAATAACGCTGTACTATACCAAGCCTGGAGGGTTTGTTGCATTGTTCGTTGTTACTCAAAATGAAAAATCTTCAATTTATTATTGAATTTATTGAAAAAAAAGAATTGTACAGCAGCCATATACAATGGTTAGCACTGCTGCTTCACAGTGCCAGGGTCCCGGGTTTGATTCCCAGCTTGGGTCACTGTCTGTATGGAGTTTGCATGTTCTATGGCTGCGTGGGTTTCCTCCGGGTGCTCCTGTTTTCTCTCTCATTCTGAAAGACGTGCTGGTTCAGTGCATTGACCCAAACAGGAGCCGAACTATGGCGACTAGGGGAATTTCACAGTAACTTCATTGCAGTGTTAATGTAAGCCTTACTTGTGACAAATAAATAAACTTTTAAATATGGCTGTAGCCAGCTCCCCAAAACATCTCTTTGCCTAGGATCCCTTCTCCATGAAGTGATTCCACGGAGTCCCAATTTGTCACTCAGGTCAGTTGATTGTTACTCTGCTGTGTTGCCCTTAAAGAGACAATCACCACACCTCTGTAAAATTGGGCTCATCTAAAGCTCTGCTGTCCATATCCCAATTTGCACCTTTCCATTTTACCCAACTCATGCTTGCTGACTCTTGGTTATTCCACAGTTAGAGAAGCAAGGGCTGTTGTGCATTTGCAGTAATTACCGCGTGATTCGGGTTTGTGTTTTTGAACAAGCTTTAATTTGTTCTTTATTCAATGGTGGGTATGAGCAGGCCAGCCTTTAATGCCCTCCCCTAAATTGCCCTTGAGATATTTTTCGGTTAGTACAGATATTCATTGACTAATAACATTATCACAACTATTGTACTTGATTGTGCTAAGTGGCAAGAATTGCTGCAATCTGTACTCTTCAGAAAGTCTAGTTTAAATTGATCAGATTCCCAAATCACTGTTAACTTTTAACTGCAGACTATCCTGAGAATACTCTGACTTTTGGGGCAGGGGGAATAACCCATTCATATACTCTTTGCATCTGCGCACAACAATATGTGTTGGTGCACTTTTTTTGAGGACGCGTTTTAATTGTTTACCTTGTTTCATCTACTCTTCTGGCCTTCACATCTGTTCTTACAGGCAGTTTTTAAAATGCAATTTTAATTGTAAACCAAGTGGCCTTGTAAACTTCTGTAATTCTGACTGCTGCAGCTGAACTGCTATCTTTTAGCCTTGTACATGTTGTCTTAGCAACAACTCCCTTATCTCCGGTGCCTGATTCTCATGGCTCAGCTCATTTTGTTCACACAAAAAATAAGAGCTTTTTTTTTCCTTCTCCACATTTCCTCTCCACCTTTGAATCAACATGCTGTGATTCATCGACTCGAAAGTCAGAAACATTAGTACGGTCAGAGTTGAAACAACTCTGGAGCTAACTTGCATTTTACCAATTAACTTTGTTTCTGGTTCTGCCTTGGACCATGTGGAGTTTACAGGCAATTAATGTTAAAATGGATATATATGTGTGGTGAACCATTGTTGGTTCTCACTGGATAGTGCTGAGCCAGGGGCTGGCCAGTACTACAAGGATGTACATATGTTACTGTTGGGTTGTGCTATTGTTACTGTTGGGGTTAGGGTGGGGTTGTTACACCTTTGTACTGTAGTGTTGTGGCACATCCCAGTCGGGCTCCGCCTCCTGGGAGAGGTATAAGAGTCCCTGCTCTGGCCGGGACCCCTTCAGTCTGGGATAGTGTATATAAGTTCTAGCAGCTTCATTACAGTAAATAAAAGCCTTTCATTTACTGAGCTTCAGGCCTCGTGTTTGAGTAGCGCATCAATATGCTTGGTCAAATCATACATCCAATGGTGACAGAAAAAAGCATAACTCAGTTGTACAGAAAGTTGCAAAGTTCATGCTATTACATGGTCTTAAATAATTCTCCAGCTCCCCCCTTTACCTGAATTATTTCTGTCTAATCCTCAATTTTCCCTGTTTAAATCAAAGCAATGCAATCCTGAATTTTGTAAATCCATGTAACTTTTTACTTGAATTTCAATCCCCCTGTTAGAAAGCAGATGATCAATTTTTATGATGTTGATTTGAGTGATAAATATTAGCTAGATCACCAGGGATAACTCCCCTGTTCTTTGAAATGGTACCGTGGGATCTTTTACCTCTTCCCAAGGGAGCTTTGTTTAACATCTGATCCGAAAGATGACATCTCCAACAATGCAGTTCTTCCTCAATATTGCACTGGAGTGTCTGCCTTGGTGCTGAAGACCTGGGGTGAAATTAGAGGGGAGAATGTAATGAATTTAGTCACAGCTTAGAAGCAATCAAACTAACTTACCAGTAATGTGGCACTTAATCTTTTGCCCTATGGAGGTGACAAGTTTATACTGTTAGTTCGTTAATATCTGCTGCCTACCTGTAATGTTGGCCCAGATCTTCTGCTCTTTGGATAATTGGACACTGAACAAATGACCCAAGATGTGCGTTGGGACCCCACAGAGGTCCTGATGGTGTTTATTAACAGTAGGGCTGTCGAGGGATAGTCAGGGGTCAATGTGACTGATTGAAGGGGTTTAGTTCTGTAGTTACACAGGAGTTAAGCTAAGCTTTTTTTCCTTCCTAATATTTCCTGGATAACTGAGTGCCTTCATTTGCATATTGCCAGGCAGTGAGGGACAGAGTATAAACTTGTCACTTCCATAAGGCAAAAGATTAAGTGCCACATTACTGGTAAGTTAGTTTGATTGCTTATAAGTTGTGACTAAATTCATTACATTCTCCCCTCTAATTTCACCCCAGGTCTTCAGCACCAAGGTAGACACTCCAGTGAAATATTGAGGAAGAACTGCATTGTTGGAGATGCCATCTTTCGGATGCGATGTTAAGTACACTGGGGAAGTTGGCTTCAGAGCACTTGCGCGCCATTGCAGAGAACCAACAGACCTCCTCACAGCTCTCGCTCCTCCCCCCCCCCACCCCCTCACCCCCTCTCCCACCGATCATTGGCTATTGGCGGCACTGTCACCACCACCCCCACCCTCAACCCCTCCCCGACACCAACACAGGTTGCTGGCATCAGGACCCTCCTAATGAGTCCCCTGGCAGACCCCCAGCATGCCTCCCCCATTATGACTTCCCACTCCCACCCCCCCAAAAATTTGCACACCCAACCCCTGTCATAATCCCACCCCCTTGGTATTGCCCCAGCACACTTATGGTGCCAAGTGGGCACTGCCAGGCTGGTACTGCCCAGCCATGTCTTGACCACTATTGCAGAACAGTAGTGATTCTTGATAGCGTGATGTCTTGCTGGTGAAGGGGAAGCATCATCCGGGAAGTCAGAAGCAGCCATGTCAAACACAGTAACTATATTTGAATGTAGTCAGTTCTATGTAAATCGGCGCTTTGTGCCCTTTTTAGAGTGAAGCCATTTTCATCGTCAAAACAGGGCCAGGAAGATGGCCATCCAAGTTGCGCCTGGTGCAAATCAGATTTTTGGCTTCACACACTATCTTCCCGGCTCACCACACTGATGGACCAGCGAGTCAAGCTGGTAAGATTGTGCCCGCTGAGAATGCATCCTGGTCTGAATGTAAATATGGTGGTGTGCTAAAACAAGTTGCTTAACAAAGTACGTGGTAGTCACAATATAACTTTTACATTCTTGAAATAGATATAAACTAAGTGGATCAACTTTGACACCAGATGCCTAAGGAACTTGACATTCGATTGTGAGAATTCTCACTTGTTGTCGAGTGCAAGTCTTGCTTCCTGTAGTTGTTGCAACAAAGCTTGCACTCCCTTTGCATGGATCAGGTCATCATCGTGTGATGTATGACAACATCCAGTCCTTCGCGGATACTTTACATCGTCCTCTAGAAGATGTTTGGCACTGACGTGATGGCAAAGGGTCATCTGTTGAGAGAAAACCTTTCAAACAGTGTAATGAAGGTTGTGAGTAGCTTAGCTTTGATCAATGTTGCTTGGCCCTTGTCCACAGATAAAATAGGATGAACTTGGTGCTCAACAGCTTTGTTCGGCTGTGTAGGGTCTTTGCAAATTCTGATAGATCTGTTAGTTTTTGGCACTCGGAGCATCCCAGAGCACCAGCTTGTTGGTTCTGTCGCAGGTGAAGTAAACTCTTGTGTAAATATGGAATCAATTTCCTTATTTTCCTTTGGTGAAACGTCACACAGGCTTTGTTTCAGAACCATGTGATGTGGAATGCTGTCTTCAGTTTTCCTAGTTGTGTGAACAGCTGTGGAAATAACTCCTGAAGTTCTTAAGCTGATCTTGTCAGCTTTTCAGTTCCTCTACTCTGTAGGTCAGTACTGCTTTCCTGATTATGAGCTCTGGTTCAGTATCACAGGTTTCAGTGATTTCTCCCTTGACTTCTGTACCTTCTGGCCTCTGTAGGTTTTGTCTGATGGCTTTTCTCCAACCATGGTTCAACATTAGAAAGAACCAAAACTACTGCACAATAAAGTGGGTCTTGTTTCCCCTGCTAAGGTGTCAGCACTGCAGTAGCTTCTGCTTGTTTTTTAAAAATATTAATTCGTGGGACATGGGCGTCACTGGCTGACCAGTATTTATTGCTCATCGATAATTGCCCTTGAGAAGGTGGTGGTGAGCCGCCACCTTGAATCGCTGCAGTCCATGTGTTGTGGGTTGACCCACAATGTCATTCGAGAGGGAATTCCAGGATTCCTTCCCAGCGACTGCGAAGGAATGGCGATATATTTTCAAGTCAGGATGGTGGATGCTTGGAGGGGAGCTTGCAGGGTGGCGTTCCCATGTATCTGCTGCCCTTGTCCATCTAGGTGGAAGTGGTCATGTGTTTGGAAGGCACTGTCTAAGGATCTTTGGTGAATTGGGTAATCATTCTGAGAAACAGTTCTTCATGGCAGATGAATTTGTGAACGCTTTCGTATCATTTGCAATTTCTTGTATTCATTGTCAAAATTAACTGAAAAGGTTTTGACAGGACATCCTACATGTGCACCCTACCCATCTTTATTCAAAGGATTGACATGAATAAATCAAACTGATCTCACTTCTGGCCTTCAGTTCACTTTAGCTCAGTTGGACCCAGTTTGACCCCCCAGACTCTCAATTAGATCAAGCTTGTTAAACATAAGGAAATAACATTTCATCTTGGCTGGACTGCCTGGGAAATGGACTGCTGGCACGCTGCTGCCTGCTTTCCCCTGCTGCCCAAGAGGAGTTTCATTCCCGCTCAGTAGCAGTTTCTGATAGAAGTAAGGATTTGAATTAGTTTTTAGCCTTTCAATTGTGGCGTTAGTTTTAAGAACCAATACATTTGCAGAGCTGTCAAAACCAGAGAACTGTTGGAAGTCCGGTGTCACAGTGGTTGGCACTGCTGCCTCACAGCGCTAGGGACCCGGGTTCAATTCCCAGCTTGGGTCACTGTCTGTGTGAAGCCTGTACGTTCTTGCTGTGCCTGCATGGATTTCCTCCGGGAGCTCCAGTTTCCTCCCACAGTCTGAAATATGTGCTGGTTAGGTGTATTGGCCATACTAAATTCTCCCCGAGTGTACCGGCAGAGTGTGGCGACTAGGGGATTTTCATAGTAACTTCATTGCAGTGTTAATGTAAGTCTGCATGTGACGGTAATAAACTTAAGAGTGACCCATATGAGACTTGTTTTTCCTGTAGTTTGGGTAGTATTTTTATTGAATACATCAAAGTAAACAATACTACACACGAGCTTTTTGATGTACATTCGCGTGCAGGGAGTCCTGCATGTGGCCCTTAGGTGTTTTAGTCTAGTTGAGAGCTATGATCGACCTTCTGTTGTTCATGTGATTATGTAGATATTCGGGTCTTCATGCAGTTCACCCCAATGTCAACAGTCAAGAACGAGGTTGTTACATCACTCCCAATTGTGCAGGAAATCTTGATCTCAACTTTGAAAAATAAATTGCTGCAGCGATTTTTCCTAAACCAATAAAGCTTCTTTAAAAAATAAATAATAAATAAATTGGATCACACACTGCATCAGGGATACTGCTTCAGCATCTAAAGTAGACACCATGCAGTTTGATACAAGAAATCCAATATAAGTTTCTGTCAAGGCTGGGATTAGAGCCTGAACATTTGTAAACTAATCGGTTTTGACACTCTACTGCCCTAGGTGTTGGCACCCGACTCTTCTACTATTCATGGATACAAAGCACTGAAGTTCTATTTAAAAAAAAAATGAATATCTTCATTGAAAATTGGAAAGGGCATGTGGTAGCCAAGCATGTTGCTGGAGGTCCAGATGTTTGGGAATGCTTTATAAATAACAACAGTTTTAGCTTGTGTTTAACATTAGAATTACTGCTAAATGCTCTTTGGCTGTTTTGTGTGAAATTCCTTGCTTCATTATTTGATGAGGTGACATTAAGCTATTTATTTTAATGGACTAACGTGGACACTACAATAGTGGAGAGAGGAATTTTGGAAATATACTAATAGCAGCAATAATGGGTGTGTACCTCACACAGCATCATTTCAGGAATCATGTGCAACATCCTTCAGCATTTAGGAGGCACAATTACGTGTTTAGTTTAAATAAATACCTTCAAACACACCGGCCTGACATTGTTGGAATGTAAATTTGGTGCATCTATCTGAGGGAGAGTTTGAGATTGGGGGTGAGAGCAGATCTCTCGGTTCTATATGCCATTGATGTTCTATCCTAAATCCCTCCAGAAGATCTGTGGTGAGAGTTGCAGTTCTCCAGGATGTAGCTGATAGAAGACATCTAACGTCTCCTCCTACATCTACATCAGAACCAATCCTTTACCCACAAAGTATTACCTGCCACTATCCACCAGCATCCCATGCCTTCATTAAATTGAAACTGGACATTGTAATGCTCTTCATAGAATCATCATAGAAACCCTACAGTGCAGAAGGAGGCCATTCGGCCCATCGAGTCTGCACCGACCACAATCCCACCCAGGCCCTACCCCCACATATTTTACCCGCTAATCCCGCTAACCTACGCATCTGAGGACTCTAAGGGGCAATTTTTAACCTGGCCAATCAACCTAACCCGCACATCTTTGGACTGTGGGAGGAAACCGGAGCACCCGGAGGAAACCCACGCAGACACGAGGAGAATGTGCAAACTCCACACAGACAGTGACCCGAGCCAGGAATCGAACCCGGGACCCTGGAGCTGTGAAGCAGCAGTGCTAACCACTGCGCTACCGTGCCGCCCCTGCTCTTCTTGTCAGTTGACTTTGCTCTCAAACTGCATAAACGTTTTCGCGTGCAATTTTGGTATGTTTTTCCAAGAACAAGACTGTTTGTTTATATAGCACCCTTCGAGAACCTTTGTATGTCCTGCAGTGCTTTACAGCCAATGAAAGGTGAATGGTAACCTGGTTATGTTACTGCAATAAAAACTGCAAATGGTAGGATTACTGAACATCTGTAACAGTGTTCAGTGTTTCAGGTCAATGACCTTCATTCAGAACATCACTTCTACTGAGAGCTATTATAATCTGAAGGCTGCTCAAAGAACCATACTTCACAGTACAAAATGCCACTCAGTTTCTCTGCACCAGGTCAGGTTCAGACAGATTAAGGACTATAGACAGTGAGGTGTAGCTGAGTGTTTCAGATGAAACACAAGCATAAACGAGCAGGGACACATAATGGCAGCAAAGGTTGGGGTGGGATGTGTTGTCCAGGGCTCCAAGCTTTCATGGCTTTCTTTTTTGGAACCAGTCATTAATAGTGGGATGCTTCCCATGCAGTAATGGGTGACTATGTCTTGCTGTGCACTCTAAAAGGTAGCGCAGTTTTGAACAAATACAGATAAATTTGCAACATTGCAGTCCATTGTGGGATACGTGGCAACTCTGGGGATATTTGCCCAGAGCCCCCACACCAGGGGTGCCCAGGACAACCAGGGAGTTCCTCCCATTAGATTCCTGCCGAGGTGCAAAGCTGCGCTATTTTCATTGGAGAAGAAGACAGCTGGTTAGATCTTTTCTTCACTTCTCAAACTCTCCAGAAAAGTATTATTTGAGCATTTTTTGGGTGAATGAATTTAAAGAACTGCTGTAGTGCAGAAAATAATGAACTATTTAGGGAGGGGGAATCTAAGTATCAAATATTAAGTTTTGTAAAATGGTAATATATGCATAAAGTAGGGAATTAAACCAGCACAGTTATGCATGCATGCTGTTGGGGAGAAACAAATTGTACAGTCGAGTTCACACTATATAGCCTGGCAAGTTGTGCTTTGCATAATTAATTCTGTGCTTAAAAATGTACAGAAATATTTTCTTCCTACCCACCTTTCCCAACAATTTCCTTTCAAAATTCATGACGAATTTTGTTTGTGGGTGATAGAATATTAAATTGGCAGAGGTTAAGTGTTTGCCATTTCTGGGTATCTTAAATCAGGATGAAGGTTTTAATTAAGCAAAATCTAAATTAATCCGAAATCCAAATGAACCTACTTCAGTCTATTTGCACAACACATTTTAAATTTCAATTAATGAAATTCTAATTAGGCTAATGGCATTCAAATTAATTTCTCAGCACGACGAGTGGTCATTATTTACTTACTGGATTGGGGGTTGAGAAGTAGATAATTCTGCATTTGTATTACCATGTCATTGTTTATAGCAACTCCAGTCTAAGAAATAGAACTGCAATTTAATTGAGTTGACCCCCAGTGCCTCCCAACATCATGGAGAGCCACTGCAGGCACAGATTTTCCCCACGGAGCTGCCAGCAGATAGTGTAAAATCCTGATATCAGTGAGGCTGACAGCAAATGCCTACCATTTCTTCTGGCTCCAGATGGGCTGAGCACTTGCCCTGCTTTTAGGTACCACAGTGATGGCTTTGACGTTGAAGATCTTTGCAGACCTTGTCTAGTCACTGAGGAATAAGCCGACTTGTGACAATTAATAAATAAACTCTAAGGAGCAGTAGTCAGCAAATGGAGGTTGTGATCACATTTTTAAGTAATCTGCAAGTCCAGGCACATTTGTTTTTGAGCTACCAGCAATGCTTTGTATTCAGTTCCACGCTTGAGTACATTCTTCAACTTGATGCAGTTTTACATGAAAGCCAATTCAGAGAGGCACAAATTTTTGCCTGACTGATCAGCCTTGGCAGAGCAAAATTCAAATTGAAACCTGTGACTTTTGTGAGCTGCACTAGTATGTATTGCAATCTTCTGCTTTTGCTCTTTAGAATGTGTTGAAAGACCAGTTAGCTCATATGGTTAGAGTATGGTGCTTAATGGCATTCATGATGCAGGAGCAATCCCTGTACTGGCTGAGGGAATTCTTGGAGCATACCTCTAGAGATAGCTATGTGCTGAGAGCCAAAATTAGTTAACATTCAGAGAGAGAACCTGTTGAGTTGATTAGTAAATGGAGAGCCCTTTTCTATGCATACTGTTATGATGATATTACCATGTTACAGATAAGGAATCATAGAATCCCTATAGTGCAGAAGGAGGCCATTTGGCCCATTTGAGTCTGTGCTCACTCTGTGATAGAGGATCCAGCCTAGACCTGTTTCCATAGTCCCATGTATTTAACCCGATAATCCCCCTAACCGGCACATCTTGGGACACTGAACGGCAATTTAGCATGGCCATTCCACCTAACCCGCACATTTTTGAACTGTGGGAGGAAACCGGAGCACCCAGAGGAAACCCACACAGAGACTGGGAGAACGTGTAAACTCCACACAGATAGGCACCCACGGGCGGAATTGAACCCGAGTCCCTGGCACTGAAAGTGCTAACCACTCTGCCACTGTTTAGTTGTATAAAAGCCCAGTCGTTAAACTGGCTTTTCTCTATGCTTAAGAAATCATAGGGCATACCTATAGATGCATGTTCAGGACACCTTTAACCTAAAGGCAAATTGAAAGTCCATTTTGTACATTATGTGGGTGTTACCAGTGCTATGGATGCTCACCACTTAGCATATTTTGAGCACTCTTTGCCAGCATGCTTTCTTGCTATGATTCCATATACAATCCAGTGCTTTACTGCCATAGAATCCCTGTAATGCAGAAGGAAGCCATTCGGCCCATCAAACCTGTACCGACAACAATCACACCTGGGCCCTATCCCTGTAACTCCCAAGTATTTATCCTGATAATCCTGACACTAAGGGGTAATTTAGCATTTCCAATTTCCAATCAACTTAACCCATACATCTTTGGACTGTGGGAGGTAACTGGAGCACCCGGAGGAAACCCATGCAGGCACGGGGAGAATGTGCAAACTCCACCCAGTCCCCTGAAGCCAGAATTGAACCTGCATCCCTGGCACTGTGCGGCAGCAGTGCTACCCACTGTGCCACCGTGCTGCCAGTGTGACATCTTTCCGATAAGTCAAACTGAGGCTCTATCTGCTCCTCAGATGGCCCTGTCCACCAAGGTTCTCCCTGGTGCCCAGGCCAGTGTTTATTCTTCAACCAACTAAAACAGATTATCTGCTCATTAGCACAATGATGTTTGTGGGACCTGACTGCCTGTAAATGTTTTTGTCACCAAATGGATTACTTCAAAAGCAGTTTATTGGTAATAAAGCACTTGCAATGCATTATGTAAATGCAAATTATTTCTTTCCTTTATTTGGATGAATTTTGTTTTCAACACTGAACATGTATTCAGCAGAAAATTAAGCATCCCACCTCAGCGACACTGAGCTGAAGAAACTTCAAAACAAAATAAATTTGTGAACCATAAAATTGACAGTCGCAGTGTGTTTTGGATCTCTTGGGAAATTCTTGATGCTTATACCAAAACTATGTTACACTGTTATAATTTATTATTTATTACAGCAACTTAAATTGATGTAAACTGGAAAATTAAACTGTTGGGCACTTATGGAGGTAATGATAATAAATTAGATCAGTACTGAACCACTCTGGCACAGTATTGTATGCATACTGTATTTGCATATCTGCACACTTTAATCATTGTTGTAAATCAATTTCTACTGGTATTTCATTTGTATGCAAATTTCAGTTCTAATCCTCTTTATTAGCATAAATGTTAATTGCAATGCAGGGAATCACCATTTGGCTTAGTTGTTAGTCTATACACAAGTAATATTTTGCTTGCAAACTTGCCGCAAGCCATAGGCAATGTACCGTAAGGAACTCATGATTTTAGTTGTAAATAAACTTGCTCTGGGTTTGTTTCTTTTGGTACTAGATGCAGAATTAATTAATCTCTGTCCATTCAAAGAAGCCTCATTTGCATCTGAATGCCAGTTTTGTACCTTAGGCTTCCTGCTGTTGTTGCCAAAACACAACAGCTTTGTGTTCTGGTTGCTTGAGGCCAGAAATGTGTCTGAAAATGTTTTGTCTAATGGCCTCAAAATAACTGAATGGATGATGTCAAAGTTCCCCTTTTGTCCTAATATTGTCCGAGTTGGCAGAATTGGAGAATGGAAGGAATTTCTTTGTTCTGTATCCATTGACAGTGCCGTGCACTCTGAGGTACGGTGCACTGTGAACCAGGAGCATCAGTGTGACAATATGGTCGCATTTGTCTGTGATTGTCGGTAAAACCTTCACTCCACCCTGCTCTTCTCAAGGAGCTGTTGCCTGTCCATTGTGTCAGTGAGTGACGTAGCTGCAGAGGGGGAAGAACCCATGATATCCTTTTCCCCGTGAAGTGAATCTGTTCTTCCTTTATTGTAACCTAGTTAATCATTTGGAAAGTGTATTGAAGGTTAACGTTACCACTGTTGACCTGGAATTTCCATGGTTGTCCTGATCTGCTGTGACTTTGACAGGATTGACAAACTCCCTTGAGAACTAGTATCACCAGAGAAGCTCTGTGTGGGTGAGGCAAATATGTAGCCTTGCACAAAGGAAAGGACTAAGGGGTTATTGAAAGAACTGATCATGGCAGAGGGAGAGGAAATTGGAGCCATTATGGGCTTGGATGGGGGAGAAGATCAGAGAGAAAATAATTTTCTACCAGCTGGAGAGTGGGGTAGAAATTGCAGTCAGGGTCCAAAGGGTAGCTGGTTATGGTGTAGAGAACATGCAACCATTGAAGAAAGGGCTGCTGCTGCCAGGGAATCCAGCCTTTTGATGTGAAGGTTTGGATTTGATTTGATTTATTATTGTCACCTGTATTAACATACAGTGAAAGGTATTGTTTCTTGCGCGCTATACAGACAAAGCATACCGTACATAGAAAAGGAAAGGAGAGAGTGCAGAATGTAGTGTTACAGTCATAGCTAGGGTGTAAGGAGGTGGAGCATCACAGGAAGAATGTCAACTCTCTTCATAGATACAGTAGGTCCAAGCAACAATTTTCAAATTGACATGTGCGCAATGTATCTCAAACCCACCGAGCAGCAGGAGCGAGCCAGTGAACAGCAGGCAAAAGGTGGGTGGGTGGGTCAGGGCACATGCCAACCACAATGGATACTGGAGAGGGTGGTGGCTTGGATCAGTAGCTACCAAAAGTGGGCCCTGGGATTATTCAATCTTATTTGATAGTAAAGTGGCTACTGGCTAACAGAAGGCTGCCTAATTGGGCTGCTCCAGTGATGCTAGGTGACCGGAGCCTGCTGCTGCATGCAGACACAACTCTGCTTTAATTATTAGCGGTTGATGGTATTATTCTGAATATTAACTCTCATACTGCACCCTAATATGTGAGCAACTAATGTTGTGAGATTCATCACTTCAAAAAAAAGACATCAATAGCATTTGGATGCATAACAGGTGTGCCAATCAATTGTTGGCACCTCTGCAATTGAATTTACAATAGAAACAACCTGACGCACAACTTTCAAATGTATTTTGAAAATGATGTTGTGATTTACTCAGCAGTTTTATTATCTAATAGATAGTAAGGATACAACCGGATTGCTACCACCAACCCCTTCATATGCTTGAGTTAAACCACATGGAAAATCATCTTTCCAAAGGGAACATACGCAAACTCAGTGTTTGATCATAGCTTAGATTTCTATTGGAATCGACTGGTTATTCTGTTTAACTTTATGGGGAGCGGTTAGGAAAGAACTGTAGAATTGCTTACAAATTCTTTTGTCTCAGTTCAGTTTGATTTGATTTATTATTGTCACATGTATTGGGATATAGTGAAAGTATTGTTTCTTGCACGCTATACAGACAAAGCATACCGTTCATAGAGTACATAGGGGAGTAGGAAAGGAGAGGATGCATAATGTATTGTAAAAGACATAGCTAGGATGTAAAGAAAGATCAACTTGATAAAAGGTAGGTCCATTCAAAAGTCTGATGGCAGCGGGAAGAAGCTGTTCTAGAGTCGGTTGGTATGTGACCTCCAGACTTTTGTATCTTTTTCCCGACGGAAAAAGGTGAAAGAGAGGATGCCCGGGATGCATGGGGTACTTGATTATGCTAGCTGCTTTTCCGAGGCAGCGGGGAAGTGTAGCCAGTGTCAGTGGATGGGAGGCTGGTTTATGTGATGGATTGGAGTACATTCGCAACCGTTTGTAGTTTCTTGTGACTTGGTCAGAGCAGGAGCCATACCAAACTGTGAGACACCCGGAAAGGATGCTTTCTATGGTGCATCTGTAAAAATTGGTGAGAGTCGTAGCAGACGTACCGAATAACCTTAGCCTCCTAAAAAGTAGATCAATAGTAGTTGGTCAATACAAGTATTCATAAAAATACATCCTTTTGTATTTCCGAATTCAGGTGTATGGATAACTTTTCCAGGAATAGTTCAGTTTCAGACCTCTTTCAAAGGTGTGCAGCAGAGGACGTAGCCCTTTTAAATTCTGTCAGCTCGGGGTGCAGTGAGAACTCCCTCTGCTTTACAGATTTACACACATCCTGAGGTTTTAGTGGGAATGACTGTGTGAAGAATGTCTCAATCTCTACATCACGCTGTAGCTGCTCGAAATGCAATCAGGAATTTGTACCCTAATTGAATCACTAATGATAACCAGTAACTGGAAATCATTAATATTCCACAGATGCTTCTTTCTAAAGTCTTGTCTCCTAAAGTGTGAATAAGTGCTCATGTGGCAGAAGATATTAAAGAAATGGCAGAATCATTTATCTTGAACTGAGTTGTTTAATTTTCAAAGGCCAGCACTCAGTTAATGCATGGCAGCATTTCACGATTGGTCACTTGATCAGGAAAATTTGGTGATTCGTTATTAGCAGATTCTTTTGTGTGCTTTTTGTAAGTAAAGTTACTCAACTCTATTACATCTGCTGTCGGTGTTCTTTGGAGAGAGTGGGGCCTGGAGGAGAAGGAAATACGGGGAGGTATTTGACAATGCTCAGCCGAGCAGCTTTGGTTTCACATAAACTGATTTTACACTTAGTGGTGTCCATGTAGGACAGCTTTCATTTGTAATCCCAATAATCTGCACATGTGCATCAAGCTTGTGTTGTTTCAATGGCCAGAACATTATGGGATTTCAAGAAGAAATTAGATATCGCTCTTGGGGATCAAGGGCTATGGGTGGAAGGCGGAGCAGGCTCGAAGGGCCAAATGGCCTACTCCTGCTTCTATTTCCTATGTTTCTAGGCACGAGCTGTGGATTCTTCGGTCCCTGTACTTCAACAATTTTTGGTGTCATGGCCTTAGCAATAATGTTGACCAACGCAACATGTATTGATGAAGGTGCATACTCAGAGCCAACCTCATGCCTTGTGTGCTGACAGAGTGAAGCTGCATCATGCAATGATGTCAGGTGACAGATGCACAGCAGACACGAAGCACCAAACAGCAGTGACCGTCAAGAAGATCCAGCTTTGCACGCAAGGAGCCAACGGCCTGAGCACAGTATGAAAGTGGCTACAGACGAAGGCTTTGCTTGTGACCATTGCCGCAGGCTGTTGTGTTAGATCATAGATAATTTTAGTTGCTGCTTCTTTCTCATGCCTTCTATAAATATTGCGGCAATAGGAGGCTTTGCTATTGCTCCGTTTAAATATTTGTGTAAGACATCAAGCGCTGGTGAAAATTAGTTGATTAGTAACGATTGCTCCACATGACCTTCCTTGAAGGCCTTTCTGAAGGCGGAATGCCATGTGACTTGTTCAGAAATTTGTTTGTAAATCTGTTGTTCTGGGTGCATTACTCAGAACAAAGTGACTATTATACTGGCAGAGGAGCAAAAGACGAAGAAGCTTTTGTACATACGTAGTGGGCAGAAATAAGTGAAAATCATTGAGCTGGGGAATCAGATTGGAATGAAGGAGGGAAGAAAAGGGAAATCAAAACCTAAGGGAAAGAGAGAGAGAGAACCAATACTTCAAATACGACAAGAGTTTAGCAAAAAATAAAGTTTTGTTAAACTTTTTATTATAATGTTTACGTAAATGTTTCCCCCATGTAACATTTTTCAACCTGACCCAATTTATTCCATTCTCGTTCTCCTGAAATAAATTGCCTGCAGTTTGTAGCCATAACAGCAATGAAGCTATCCGTGTCCATTCCCATTGAGGAGTAAACGTGACATCAACTTCTGCACATTGATAGTTAAATGGGCAGCACAATGATTGGCACTGTTGCCTCACAGCACCAGGGACCCGAGTTCAATTCCAGCCCCGAGTGACTGTGTGGCGTTTGCAGGTTCTCCCCGTGTCTACGTGGGTTTCCTCCGGGTGCTCCAGTTTCCTCCCACAGTCCAAAGATGTGAGGGTTAGATTGATTGGCCATGCGAAATTTCCCCTTCGTGTCAGGCGGATTAGCAAGGTAAATGCGTGGGGTTACTGGGTGGGTGATGCGCATCAATTGGACACGAGGCTCAAAGCTTCGGTAAAAGAAGGCTTTTATTAACTAACAATGGAACTATCAGAACTTTAACACACTATCCCAGACTGAAGGGGTCCCGTCCGAGCAGGGGGTCTTATACCTCTCCCAGGAGGCGGAGCCCGACTGGGATGTGCCACAACAGTAACAACCACAGGTGTATCAATCCCACCCTAGCCCAACAACAACATTAGTACAATCCCACAGTAACCTATATACATTCCCATAGTGCTGGCCAGCCCTGGCCCAGTACTATCCAGTGGGAACCAATGATGATTCACCACATTCACCCCTCCTTTGAGAACAAAGGCCGGCGGGGTACGAAAACAGACTAAAATGTCAACAGATTATAAATTCAGACGGTCTGGAGGACCGCACCGTCGTTGTGACCTCCTCAATACCGGTGGTGACACCGGAGTAGGCACTTGCGGTGGCGTTCTCCCCAAAACGGCGTCCAGCTGTTCTCCCACGGACTCACAGGCCGGTTGACCCTGATGAAATGGTAGTGCAGGGGATGCTGACACATTCTGCGGTGGCGCGATCTTCGGGGCTCAGGCAAGCTGTGCATTGGAGTAAAACTGTTAAGCACTGGTCCCGATGCTGTCCGCGCCACGTCCGGGGGAGAAATAAGGGATTCGTCACTGGGGGTATGGGAGCGACAGGAGTTGCTACGTCCCCTGTGGGCGCCAGGTCTCGGATCGAGACTGTGTCCTCTCGCCTGTCAGGATATGCCACATAGGCATACTGAGGGTTGGCGTGGAGGAGGTGGACCTGTTCGACCAAGGGGTCGGACTTGCGGGCCCTTACTTGTCGCCGCAGGAGGACGGGTCCTGGGTACGTCAACCAGGCTGGTAAAGATATCCCCGAGGACGACTTCTGAGGGAATGAGAACATCCTCTCGTGGGGAGTAGCATTGGTTGCCGTACACAGGAGGGAGCGAATGGAGTGAAGCGCATCAGGGAGGACCTCCTGCCAACGGGAGACTGGAAGGCCTTTGGACTTCAATGCCAATAGGACAGCCTTCCAGACTGTAGCATTCTCTCGTTCCACCTGTCCATTACCCCTAGGGTTGTAACTCGTGGTCCTACTAGAGGCAATCCCGTATGAGAGCAGGAATTGCCTCAAGTCATTGCTCATGAACGATGAGCCCCTGTCGCTATGTATATAGCTGGGGTACCCGAACAGGGTAAAAAGATCACGGAATGCCTTGATCACCGTGGCAGCCGATGTGTCCGCGCAGGGGACAACAAACGGGAACCGGGAGTACTCATCCATTATGTTCAGAAAGTACACGTTCCGATCTGTTGAGGGAAGGGGGCCCTTAAAATCCACACTCAGCCTCTCGAAGGGGCGAGTGGCCTTGACCAAATGTGCCCGGTCAGGTCGGTAAAAGTGCGGTTTGCATTCCGCGCAAATCCGACAGCTCCTTGTCACCGACCTGACGTCCTCCACCGAGTAAGGCAGGTTGCGGGCTTTGACAAAGTGGTAGAGCCGAGTGACCCCAGGATGGCACAGGTCATTATGGAGGGCGTTCAAGCGATCCTCCTGCGTAGTAGCGCATGTTCCGCGCGAGAGGGCATCCGAGGGCTCATTGAGTTTCCCTGGACGATACATGATATCGTAGTTATAGGTGGAGAGTTCAATTCTCCACCGCAAGATCTTGTCATTCTTGATCTTGCCCCTCTGCGTGTTGTTGAACATGAACGCCACGGACCGCTTTTCCGCCAGGTAATGGCGCCAGTGTCTGACGGCCTCCACAATGGCCTGGGCCTCCTTCTCCACCGCCGAATGCCGAATTTCGGGGCCTTGGAGGGTGCGGGAAAAAAACGCGACGGGCCTGCCCGCCTTGTTAAGTGTGGCGGCCAGGGCGAAATCAGATGCATCGCTTTCCACCTGAAAAGGGATGGATTCGTCTACCGCGTGCATCGTGGCTTTCGCGATGTCGTGTTTCAATTCCTTGAAGGCCAATTGGGCCTCTGGCGTGAGTGGAAAAGTCGTGGACTTAATAAGCGGACGGGCTTTGTCCGCGTAGTTGGGGACCCACTGCGCATAATAGGAGAAGAAGCCTAGGCATCTTCTTAGTGCTTTTGCGCTAGCGGGCAAGGGAGGTTCAGCAAGGGGGTGCATACGGTCTGGATCAGGGCCAGTGACCCCGTTTTCCACCACGTATCCCAGGATGGCTAACCGGCGCGTACGGAATACACACTTCTCCCTGTTGTAGGTCAAGTTCAGGCGAGATGCAGTGCGTAAGAAGTTCAGGAGGTTTGTGTCATGGTCCTGCTGATCACGGCCGCAGATGGTGACATTATCCAGGTACGGGAAGGTAGCCCGCAGCCTGTTCTGGTCCACCATTCGGTCCATAGCACGCTGGAAGACCGAGACCCCATTGGTGACACCAAATGGAACCCTAAGAAAATGATACAAACGACCATCCGCCTCAAAGGCCGTGTATTGTCGGTCCTCTGGGCGAATGGGGAGTTGGTGGTAGGCGGACTTGAGGTCTATGGTGGAGAACACCCGGTACTGCGCAATCTGATTGACCATATCAGATATGCGCAGGAGAGGATATGCATCCAGCTGCGTATATCGGTTAATGGTCTGACTGTAATCAATGACCATCCGGGGTTTGTTCCCGCTCTTGACCACCACAACCTGTGCTCTCCACGGACTAACACTGGGCTGTATGATCCCTTCTTTGAGGAGTCGCTGAACCTCAGATCTGATGAAGATCCGATCCTCAGTGCTGTAACGCCTACTTTTAGTAGCGATGGGCTTGCAGCCTGGTACCAGATTCTGAAATAAAGAGGGTGTGGTGATCTTTAACGTAGAAAGATTGCAGGCGGGGCGCTTTGGACAATTTGGAGACTGCAGCTGTTCTCCCACTGTCAGCGAAGGGAGTGGCCCACCGTACTGTAGGATCACACTCTTCATGTGGACCATAAAGTTTAGTCCGAGGAGAATTGGTGCGCAAAGATGCGGCAACACAAGGAGCCTGAAACGCTCGTAAATTGTGCCTTGCACTTTCAAAGTTACCACACAACGTCCTAGCACAGCGACAGACCGGGACCTTGATGCCATAGAGATTGTCTGTTTGGCAGGTTGAATCTGGAGTCCACACCTCTTCACCGTGTCAGGGTGGATAAAGCTCTCAGTGCTCCCGCTGTCAAACAGACAATAAATTGCATGATCATTTACCTGTATATCCATCATCGAACAATCAAGCCTGTGAGGTTTAGCCTGGTCCAGGGTGATCGACGCCACCATTGGTCCGTGAACGTCACTGCAGGCAGCTGAGGTCGATGCTGAGGACCCCTGCTGGTCGCTCATGGTCATCGTCGACCAAAATGGCCGCCCCCATGAATCGCACATGGGTGAGGGCGCCAAACGTAGCGACCCCTGGTGGTCATCCTCCTCAGACTCCGTCGACCGCAATGGCGTCGTCCTGGACTCGCACGTGGACGAACCCCGTGAGTACTTCGACGACGATGGTGATGATCCCCTTTCCGAAGGGTCACAGGCCGCACTGCCGTTCCTGGGCTTCGATCTGCACACCTTCGCATAATGCCCCTTTTTACCGCATGCGGTACAGACTACCGCTTTAGCGGGACACTTTTGTCGTGTATGTTTGGCTCCTCCGCAGAAGTAGCACCGCGGGCCGCATGGGGCTGCAGCCGTCGTCTGGTCCACATGGGAGCACGCCATAACACTGCACTTCAAGCCCGAGGGGCGAGGAGGGATTTGCGACTGCTCCTGCCACGTTGTCTCCACGTGGTCCTCCGGATACAGGACCAAGCTCTTCGAAGCCACCTCAAGCATTTCAGCTAATTCCATGGCTTGGGTCAGGTTGAGATTCCCCTTTTCTAGCAGCTTGAGACGGATGTATGAAGACCCGACCCCGGCCACAAACGCATCTCAGGCGAGGCCGTACATGCTCTGCTCAGCCGACACAGCTTTGCAGTCACAGCCCCTGGCTAGCTGCAAGAGCTCATTGGCGTAGTCCTCCATGGTTTCGCCCGACTGCCGACGTCGTGTAGCAAGGAGGTAACGAGCGTGGATCTCGTTAGGAGGTTTCGTATAGCGCTTTTTTAGAAGCTCGAGGGCCCTCGGGTAAGTGGTGGCCGCACGGATCGCGAGGTAGACTGTGTCGCTTACCCTCGCATGGAGGACCCGGAGTCTGTCATCATCTGTGGTGACCGCTGTGGAGGCTGCTAGGTAATCTTCAAAACACTTCAGCCAGTGGTCGAAGGTGTTAGAAGCGCCCACCGCACGTGGATCTAGCGTCAGACGTTCTGGCTTAAGGATTTGCTCCATACTCTTCTTTTTTTTCCTTCCGTCGAGAGTTTAATTTTCGTTAATAAAATTGATGCGCATCAATTGGACACGAGGCTCAAAGCTTCGGTAAAAGAAGGCTTTTATTAACTAACAATGGAACTATCAGAACTTTAACACACTATCCCAGACTGAAGGGGTCCCGTCCGAGCAGGGGTTCTTATACCTCTCCCAAGAGGCGGAGCCCGACTGGGATGTGCCACAACAGTAACAACCACAGGTGTATCAATCCCACCCTAGCCCAACAACAACATTAGTACAATCCCACAGTAACCTTATATACATTCCCATAGTGCTGGCCAGCCCTGGCCCAGTACTATCCAGTAGGAACCAACAATGGTTCACCACAGTGGGATTATTGTCGGTGCAGACTCAATTGGTCGAATGGCCTCCTTCTGCACTGTAAGGATTCTATGAAACTCAAATCAGGAATCTGCTGCCCAATTTGCTGTCCTCCAAAAGTGTTACTGCGTTGGTGCTGAGGTACTCAGCATTACAATATTAAAATGGAGACCATGAAATTAGTGTGTTTGAACTGTTTGGTAGCTAAGGTTTGTCGATTCAAATATGTGAATTTTTAATGGTGCCATAAGTGTGAATTATTGTCAAAAAAACCTTGTTACTTTTAAAAGTGTGGACTATCATTCCTTCAGATTTTAACTGATGCATATTTTTCAAAAAATCTTTTAAAACTTTACCTGTCTGTCCCTTTATACCATACTCTGTCTCTTTATCTTTTCTTTCTTTCAGAGAGTCGGTGCAGACTCGATGGGCCGAATGGTCTCCCTCTGCACTGTGAGGCTTCTATGGTTCTGCAGCTTGCTAAGTTGGACTCTGTGGTGCTGGTCTCTGAAGTGAAATAATGACAACAGGAATGATTCTGGTCAAATCTAATGTGACCCATGTCATGTTTCCTAGCTGCTCACATGGGCCTGGTGTGCGTGTGCTGGAAACATGCAGAGTAGATAGATCACGATGTCAAACAGCCCCTCAAGTTGATTTGACTCACAATCTGCCATTTTGGACTATGCAAGCCCTTAATGCCCTCTCTTAAACACTCCAAACTGAATGTGTTCTGCTATGGCTGATACTCCCCATTAAAGCTCCACACTGCACAGGTGTGAGACTGCGCTGCATTTGGCAACTTTCTGTGCAGGGACCCAGAAGGCTGCACACCAGTAATGTTCTGTAAATGCGCACATATATAGCAGTCTTTAGGACAATGGGAGCTATTGTTGCATTTTCTCTTGGGCGACAGTGCTATTTGGAAATGGAGCACAAGACTGCAGAGGGAGGAGTAGAAGGAAAAGAGGATTCATTCGGATGGACCCCTTTGTTCCAGACAAGCCGTTAAAGATACTTGGACTCCAATTTCCTTTAGATGCCAATCTTGCATCAAAATTGATTCACAATTCCCCAAATAAATTCTGCTAGTTATATTAATAAACTTTATGAAGAACTTTGTTAAATTTACAATCTGAAAGTTAAATATAAATGTTATATTTGTGCGCATATCTAGCTGTGGCAGACCAGAAGCTCCAAGTCCTAATATTTCTATTTTTATTACTTTGCCTGGAAACGACGGTGACATGAGTGTATTGACAACATTGCTCAATGAATGGAACTGTTATGTCCAATTCTTCTAATAGACTGACTAATAAGTTATATGGAACAGATTTGATTCCTGGTCGGTGTTGAGTTGGCTGATTTGTACTTGGGAGAGACAGTGCCATTATGTTACCGGACGAGTTATCCAGAGGCTTTGGCTACTGCTTTGTGGACCTGGGTTCAAATCCTATGAGGGAAGCTGTTAGAATTTAAAATCAATGAATAAATCTGGAATATACAGCCAGTTTCAGTGATGGTGACCACGAAGTTGGTTGTCATAAAAACCCATCTGGTTCACTATCCTTTAGGGAAGGAAACCTGCTGTCCTTCACTGGTCTGTCCTATATGTAACTCCAGACTCTCAGCAATGTGGTTACCTTCTGAAATAGCCCAACAAGGCATTCTGCTCAAGGGCAATTGCTATGGGGATCATACCAGAGACACCCACATCCCATGAAAGAATTAATAAATAAAGTTGAGTTGCTGCAATTTGAGGAGGAAGGGAAAAGAAACCGGAGGACCATATCATGGCTGATATGTGTTCATATGTACTGAGAGTGCCTGATGGTGATGACATCATTAAACATGCTATCTGACTATCTTACCTCTCTTTGCAAGTTTCTCCCAGAATATAATATGTTGAAAATAGAATCAGCAAGGTATCTTTTTACAGTAATTCTGCTTTTGTTTTGCAGGGCTTTGTGCCCCTGAAATACTACAAGAATTCTCTCTCCCATTGTAACTCTTGCAGGAGACTGGCCAAACTGCCAGTGACATGTATATCCTGAACACATTTTTATTTTAGCTTTTTGTCCATAATTGGTGGAAGAACACATTCAAAAAAACATGACCGGTGCATTTACTCAGTTCATTATTGATTGAGCATCCTTGTTTGTTAACACCCTCTCCCTATTTTATTACATGAAGCCATGGCAAAAAATTGACCCAGTTATGTTTATCATTCAAGTGCATAAAATCTCTACTGTACTGGCTTTTAAACATTTCCGTATGCTATGCCATGAGGACACTAGAGAGCATTCTTATTGTACTTCAGAAATTAATCAGCATTAAATCAGTTTCTGACATCACCTTGGACCTATTGGAATTCTAAGAGTTAAAACTCTCTCTAAATATTTGTTACAATCATAAATTATGACCAATTGAGTCTTGTTGCGCTATTGAAATTGATGCCTGAGATCTATGGCTCGAGCCTGTGGCTGGAGCGGAATATATGTGATTGCTGGCACTTGAAATCATGACCTTGTTGCTATTGTATTGACACTTGCTAGAACTCCATCAATATACCAATCTAGTGATGGGTGTACAACTTGCAGCCTGGCCTCAAGTGACACGATGATTTAGTGAAAGTGGTGTCTTGACTTTCCAGTTATAATTCGTGTTAATTACGACTTCTGAGATCAATTTTTTTTACAATAATTGACAACATATCAAACCTTTTAATTAGAAAAGCATCAAGGGTACAGTTGACTTTATTTTTTTGACATTGTTTTGAATATTGAATACCACAGTGACCTTTTGGGGATGATTACTTGCTCCCCGTGAGGAACCGCATCTTGGTTTTGATTCTTTGATCCACAACTTTGCGTTATAGCTATGTACTGCAAACCAGAATCGCAGCATCATCTCTTTTAATTGAAACAAACAGTTCTAATCATAGTTAGCTGCCCTGTTCCAGATCCTTTTCCTTCAAGCACCTATCTTGAATATTGACCTGATATAGGCCTGAATTTTTGCAATGACGGAGAGGCTGTCCATCATTACAGAAAATGGCAGAAGAGGCTGAAATACAGAAACTGCCGTCACATATGTATATGGAGCAACAAAGTAAAGTTTATTTATTAGACACAAGTAGGCTTACATTAATATTGCAATGAAGTTACTGTGAAAATCCCCTAGTCGCCACACTCCAGCGCCTGTTCGGCTACACTGAGGGAGAATTTACCATGGCCAATTCACCTCGCACATCTTTGGACTGTGGGAGGAAATCCCCGCAGACACGGGGAGAATGTGCAAACTCCACATGGACAGTCACCCAAGCTGGGAATCGAACCCGGGTCCCTGGCGCTGTGAAGAAGCAGTGCTAACCACTGTGCCACCGGGCTGCCCCCAGTCAGCCCCCAGTCAGCCCCTTGAGCCTGCTCCGCCATTCAAAAAACAAAGGACCCTCAGAATCTTATATGTTTCAATCAAGTTGTCTCTTATTCTCTCAACTCCATCAGATAGAAGCCTAGCATGTCTAACCTTTCCTCATAAGGCAAACCACACATTCCAGGTGTTAGTCTGGTAAACCTTATCTGAATTACTTCCAATGTATTTGCATTATTCCTTTAAATAAGGTGACCAATACTGTTAACAGTATTCCAAATGTGGTCTCAGTAGTGCCCTGTACAACTGATGCATTACTTTCCTACTTTTGTTTTAAATTCCCCTCACAATAAATTATAACATTCAACTAGCTTTCCCAATTACTTGTTGTACCTGCATCCTACCCTTTTAACTCATGGTCTCAGACACCCTTTGTCCTCCAGAGCTCTGCAATCTCTCACCATTTGAATAATGTGCTTTTTTAAAACATTCTTCCTGGCAAAATGGACAATTTCACACTTCCCACATTGCACACCATTTGCCAGGTCTTTGTCCTATCTATATCCTTTTGTAGGTTTCTTTTGTCCTCTTTACATCTTTCATTCCTACCCACCTTTATGTCATAGGCAAATTAGCCAATCATGTCTTCAATCCCTTTGTCCAAGTAATTGATATAAATTGTGAACACTTATGTCTCAGCACTGATTCCTGTGGCGTACACTTGTTACATTACATCTTGCCAACCTGAAAAATACCCATGTATGCTTACTCTCTGTTTCCTGTTAGTCAGTCAATCTTCTACACATGCCAACATGTTACCCCCCTATACCATGACCTTATATTTTCTGCAAGTAGCTTTGACGTGGCGCTTTATCAGATGTCTTCTGGAAATCTCAGTTCAGCACATCCACCGATTCTTCTTTATCCACAGCACAGGTTATTTCCTCAAAGGACTCCAATAAGTTGGTGAAAAATGATTTCCCTTTCACAAAACCATGTTAGGGTTCTGCCTGATCACCTTAAGCTTTTCAAATGCCCTCCTGTAACGTCTTTTAATGATAGCTTCCAGCATTTTTCCTACAACAGATGTAAGGTTAACTGGCTATAGTTTCCCACTTTCTGTCTCCCTCCCTTTCGAATAAAGGAGTTCGATTAGGGGATTTTCACAGTAACTTCTTTGCATGTTAATGTAAGCCTACTTGCGACACTAATAAATTTAAATAAATAATATCCTTTAGGGAAAGAAATACGTTGTTCTTGCCTGGTCTGGCCTACATGTGACTCCAGAGCCACAGCAACGTGGTTGGCTTTCAACTGCTCTCTGAACAAGAGTGACTAGAGATGGGCAATAAATGCTGGCCAGCCAGTGACACCCATGTCCCACAAATGAATAACTAAAAAGTCCAGAGATAACTCGGATATGAAGGTGGGTTTTGTGAGCAGATGAACTGGGGAAGACTATCTGAATTACTCTGTCAAAGTGACAATGTAGATGACTGAAAATGTATAGATGTGCATTACATCGATGTGCCCATTTCCATGTATCAAGAGGCATGGATACTCCCCAGTCTTACTGCGTGGGATATTGGAGCTCGGAAAAATCAAACCCTGTTGACTGGTATGGTAAGAGTATGCCCTCTGAGGGGAATCAATATCTCACATGCCAGGTTGTGAATCCTTCCATGACTCCACACTATTCTCCAACAAGAGTGTGAAGATATGAATACAACTCTGAATAATTTTACCATCATCTTTGCCTATATGCAGCATTTCATCTATTTTATGTTATAGCTGATTTGACTACTTCTATTATCAGTAACCATTGAACCTAATTTTTATATGGTGCAATTTTGAGATGATTCTTTCATTTGCTTTTATCTTGAGTTGTGCTGTTATTTGTCAGTTGTAACTATACCATCTTTTATCTTATTGTCTGCACAACAAATGATGCCATAGAGTGTACAGCACGGTTTCATTTTAGCATCTTTTTGATATCAATGACTTCCTTCTACTTAATGATCGTCCTTGTTTCAGGCACAGCAATGCCGAACAGTATCACCTTCTTCAATCATGAAATCAGTGCCAAATATTTAATGTGTAACTCTCAACACCTCAAAATCTGCTGTACTGTGAGCATTTCATTCATAAATGCAGATTCTGTTTGCTGTCTGAGCACCTGGAGGAAATCCCGTGCAGACACGGGGAGAACATGGAGACTCCGCACAGTGACCCAAGCCGGGAATCGAACCCGGGTTCCTGGTGGTCTGAGGCAGCAGAGCTAACCACTGTGCCACCGGACCACCCCAAACAATTCCATTGTTCTTTTTCCTTCATCTATACTTTTGTTCCGTCTCCTTCTTCCCCTTTCTGTACCCAAATCCAAATTGGGTGAATTTGGATTTAATTCACCCAACTGCCTCTTCTGATCCAGTCGTGCCTCACAAATTTGATAGAATTTTTTGAGGAGGTAACTAAGTGTGTTGATGAAGGTAGGGCAGTTGATGTCATATATATGGATTTTAGTAAGGCGTTTGATAAGGTCCCCCATGGTCGGCTTATGATGAAAGTGAGGAGGTGTGGGATAGAGGGAAAGTTGGCCGATTGGATAGGTAACTGGCTGTCTGACCGAAGACAGAGGGTGGTGGTCGATGGAAAATTTTCGGATTGGAGGCAGGTTGCTAGCGGTGTGCCGCAGGGATCAGTGCTTGGTCCTCTGCTCTTTGTGATTTTTATTAATGACTTAGAGGAGGGGGCTGAAGGGTGGATCAGTAAATTTGCTGATGACACCAAGATTGGTGGAGTAGTGGATGAGGTGGAGGGCTGTTGTAGGCTGCAAAGAGACATAGATAGGATGCAAAGCTGGGCTGAAAAATGGCAAATGGAGTTTAACCCTGATAAATGTGAGGTGATTCATTTTGGTAGGACAAATTTAAATGTGGATTACAGGGTCAAAGGTAGGGTTCTGAAGACTGTGGAGGAACAGAGAGATCTTGGGGTCCATATCCACAGATCTCTAAAGGTTGCCAGTCAAGTGGATAGAGCTGTGAAGAAGGCCTATAGTGTGTTAGCTTTTATTAACAGGGGGTTGGAGTTTAAGAGCCGTGGGGTTATGCTGCAACTGTACAGGACCTTGGTGAGACCACATTTGGAATATTGTGTGCAGTTCTGGTCACCTCACTATAGGAAGGATGTGGAAGCGCTGGAAGGAGTGCAGAGGAGATTTACCAGGATGCTGCCTGGTTTGGAGGGTAGGTCATATGAGGAAAGGTTGAGGGAGCTAGGGCTGTTCTCTCTGGAGCGGAGGAGGCTGAGGGGAGACTTAATAGAGGTGTATAAAATGATGAAGGGGATAGATAGAGTGAACGTTCAAAGACTATTTCCTCGGGTGGATGGAGCTATTACAAGGGGGCATAACTATAGGGTTCGTGGTGGGAGATACAGGACGGATATCAGAGGTAGGTTCTTTACGCAGAGAGTGGTTGGGGTGTGGAATGGACTGCCTGCAGTGATAGTGGAGTCAGACACTTTAGAAACATTTAAGCGGTTATTGGATAGGCACATGGAGCACACCAGGATGATAGGGAGTGGGATAGCTTGATCTTGGTTTCAGATAAAGCTCGGCACAACATCGTGGGCCGAAGGGCCTGTTCTGTGCTGTACTGTTCTATGTTCCATGTTCTATCTATGCCTCTACCACCACCACCCTCCCACCCCCAGCCTATCCGCCCACCCCTTGAGGTCTGAGTCATTGAATCAGTCACTTTTACAGCCTGGATCACTATATCGTGACATTTGAGGCTCTAATTTCTTCCATTATGTGGCTGACTAGAAATTTCTCCTATTGTTAGCACTTCCCATTTATGTGTTGGAAGTATTTACAAGTTGATGCTCAACCTGTTTGGCCGTGTTATGGCCACACCTTCCATGGCCATCAAGTCCAGGAGTGGGTCTTGAACCTGGAGTTTCTGGCTCAGTGACAGTGAGGCTAACCATTCCGCCAGTAAGACCTTCACTCAGTAGACAATTGGACAAATGGATGATTTCTAGGGTAATAATTCTGTTAACAGGTTTGTATAGATATAAACTGTAAAACTAAAACTTATGTGATTTTGTTCGTCAGCTGAATCCTGAGATTGATGTGTTTTATAGTGATTCACTGCCTCACAAATGTATCTTTTCATTATTTTTAGCACGGTGTTTGCAGCTAACAGTACTTTCTGATGTTACAGGGAGGTTTGCAATACAGGATGTCACAGGGTAGTGAATGAGATATTTCGCCTTGTAGGATACTGACTAGTGAACCAGAATGTTTTGGGATGCTGAGGAGTAATATAGGAGTTTGAAATAAAAGTGAAAAAAGCTGCAGATTCTCAGCAGCATTTGTGGAGAGAAATGAAAACATTTCCGTTTGAAATGACCTTTCATCAGATTTCCAGCATCCGCAATGCTTTGCTTTTTCAATGTAGGAGCTTTGATGGGTGTTAGGCCAGTTATGTACAACTCTCTGGAATAAGGATTTATTTTGGACGGTGAAGTGTGGAATAATTCACCATATATTTCTTCAGTTTGTTATTAAAAGAATGGCAACAATATTCAACAAACGTTTGGTGGGTGTTTGTGAGTTTGCTGACTTAAAAGGCAATGACCATTCCCATTTTCATTGCAACCATTTATCAGGTCACTGAATGGTGAAAATGTCATTCATGTGTTGAGGATAAAGAATATTAACAGGATGCGCAGATTATTTGTGCAGTCTTTTATTTCTGCTTATAGTGTGGATAATGCTTCCTGGTGCTGTCATTGTAGGATGATTAAATCTCAGCAGACTCTGTCTCCTGTTTAATTTCAATAAGAGGTAAAGCTGTTTGCACTAATGCTTGTGGTTATTGCTGACTTTCATTGAGCCAGACCTATTACACAACAATATACATGTGATATAATCATCAGTTGGAAATGGTTGTGTGCGACCTACAATCTCCTTATTTAAATTAATGAAAGCTGAATTCCAATAAAGCTACAAGTAAGTACCCTGAGTGACAATGTCACTAGCACATTGAGGCTGTCCTATATGTCAGGTCTTTGTTGTGGGGTAGTGGGGGGGGGGGGAGAAATAATCCTATTATAGGGTTTGTGTGCGCGGTTAATTCTGCAGCTCTGTTTACTAAGATATCCAAAAACAATGTGGTCAGATTACCACGGCGTGGCTGTAGTTTGTAGATTCCTTTCACAAGGATGAGCACAGACGAAGTCATCAATTGGCCTCCACACATTACATTTCTGGATGTGGGTATATTTCATGTCTTATTTATGACTCCATAAATGTGCAATGCACTGAAATTTAAAAAGAAATAGTAAAAAATCTAAAAGACTAGCAGTGATTCCATTCCCTAATCGGACCTTTCTGGCGGATGAAGCATTTTTCTCGTGTCTGGAAAATTTTTAAAAATGGAAGCGCTTAAATTATTGGGTTATTTTAAAATGTGATAAATCTTTATGTGGTTGGAAGTGGTGTATTTCAGTTTACCAATCAATGCTATTCCCATGTTTATGTGGAGATTTGAAACGCTAACTCTGTGTTTCCCTCTTCACAGATGCTGCCTCACCTGAGTATTTCCAGCATTTTCTGTTATTAGTTCAGATTTCCCACGTCCGCTTTTATTTTGTTTCATTGTTACTTTCACAATGGGTTCCATGCATTGAATTTTTCTGTTAATCTGTTACTTATCGTGCAAACTTTTTTTAGATTATTGAGGCAATACCAGAGCCCTCATTCCTTGTCATTCTTATGTTCCCCCTTGCAGTCTCTGCCTATATTTTCCCCTCCAATCTTTCTCTTATCAATGGTGTGGTGTACTTAGGAGGAGAGACTTTTGGTGTGACATTACACAACCAAATCTAATGACAGACAGGGACCAGATGGGTTCTGGTGGATAGTGATAGTGCAGCATACCAAACCAATTTACTGAAGGTTTCTCATGATGCATCTTGAGGAGGGCATCAGAATAAGATATACAAAAGACAGATTACTGCACCACTTTTAGGGCTGAGTATTTTGGAAATTTTCAACTGAAGTCCATATGACCAGTGCCAGCCTCTGGATAAAATCGAGGACTGCAGCCAAATTTATCACATCTCTTGATCGTTGTTAATGAACCTTTCAATCGCGGGTCCTGTGCCAATCACCAGTCAGTTGGGATTAGGAGAGATGTTAAGTACAGCTGCTGAAATAATCTTGGATAAGGAGGTTTTAAAAGCCTCAAAAGTTAACAACAGGTAATATAATCTAATATTGTACATTCCTTGTACAGTAAATTAGCAATTTTAATCTGATCAATGAAGAAAGCACCCTTTTCTCTTTGTCCCTTCTTGTAGCTGGTGCTTATGGGAAGGATCCCATGCTGTGATTCCAGGAAAAGCTATCATTTCATTACATAAAGAGAAGACTGAAGCGGGGGATTCTTACTGGTGGCCTGATTCTCTTAAAAACTGAAGAAAACGAAAGAATTAAATTTGCAATGGCAAAATCTTAGCTCAAGACGTAACAAAGATTTATGAAAAACATGAAAAATCATTACAAGATAGACAAGACAACCTACGGATGTGGGAGGGCTTCGGATGGTCAAATAGCTCTGGATTAGTGTAAAATACCCCTCCAAAGATCTGAGACACTGAGCCAAAATTCAATACAATTATACCTTGTGCTATCTAAGATACAACTTCTAATTAGCTTAGATTCAATTTCATTCCATATGAACATGTCAGTCCAAAACATGACAGATCACCTCAGTGAAATGCGATGCACTACTTGACTATAAAGGTTGACTCTGGGTCGTAGGAGATGCAAGGTCCATTTATGGGAATGAATAGTGACGCTGCATCCAAGAAATGTCTGATGGGTAAACTGTGAATTAACTGAATTAATATTCGGCATGGAATATTACGGGCTACAGCAGTATCCTGGAGTTCTGCTTGATCACTGAAGCCAGTGAGTTTTTTTTTGTGAATTTGTTTGGAGATGGTGGATGTGGTTGAGGGTTGTTTCTGCATGTGACAGACTTGATTGACCTGATATCCTCGCCTTGTATTCATATGTGAAGTATTGAAATCCAGCGTAGACTATTGGGGCTGGTTTCCATTTCCTAATGATTGCAGGATGTTAACTTGATCCAGTTTCTAGTAGATATGAGCTTTTAACACACAACTGCCTATAATTGTCACTTTATTGGCAGTCTCGGCAGAATAGGGTGAAAAATGGAAATCCTCAACACTGGCGCCGTTTGTTTGGATGGATGGTGATTAGACATTGGAAAGGGACATGTCTGATTTACACTACACCTAACACAATAATGTTTAGTGCTGACACCCGAGTTCTAAAGCAGAAAAAGTATTGCCATTGCCAGCATTGCCAGTTGTCATCCTTTTTGATATATTCTTGCTTTGTTTACTTTGTGCAGAAGTTTGATTGAAGCAGTGAATTTACGTTCATGGTTATTACTCAACTGAAACTTTGCAAATGATTAATGATTTAATATTCTTTGCAAAGTAATTGAATATTAGTTGATTTTATCTAAAATTTAAATTGAAAGTGTGATCTGAATCCTTTTAACTGCAGATATAACTTATTAATTTTATGCACGTGAAATCCATTAATGCTCGGAACAATGAACCTTTCTTGTGTTGAGTGCGGCTATTTGTGAGCATCAACAGCAAAGAGGAGAGCTTGGAATTGGAAAGGTCGTTTGAAGGGCCTCAATGTGTTTCAAAGTCCACTAAGGGAAACACAAACTACCCAGGGATTTGGCACAAATCGACACTTAACTGGTACTCTGACTAAAAAGTCAATTAGTTTTTTTAAAAACCTTCTTTCTCCTGATTTGACCTCCCAGCTTCATTTAGAATCCCAGAAATGACCAGTTGGGATTCTGCAGAAACTCTTGGTTTCCAGTTTCAGGTTGCTATTTATTTATTTTCAAGGAAGTAATTTTGTCCCTTGTGTTCCCAAATAATTACTTGAACTGAGTTTCGATTCTGTGCCCGTTCAGCGCACAATTCTGAACAGATGGCAAATGTTGATTGCATAAAACCCAACAGGATATAAAGAGAATTATAAGATAATCATGTCTAGGAGGTGTTGTGAAAACCTAAAGATGCAATTATGATGAGAGGAATGCTATAGCACTGTGCATTGTCTTGATGCCCTGTATCTTGCTCAGTTTGTTCTGAAATATGTCTTGGTATTTCCTTAATATTTCATGAAAATTGTTTTCATTAATGTTGAAAATCTCAAACCAATTTAATTGAATCTGACAGAGCCAAACTCGGCCCCTGAGACTTCGCCCCTGGCCCTTGACCACGATGATAAGTCACTGGGCTGATTGATGTTGGTAGGTTACTGGTGCAGCTGTGGTGCTGAGTACCTTGATTTGATTTATTATTGTCACATGTATTAACAAACAGTGAAAAGTATTGTTTCTTGCACACTATACCGACAAAGCATACCATTCACAGAGGAGGAAATGAGAGAGTGCAGAATGTAGTGTTACAGTCATAGGGTGCAGAGAAAGATCGACTTAATGCAAGGTAAGTCCATTCAAAAGTCTGATAGCAGCAGCGAAGAAGTTGCTCTTGAGTCGGTTGGTATGTGACCTCAGACTTTTGTACCTTTTTCTCGACGGAAGAAGGTGGAAGAGAGAGGGTGCAATGGGGTCCTTAATTATGCTGGCTGCTTTGTCGAGGCAGCCGGAAGTGTAGACAGAATCAGTGGATGGGAGGCTGGTTTGCATGATGGATTGGGCTGCATTCACGACCTTTTGTGATTCCTTGCAGTCTTGGGCAGAGCAGGAGCCATACTAAGCTGTGATACAACCAGAAAGAATGCTTTCTATGGTGCATCTGTAAAAATTGATGAGAGTTGACATGCCAAATTTCCTTGGTCTTCTGAGAAAGTAGAGGCGCTTGTGGGCTTTCTTAATTATAGTGTCGGCATGGGGGGACCAGGACAGGTTGTTGGTCATCTGGACACCTAAAAACTTGAAGCTCCCAACCACTTTTACTTGTCCCTGTTGATGTAGACAGGGGCATGTTCTCATCTACGCTTCCTGAAATCGATGACTATTTCCTTCGTTTTGTTGACATTGAGGGAGAGATTATTGTTGCCACATCAGTTCACCATATTCTCTATCTCATTCCTGTACTCTGTCTTGTCATTGTTTGAGATCCGACCCACTACGTGGTTGTGGTGAACCATCGTTGGTTACCACTGGGGGTTGTTATTATGTTACTGTTGGGCTAGGGTGTTGTTACTGTGGGGGTTGTACAATGTTGTTGGGTTAGGGTGTTTACCTGTTATAAGTGTTATCATGGCACATCCCGGTGGGGCCCCGCCTCCGGTGGCGAGGTATAAGACCCTCTGCTCCGGCAGGACCCCTTCAGTCTGAACTGGTGTATTCGTGTTAGTAGTTCCATTGTTACACAATAAAAGCCTTCAATATCGAAGCCTTGGTTCCACGTGCTTGATTGTCGCGCATCAATTTTATTGTGTAACAGAAAACTCTCAGCTGTACAAAAAAGAGTATGGAACACATCTTAAAACCAGATCGTCTGGCGCTGGACCCACGTGCGGTCGGTGCCGCTAACACCTTCGACCACTGGTGGAAGTGTTTCGAAGACTACCTGGCTGCCTCTGTAGCTATCACTACAGACAGTGACAAACTCCAAGTCCTCCACGCAAGGGTAAGCGACATGATTTATCTCGCGATTCGTGCGGCTCCCACTTACCCGAGGGCAGTCGAGCTCCTGAAGAAACGATACACGAAACCACCCAACGAGATACACGCTCGTTACCTCCTCGCTACACGACGTCGGCAGTCGGGCGAAACCATGGAGGACTACGCCAATGAGCTCCTGCAGCTTGCCAGGGGTTGCGATTGTAAAGACGTATCAGCCGAACAATATATGTACGACCTCGCCCGAGACGCGTTCGTAGCAGGGGTAGGGTCCTCGTACATCAGGCTTAAATTGCTGGAAAAGGGGAACCTCGACTTGACCCAAGCAATGGAGATGGCCGAGATGCTGGAAGCGGCGTCGAAAAGCTTGGCGCTGTACCCCGAGAACCACGTGCAGTCAACGTGGCAGGAGCAAGCTCAGCTCCCTCCTCGCCCCGCTAACCCGCGCTCCCAGATCGATCCGACGACGGCGGCAGCTCCAGGTGGCCAGCGATGCTATTTTTGTGGTGGGGCCAAGCATCCACGGCAACAGTGTCCGGCAAGAACGGCAACCTGCAGCCAGTGCGGTAAAAAAGGCCACTACGGTAAAGTCTGCAGGTCGAAGTCCAAAAACGGCAGTGCAGCTTGTAACCCTCCAGAACGGAGACAATCTCCTTCGGCGTCGCAGTACCCACGAGGTCCGACCACGTGCGAATCCAGGACGGCGCCATCGTGGCTGACGGAGGAGGAGGAAGACCACCAGGAGTCGCTGCGTTTGGCGCCCTCGCCCACGTGCGATTCATGGGGGCGGCCATCATGGTCCACGACGACTAGGAGCGACCAGCAGGGGTCCTCAGCATCAACATCGGCGGCATGCAGTGACGCCCAGGGGCCAACGGTGGCGTCGATCTCCCTGGACCAGACTAAGCACCACAGGCTTGAGAATTCCATGATGGATATAAAGGTAAATGGTCGAACTGTGAATTGTCTGTTTGACAGTGGGAGCACCGAAAGTTTCATACACCCTGAAACTGCTAAAAGGTGTGGACTCCGGGTTCTCCCTGCCAAGCAGACAATTTCCATGGCATCACGGTCCCGGTCTGTACCGATCCAAGGACGATGTATGGTAACTCTTGAGGTACAGGGCACAATTTACGAGCAATACAGGCTCCTTGTGTTACCTCACCTTTGTGCGCCAATTCTCCTCGGACTAAATTTTATGGTCCGCATGAAGAGTGTGATCCTACAGTACGGTGGGCCACTCCCTTCACTGGCAGTAGGGAATCAGCCGCAGCCTCCAAATTGCCCAAAGCGCCCCGCATGCAATCTTTCCACTCTGAAAATCACTACACCATCCCTCTTTAAGAATCTGGTACCAGGCTGCAAGCCCATCGCTACTAAAAGTAGGCGTTACAGCGCTGAGGACCGGATCTTTATTAGATCTGAGGTTCAGCGGCTCC
Source organism: Mustelus asterias (assembly GCF_964213995.1). NCBI lineage: Eukaryota > Metazoa > Chordata > Chondrichthyes > Carcharhiniformes > Triakidae > Mustelus > Mustelus asterias. The sequence goes on from NC_135817.1 coordinate 38,933,550, forward strand.
TCAAGGAAGGGATCATACAGGCCAGTGCTAGTCCGTGGAGAGCGCAGGTCATGGTAGTCAAAAGCGGGAACAAACCTCGGATGGTCATCGACTACAGTCAGACCATTAATCGTTATACGCAGCTGGATGCGTATCCTCTCCCGCGCATTTCTGATATGGTCAATCAGATTGCGCAGTATCGAGTGTTCTCTACCATAGACCTTAAGTCCGCCTACCATCAACTCCCCATCCGCCCAGAGGACCGACAATACACGGCTTTTGAGGCGGATGGTCGTCTATACCAATTCCTCAGGGTTCCATTTGGTGTCACCAATGGGGTCTCGGTCTTCCAGCGTGCTATGGACCGAATGGTGGACCAGAACGGGTTGCGGGCTACCTTCCCGTACCTGGATAACGTCACCATCTGCGGCCATGACCAGCAGGACCACGACACGAATCTCCAACATTTTCTGTGCACCGCATCTCGCCTGAACCTGACCTATAACAGGGAGAAGTGCGTATTCCGTACGCGCAGGTTAGCCATCCTCGGATACGTGGTGGAAAACGGGGTCATTGGCCCTGATCCAGACCGTATGCGCCCCCTTACTGAACTTCCCTTGCCCGCTAGCACGAAAGCACTGAGGAGGTGCCTCGGGTTCTTTTCGTACTATGCGCAGTGGGTCCCCAACTACGCGGACAAAGCTCGTCCGCTCATCAAGTCCACGACCTTCCCACTTACGCCGGAGGCCCAATTGGCCTTCAAGGCTTTGAAAAGCGACATCTCGAAAGCCACGATGCACGTGGTGGATGAATCCATCCCTTTCCAGGTGGAGAGTGATGCATCTGATTTTGCCCTAGCCGCCACACTAAACCAGGCAGGCAGGCCCGTCGCGTTCTTTTCCCGCACCCTTCAAGGCCCCGAAATTCGGCACTCAGCGGTGGAGAAGGAGGCTCAGGCCATTGTGGAGGCAGTCAGACACTGGCGCCATTACCTGGCGGGGAAGCGGTTCACCCTGATCACGGATCAACGATCCGTGGCGTTTATGTTCAGCAACACGCAGAGGGGCAAGATCAAGAACGATAAGATCTTGCGGTGGAGAACTGAGCTCTCCACCTATAATTACGATATTATGTATCGTCCAGGGAAGCTCAATGAGCCCTCGGATGCCCTCTCGCGCGGAACATGCGCCATCATGCAGGAGGACCGCTTGAGGGCCCTCCACAATGATCTGTGTCATCCTGGAGTCACCAGACTCTACCATTTCGTCAAAGCCCGCAACCTGCCCTACTCGGTGGAGGATGTCAGGTCAGTGACGAGAAGCTGTCGGATTTGCGCAGAATGCAAACCACACTTTTATCGACCAGACCGGGCACAATTGGTCAAGGCCACTCGCCCTTTTGAGAGGCTGAGTGTGGATTTTAAGGGCCCCCTTCCCTCAACGGACCGGAACGTCTATTTCCTCAACATAATAGACGAGTACTCCCGGTTCCCGTTTGTTGTCCCCTGTGCAGACACGTCAACTGCCACCGTCATCAAGGCATTCGGTGAGCTTTTTACCCTGTTCGGGTACCCCTGCTACATTCATAGCGACAGGGGCTCGTCGTTCATGAGCAACGACTTGAGGCAATTCCTGCTCTCATTCGGGATTGCCTCTAGTAGAACCACGAGCTACAACCCTAGGGGTAACGGACAGGTGGAAAGGGAGAATGCTACAGTCTGGAAGGCTGTCCTACTGGCACTGAAATCCAGGGGCCTTCCAGTCTCCCGTTGGCAGGAGGTCCTTCCAAATGCGCTCCATTCTATCCGCTCCCTCCTGTGTACGGCAACCAATGCTACTCCCCACGAGAGGATGTTCTCATTCCCTCGGAAGTCGTCCTCGGGGATCTCATTACCAGCCTGGTTGACGTACCCAGGACCCGTCCTTCTGCGGCGACATGTGAGGGCTCGCAGGTCCGACCCCTTGGTCGAACCGGTCCAACTCCTCCACGCCAACCCTCAGTATGCCTATGTGGCATATCCTGACGGGCGAGAGGACACTGTCTCCATTAGAGACCTGGCGCCCGCAGGGGACGTAGCAACTCCTGTCACTCCTATTCCCCCAGTCATGAATCCACTACTCCTCATTGCTTCCCCAGACGTGGCGCGGTCAGCACCGGGACCAGGGCATAACAGTTTTACTCCCATGTACAGCTTGCCTGAGACTCGGAGATCGGCGCCACCACCGAAGGTTCCAGGATCCCCTGCACCATCGCCTCACCAGGACCAACCGGCCCGGGAGTCCTTGAGGGGACAGCCGGACGTTGTTTTGGAGAGTACCCCACCGCAAGCACCTGCTCCGGTTTCGCAACCGGTGTTGAGGAGATCACAGCGTCGGTGCGGTCCTCCAGACCGTCTGGACTTGTGAATTCTGTATATATGACCTGTTTTTCTTGCACCCCGCCGCCTTTTGTTTTTAAAGGAGGGGTGAATGTGGTGAACCATCGTTGGTTACCACTGGGGGTTGTTATTATGTTACTGTTGGGCTAGGGTGTTGTTACTGTGGGGGTTGTACAATGTTGTTGCGTTAGGGTGTTTACCTGTTATAAGTGTTATCATGGCACATCCCGGTGGGGCCCCGCCTCCGGTGGCGAGGTATAAGACCCTCTGCTCCGGCAGGACCCCTTCAGTCTGAACTGGTGTATTCGTGTTAGTAGTTCCATTGTTACACAATAAAAGCCTTCAATATCGAAGCCTTGGTTCCACGTGCTTGATTGTCGCGCATCAGTGGTGTCGTCAGCAAACTTGACAATCGAATTGGAGGGGAATTTGGCCACACAGTCATAGGTGTATAAGGAGTATAGTAAGGGGCTGAGGACACAGCCTTGTGGGGTACTGGTATTGAGGATGATCGTGGTCTGAGAGTTAGGAAGGTCAGGATCCAATTGCAGAGGGAGGTTCTGAGGCCCAGGCCACGGAGTTTGGAGATAAGTTTTGTAGGAATAATGGTGTTGAAGGCTGAGCTGTAGTCAATAAATAGGGGTCTGACATGGCTGTCTTTGTTATCTTTGGTATCTTCAAGGCTTCTCCAGTATACGTGCTGTGCTTTGAATTCTAGAGGCTGGACCCCATCCTGCAAATACCAATACATCTGCTCTCCTATGATGGTGGAAGAGGCTCCCGTATTTATCTCCATTCTTTGTGGCCAACCATTTACCATTAACACAATTACAATTGGGGCTGACCTGCTTGCTTTAATATTGTTTGATCTTTAAATTTCAGATTCTTCTTCAGAGTCATTTTCTGAACTATGCAGCAGAGTCATAGGTTTTTTTTTGTTGGCCCATGATTGGCTTTGCTTGACTCATATGCTCCCTTCTGTTACAGGTAAAACATGTTATATCTTTAAATTTACGTCTTTCCTGGGGTCCTCTCCGCAGCACCAGTAGCATTCTGCTACGTTCTTGGTCTGCCGACCTGGCTTTCTGTTTCTCTGTGCCCTGTCTTGCTCACTGCTCTTAGGCTCATGACTTTCAGTGCCCTCATCTCTAGTGCCACGACTTGCCGAGGTTTCCCACCAAAGTTGGTTGACCTTGCCTAGTTGCATGCTTTGCAAGTCTATTGCACCTTTTTTGGTGCTTTCTGTAGTCTGAGCAACTCTAATACTCCAGTCAAAGTAATTTCTGTCTCTGCTTATCGTTTTTTGTATGGTTAGGTTATTCACACTACAAACTAACCTATCTCTTAGCATATTGTTGTGTCAATCTGAATTTGCCTTGATCAGTTAACTGCCTTAACCGTGCCATGAATGTTGTTATCATCTCCCTTGGGTTTCTCATTGTTCAATTAAGTTTTTATCATTGCATTATCACCAATGGTTTTGAGTGATAGTATTGTTTTGTTGCAGCAAAGTGATCTGAGAGTCTGGGACCTGAGTGAATGGATCAAGGAACCGTCTATCTCCTTTGAATGATTGTGAGAGAGATAGCACAAGGACTGAGAAGGGTGAATGAATTTGGGTGAATTAAATCCAAATCAGATATAGAAAAGGAAAGAAAGAGATTGAACGAAAGAATAGATGAAGGAAAAAGAACAACGGAAAAGTAGAATTTTTAAATGTAAAATCTCCAACAACAATTAATACCTGTAGAAATGAGACTGCATATGAGACTAGTTCCTTTTCGGCACCATAGAATTTGATTTGATGGTGGTTGCTTAATTTTCAATATCTGGTTCAGTGTGTATCTATTGCGCAAATACAACTTCATGTCATTCATTGTATTTCAGTGGTGATCCAGACACAGCAAGATGCCATTTATGCAAAGGCATATTTAACTGTGCATCTGCTCCTCAGCTGCATGTACTGTACTGTTTACATATTAATAATTGAAAATGCCATTTGTTTCACCATTAGTTTAACACTAAAATCTGCCCAATACAAACGTACAATATCTTACTATTCGATTATTATTCAGTAGAACCAAGCTAACAGAATAACATTTTGCAGTGTAAAATTACCATACCAATTTAGTAAGATTCAGTTAAGTTTAAATCAAAGTGGCAGTGCCAGGTTTCCAGTTTTAAGGCTGCCTAATTGGATGCTTTAAATATAAAATCATCTTCTCTTCTTGGCATTGCTAATCTCACATACAGAGAGTTTTCTGTATTGGCTGTTGCGCTGTACTTTGTCCCAGTGCTTTTATTCTCTGTTTATACTTTGATTAAAAAACATGTTGACCTTTCTAAAACTTTTAGGAGACTTCTAACCTTAGCCCTCAAGGCTGCTGTTGGAACAAGACCCTTCAGATGTAAAAGGTTCCTTTTCTTTTGCACCTGACGGTTTCTGGTACAAGGCTTGGAAAACTGTCTGCATTAAGACATTCAAATGCATTGTTGGGTGGATGGAGGGCTGTTTTTTAATTTGAACATCTTTTAGATTGCTTTCCTGTCCTCTCCCTGGATCTCTCCTTGTTACGTAACTGTGATTATGTAGCAATTTCCTGAATTCCAGTTGATGCACAGTGCAAAATAATGTCTGCTGTTTGTCCATTCTGGTTTGTGAAATATACATATTTATTTGATGTGATTTCTTGTGAATACAAGGATCAGAATCATGCCACCACTGACCTTCCTTTATCTAAACAATAATGTAAAAACAAGAAGCTTATTGACAGGAATAATTATCCAGGATTACTAAATACGTTGACATTTCCTGAAAAGCTCAGTTTGATTACAGCTCCGCGGCTTTTAGCAAGCTAGTCTCCTTCAGCCAACTGTTCTGGTGAGGATAAATTAATACCCGTAGTTCCACTCTGGTCATGTTTTCAAGTAATTTCCCAGACAAAGCCTTCCAGTGGCTTGAACAATCTTGATGAGCACCCCCCTGTTCTTTTTTGAAATTTTGTTTAATTTTGTCAGTCATCCACCTCACATCATGGGATTTTTCTAATGGTGCTGCAGAAACTGTTGGCAGTTTTATTTTGTAATTGCTGACTCCCTTTGGTGTAGTTTGCAATACAGCGGTCTCATGTGACTTCTGTATTAACAGGCATTTCCATTATGAGGAACAAATTTAATAAAGTATCATTTTTAATTACTGAACACTATGATTTTCAAATGAACCGTAAAGGCAGATTCTGGAAGACTTGCAGTGTCTGTACTCCCATGGCTGTCTGGTTGAAGTAATCTCATAACAGAACAACGTCAACATTCTGGGGCCTGCTCAGCATGTCAATATTTGTTGGTGCAGATCAATGTAACCGGAGCACCTCCTTTTCAATGTTGTTCCACATCTCCCATTTCTGGAAGCTAATATATGTAGCAGGATCAATTCTTCCTTGTCTCTCACCCACACTAATGACTCAGATTGCTGCATCTGTGTGCTGTAGGTGGAAACTTTGTGAGGAGAGAATCTAAAGCCTATGTTACCCGACTGGAAACTTAAACCTTTTTCCCAGATATTTTCCCCTTGTGTGAAATCCAAAGTAAAGAAGTCCAACAACACCAGGTTAAAGTCCAACAGGTTTATTTGGTAGCAAAAGCCACAAGCTTTCAGAACAGGCTGTCCCTTCGTCAGGTGGGTGGGAGTTCCCACCCACCTGACGAAGGGACAGCCTGTTCCAAAAGCTCGTGGCTTTTGCTACCAAATAAACCTGTTGGACTTTAACCTGGTGTTGTTCGACATCTTACTGTGTTTACCCCAGTCCAACCCCGGTATCTCCTCATCATGAAAACCAAAGGACAGAGTTGACTCAAATTTCACTTAAACAAAACTTTCTCTTTATTCAATACTTTACGTACCAATACTCAACATAAACCCACATTAGTTGCAACACTTACTTTAACTCACTCAATTCATTTAAGTTCAACCTTTTAATTAATTTAACATTAATGCTAACTTTAACTCATTTAACTTTAAGTTTTAACTGAAAATAAATACTACCCACTTGAACGAACTGGCCAGGTTTGCCTTGGATATGAATCTTCCTCATGGTTCCTTTGTTCTTCTCTGAGGATGTTCTTCAAGGCACACGTTATGAATGTGATTCTCCTGCTGAGGACAAAACCTCAAAGCACATCTTTTATCCTAATCTTTGCACAATCTCGTTACTATAACCATCACTGACGCGGTTACCGTTGCCCATCTGGCCACATCCACTCCATCCCACTTCTTTTCTCTGGATTTGTAGTTGCTTATAGTTTGTTCATCACCAGCATTTTCCAATTCCGCTGAAAGGTTATTGCCCTGGAACGTTAACTCCTGTTCCTCTCTCTATAGACGCTGCCTGATCTCCTGAGTGAAGCTCACCATTTTTATTTATAATTAGTTGGATTCAATTAAGCTTTCAGTTCTGCTTCAGTGTGATTTGGACAGGCAGTGTGTGTGGGCATCAGCATGGCAGATGCAGTATAGTGTGAATAAATGTGAGGTTAGCCACTTTGGTAGCAATAACAGGAAGACAGATTATTCCTTGAATGGGTATAAATTGAGAGAGGTCGATATTCAACGAGATCTTGGAGTCCTCGTGCTTCAGACGCTGAAAGTAAGCGTGCAGGTACAGCAGGCTGTAAAGAAGTCAAATGGTATTTGGCCTTCATAGCAAAAAGATTTGAGTAAAGGGATAGGGATGTTTTACTATTGTATAGGGCATTGGTGAGGCCACACCTGGAGTGTTGTGTGCAGTTTTGGTGTCCTTACCTGAGGAAGGATGCCCTTGCTATAGAGGGAGCACAGCGAAGGTTTACCGGGCTGATTCCTGGGATGGCAGGCCTGTCATATAAGGAGAGACTAAGTTGGTTAGGATTATATTCACTGGAGTTCAGAAGAGTGAGAGAGGATCTCGTAGAAACTTAGAAAATTCTAACAGGGTTAGACAGGGTAGATTCAGAAAGAAAGTTCCCAATGGTGGGGGAGTCCAGAACGAGGGGTCATAGTTTGAGGATAACGGGTAAACCTTTTAGAATCTAAATGAGGAGAAATTTCCCCACCCAGAGGATGGTGAATGTGTGGAATTCACTGTCACCGAATGTAATTGAGGCCAAAGCATTGTCCGATTTCAGGAAGAAATTAGATATAGCTTTTGGGGCTAAAGGGATCAATGGATATGGGAGGAAGGGGGATCAGGATATTGAATTCGATGATCAGCCCTGATCAAGATGAATGGTGGAGCAGGCTCGAAGGGCCAAATGGCCTACTCCTGCTTCGAGTTTCTACATAAGTCATCTCCGTGATCTTTGAGTACCATCAGAACCTGCTCCTCACTTCTGCAGATTGAATTACAATCGTTAATTTTTTAGCATTTATTTTAAATATTCTATAGGTATATTGACACCATTTAAAATGAGGTTCTCTCATCCTTGTTAAATTTACCTTGGAGAATCAAATTCATCAGCTCTGTCGTTTCAGTACCGGTGGTTAAATCCTAATGATGATTGATGTATCAGCAGGACAGAACTATACTCTGAGCTTTGTAATAGTAATATAATGTAGTCACAAGATAAAATACAAAGTGTGTTTAGCCAATAATTTGCAAGAAATCTCTCCAGGTCAATGGGTTTTCAAATAAAGAGCTAAATTTCTATGCAGAGAATTTTGCACGGTTTCAACTTACGCGCAGTAATGGAATGACTTTGTGTTTGTGACCGTCTGCCCAACACTGTCCTATTCTCATCTCCTTCAACCCTTTCGACAATTGCTTTGCGGTCAATTGAGTTCATTTCCACAGGAAATCTGACATAACTGGAAAATTTCATTTGACGTTTCCAACATCCAACCGTGCTGTTGATCAGATTCTAGCGTGTCAAACACTGCAAGTCTCTGCTTAAAATCTAGCCACCTGAAGAGACACTTCAGTGCTTGATCAGTTAGCTTATAAATCAAGGACTCAATAATTGTTAACTTGTACTTCACTAACAGAAGAAATTATTTGTCAATCTATAGGGTTTGTGCATACGTTGGCTCTCTGTCTGGGGCTTGACATAAAATCCAGTGTTATATTGGGGTATATGCTGTTTCATTACAAAGCGCTATTTTGCCAATACTGCTGTAATATTGTGCAAAGCTGCTGTTTCTTTACAAACTTCTTAAGTTATTTATTGAGAAGTTTCTGTTCTCAAAATAGAATCATGCATGGTTCAGTGTGTTAATATACCACATGCACATCAGAAATATTCCAGAGTTCATCCCTGTCTTTGTCAAAGTATCTGATTTCACTCAGGGCAGCAGGAGTGTTTTCTGTTTTCACCTCTAAATTTCACTCCTGATTTTTTTTTCTGTGATCATGCCCTCTTGATCTGAATTCCCCAACCTTTCAGAGATAAGGTAGACATAGTGGAACTATCAAGTTGTTTTATCACTTTAAGCACCTCAATTCCTCAATCTTCTCAATGCATGCTAAACTTATGCATCTTGCCCTCTTAATTTAACCTTTTAAGCCTGGGTGCCATTTGATAAATGAGTTGTTACCCCCTCCCCCTCTCCCCGCAGCTAATAAATCTTCCCTGTGATTAAAAACGGAAAATGTTAGAAATGGATTTTGTTACTCCGACAATAGGGCTTGATTAAGGCTGGTTTCTGAAGAATCACTTCCTCACTTCTGAATTCCAATGCTTAAAAAGAGGCCAGTGGGCCACATTAGCCTTTCTAATTCCTTTTTAAAATGCATCAGTTTGGGCAATATCTGTGGATATAGAATCAGTTCAATGATCTTTCATCTGAACTGCAAATCATAGGTAATCGTTTGTAAGAATTTGTAGTTTGGAGAGTTGAGAAGAACAGAAGAGAAGGTCGATGATGGGAGTAAAAAGCAAAGGGATGATTGGTGTGTAATGACTGCAGCGAGTCCCACAAGGGTGGCCTCTTGGAGGATGAACTCCCTGATTGAGTTAATGATTGCCTACCCAATTAGGGAGTCTCACTTGTGTGTATAGAAGAGTGTCAGGGCTACTGACACTCTGGATTCTGACTTTGTACCTGAAGCAGTCTTAGGAGTGGAGTTGAGCTTGTAAATAAAGGGAACTGCCCTCTGAAGAGTAATTTCATAGTGCAAGGCAAAAGTGGGTGGTAATGGGACAAGTAAATAAAGAAAAGTCTCAGTGACTTGAAAGTAGCGACAGCAGATTACCTGCTGTCCCCCACCTCACCCCACCCCACCCCAAAAAAGCAAAGTGGGAGCAGTCATTGTGATCTGACATTCTTGAACTCTGGAGCCTGGAAAGTTGCAAATCTTTTCAGAGGTTCAGTGCCCAAAACATTTCAATACTTCAGTTGGATTAGAATAACGCTGAGTAGAACTAAAAAATCACTTCCTTACTTTGGAATTTTAAACAAATAGCATTTTAAATAAAGACCAACAAACCATTAACTGTTTCCATTGCTTTTTGTTTCACTTGTGCATTTGCCTTTAATGATTTGTGCAGATGGAAACCTAAATCCCATCGCTCCTTCACAGCCCCGAGTTTCTCACTGCTAAGTAAAGACTCCAGTTTGTCTTTCTTGGAGCCAAAGTACAAATCCCCACACTTTCCCACATAGCGATTCACACTAAGCAGAGGGGATTTATCATGGTACGTTTGCAGAAGGTTCAATGTGAGAGTAATTGATCGTCATCTAGGTCAACTACCTTTTAGAAGATTGCCCTTTGGTTCCTGAGGAGCTGAAGAGAAAAAGTTACTTGTCTTTTGCTGCGAGATGCTCTCCCTATTACCAGTAGATTGGATCAGGTGTCTCTCATGCAGCCTCATTGATGCAGGCGACCACTCCCAACTTTGACTCCAAATTTATGATTGGGTTTGTGCATTTGTCCATCGACATCTGGGAGTCCTAATCTGCTGCACCTTCACCTGTGAACGTTTTAGATTTTGGTATTCTATATGGGTTAAAGGAACTTTAGTGCTACTGCCAGAATTTTGTGAAATAGCATCTTCGCGACATATGAGAGTTGTCTATTTGTATATATTGGGTTTGTATGGCAAATTGAATTAAGAGGTTTGATGCCAGACTTTTACATAATTTATTGTCCAATTCTGGGTTTATTTGTGATGCTATGAGCCACTTTAAATAAATGAACTCAGTTAAAGAAATGGTCAGATTGATTGATTAATGTAATGCAGTCTCACAAAGATTCAGTTAACTGTTGACACACTCCAAAAGAAGTGAAAGCTAGGCCGTTCCTGTATTGGACAGCTGCTCCACGATGATGCTTTTATGCACAGGAGACAAGTTGAAAATCTACTCCTTTTAAGTTCTGGGTGATGCATTCATCAAGTTGCCACTTTTCCAGCAGCGATGACAAGCGTACCTGCTATGGACTGAGTAGGTGGCAGTGTCTCTCTGGGGGCCTGCCATTGCCATTAGTGTGACAAAGTAGTGAGGGCAGAAAAATTATTTGCCATCTGCAGAATTTTGCAACCCGCTCGGGAAGTGGTGAAAATTTTACATTAAATTAAATTTAAAGCATCTAAAACATCTCCCACTGCTCTGCCAAAATTACATTCATCCTGCTTTGGGCATGGAATTAAATTTCTGGACTGTAGTATCTACTCAATGAACAGGATGTAAATCCAGCGTGAGCACACATCTTTTTGTACATTTTTATTTGCACAGCAAGTATTCGGTAGGGCTCAAGTTCAAAATGACACTTTTCAGGTTAAGTTTCTAATGTTTTTCAAGTTCAAACAATAGAAATTTTCTTGTGAAAATGATTAGCAAAAGTGCTAACAGTTCAGTTTCTTTTTGTTGTTTTTGGCTTTTGTCACGATGTCTTCTTTGGACCTTTCCAAAATGTTCTACTTTAAATTAATGCTGTTCATCTTCAAATGCTGTAACTCACATCCCTTCATAGGAAATAGATCTAATGCCATCAATCACTTTAAAAGCCATGATTCAGCCAGGAGAGACATTTACTCTGCGGATGATAATTTTGAAGGATATACTGGAAGGCCAGGACAATGATTTGTTTTACAAACGGCTAAATGGTATAATGGGGGGATGACAAGAGCTGGTATTTTGGAAAGTAGGGATAATGAAAAGGTATGTCATTACAGATTAATCTTGCAAACTTTCAGGCAGCTGCTTCAGATTGACATACAGAGAGATTGGATTACATTTCATGTCTAGTCCCCTTGCTGAAAAATATTCCGCGTGGTGCATAAAACATTAGGTAACACGACCCATTTCTTGTTGTTTGATCTTAGTCTTTCATTTTATTCATAATCATCTTTTGCATGGAAAGATCGGACACTCTGCAACCAGGTAGCTGTCTGGTTAACCTACCGTAAAGATGATGATATAGCATTTCCCGTTGGATGAATCATCCCACTGAAAATACTCGCTTAATAGCCCTGAACAAGAAAAGCTAAGATAAGTTCCAAGCTAAGCATTGATGTGACTAATTACATCAGTACAGCATTCCCTCTTCCCATCTACAGGATACAACTAAGGTAATTTTATGCCCTCCCAGTGGCAAGTTTGATGGGGGGGATGGCAATTTAATTGGCTGGGATGATGGTGGCTCCTCACTTCCTCCCTGGCTCTGCCGCAATTAAGCCTGTGGTGGGGAGACTCGTGGATTGCTTCCCTACCCTGCCATCAATGCGCTGCCTTAAGTGGGTGACAAATGAATGGGAGCACAGTTTAAAAGTTAATTAGTTTATTTTATTAGTGTCACAAATAAGCTTACATTAACACTGCAGTGAAGTTACTGTGAAAATCCCCCAGTCATCACACTCCGGTGCCCGTTTGGGTGTACTGAGAGAGAACTTAGTATAGCCAATGCACCTAACCAGCATGTCTTTCGGACTGTGGGAGGAAACCTGAGCACCCCGAGGAAACCCGCGCAGACATGGGGAGAACGTGCAGACGCTGCACAGACAGTAACCCAAGCTGGGAATCGAACCCAGGTCAGGAGGAATGAGTGCTAACTCTGATATTGGGTTCAGAGGAGGAGAGGAGATGCTGCTCTTGTTTTCAGCCCCCAGTAACTGGTGATTGTTCAAAACCATTAATTAGGTGAGCAGGTAGGTTTTATCCTTGTATAGTAGGGCAAGTATTGCATTAAATTAATAGTCTAACTGCAACAGTTGAGTGATGTTTCTAAATGTAAAACCTAATAAGTGAAATAAGCACAAAGATGGAAGGACATGTGATGTGTTATAGCTGTATATTGGAACTGGTCCATGGCAACTGTGTCTGCAGTTCAAGGAGCTTCGGCTCAGAAGTGAGGAGCTGCAGTCCAAGCTTTGGACAGGGCCTACAATCAGAGAATGGAAAGTTACTGGCACAAGGGATAGCCGCACCTTAGGCTAGGCACTGCTGATTTGGTCAATGGTCTGGCCAGCATGGGGACTCAGAAGGTTACAATGGTGGAGTCTCGGGCCCTGCAATTCTCCAATAGGTTTCAGGTTCTTGCAGCCTGTGTGGACGAGAGCAGGGACTGCAAGGAGGATGAACCGACTGACCGTGGCGCCATGGTGCTGGGCGCCATTGAAATGGGCAGAGTAAAAAGGAATGTGGTTGCAGTAGGGGATAGTTTGGTTAGGAGGATTTTTCCAGCTGAGAGCAAGAGTGCAGAAGGCAATTATAATAACTCCAGGAGTCAGCTGTAAAGGAGCAGTGCTTTGTTGCACAAAACAAAACTACTAACCTTTGGTGAACACAATAGGTTCCAACCGGGACAATACAATAATGGACCCACTCAGGGGCCTGCTTTATTCAGGCGCCATCTGGTTAGTTAATTACCAATCCTCAGGGAGCTCGTATTCAATGAGTCCAACAGGGAGGTCAATCAGTGATTTCCCCATGGAAGTCTTGGGGGTTTATCACAGCAATAGTACATGCGGTGCCAGAAGGATCCAGCTTTCATGGTGAATTTGCATATCAATGCCATAGTTAGGACTAAGGACAAGGTTCTGCTGTGGGGGAGCATGAGCAACAGGGGCTACGTTAAAAAGGACCACAAGGATGGAAATCTCTGGATTATGACCTGAGCCACAAATGCATTGGCATAGGGTAAATAAAATCAGCCAACTGAATGTGTAGCTCAAAGGTTAGTGTGGGAGAAATAGGTTTTGATTCATGGGGCACCAGCACCAGTACAGCAAGCTGCCACTTAACACTGGCTTGAATGTTTCATTTTTAGTGTCAATGTATGTGTTTAATGCTGATGTGCAGATGCCGGCGTTGGAAACCCACTCCATCTGACGAAGGAGCAGCGCTCCGAAAGCTAATGGCATTTGCTACCAAATAAACCTGTTGGACTTTAACCTGGTGTTGTTAGAACTCTTACTGTGTTTAATGCTGCCATTTTTGCTTTTTAATGTTGTTTTTCACCGACTTTTTCTGTGGCCCACCGACTCGTATGGCTTTCCTGCAGTGCTTCCACTTTCCCTCTGCCGGCACCCATTCTCAACTTGCACTCAAATCTGGGGCTACATCGAGTAGCAGGATTAGGTTGGTGCAGGTAGTGCTGGGTTGTCAACTCCTACCTGCACTCACCAACTTCTGCCACTGGATGGAGACTGGTCAATCTAAAAGTACTGTACTGGAGATGAGTGTAAGATTTTGTTTTTTAAAAAAAACAATTTACATTGTATTTAATGAAAAAAATTTTTTATCTTTAGTAATTTTACTTTGCAAATTATTTCAGTTAGGAATGTACAGAGCTACAAACGTATTATTTGAACTTGTACATTTTTTTTCTGAGTGAGAAATGTCCAGAGGAACCTAACTCTGGCATTAGCATTGATTCCGATGGGAACCCACCATTCACTTAAAGTTGTTTCACTTAATATTGCAATATTCAAAGGTGCAGCAGCAACTTTAAGTGAGGACATGCTATACTGTGGAAAGAAGGGAGTTGTACTGTTGGGATGATCGTCACATGAACTGCGTTTGGACTAAAGCCCTGGTGAGTCATATAACTAGACAGAAGGAGCTTTAAACTAAGAACAAAGAACAATACAGCACAGGAACAGGCCCTTCGGCCCTCCAAGCCTGCGCCGCTCCCTGGTCCAAACTAGACCATTCTTTTGTATCCCTCCATTCCCACTCCATTCATATGGCTGTCTAGATAAGTCTTAAAAGTTCCCAGTGTGTCCGCCTCCACCACCTTGCCTGGCAGCGCATTCCAGGCCCCCACCACCCTCTGTGTAAAATATGTCCGTCTGATATCTGTGTTAAACCTCCCCCCCTTCACCTTGAACCTATGACCCCTCGTGAACGTCACCACCGACCTGGGGAAAAGCTTCCCACCGTTCACCCTATCTATGCCTTTCATAATTATACCTCTATTAAGTCTCCCCTCATCCTCCGTCTTTCCAGGGAGAACAACCCCAGTTTACCCAATCTCTCCTCATAACTAAGCCCCTCCATACCAGGTAACATCCTGGTAAACCTCCTCTGAACTCTCTCCAAAGCCTCCACGTCCTTCTGGTAGTGTGGCGACCAGAACTGGACGCAGTATTCCAGATGCGGCCGAACCAACGTTCTATACATCTGCAACATCAGACCCCAACTTTTATACTCTATGCCCCGTCCTATAAAGGCAAGCATGCCATATGCCTTCTTCACCACCTTCTCCACCTGTGACGTCACTTTCAAGGATCTGTGGGCTTGCACACCCAGGTCCCTCTGCGTATCTACACCCTTTATGGTTCTGCCATTTATCATATAGCTCCTCCCTACATTATTTCTACCAAAATGCATCACTTCGCATTTATCAGGATTGAACTCCATCTGCCATTTCTTTGCCCAAATTTCCAGCCTATCTATATCCTTCTGTAGCTTCTGACAATGCTCCTCACTATCTGCAAGTCCTGCCAATTTTGTGTCGTCCGCAAACTTACTGATCACCCCAGTTACACTTTCTTCCAGATCATTTATATAAATCACAAACAGCAGAGGTCCCAATACAGAGCCCTGCGGAACACCACTCGTCACAGGCCTTCAGCCGGAAAAAGACCCTTCCACTACCACCCTCTGTCTTCTGTGACCAAGCCAGTTCTCCACCCATCTAGCCACCTCCCCCTTTATCCCATGAGATCCAACCATTTTCACCAGCCCACCATGAGGGACTTTGTCAAACGCTTTACTAAAGTCCATATAGATGACATCCATGGCCCTTCCCTCGTCAACCATTTTGGTCACTTCTTCAAAAAACTCCACCAGGTTAATGAGGCATGACCTCCCTCTCACAAAACCATGCTGATTATCGTTAATGAGTTTATTCCTTTCTAAATGCGCATACATCCTATCTCTAAGAATCTTCTCCAACAACTTCCCCACCACGGACGTCAAGCTCACCGGCCTATAATTACCCGGGTTATCCTTCCTACCCTTCTTAAATAACAGGTCCACATTAGCTATCCTCCAATCCTCTGGGACCTCACCTGCGTCCAGTGACGAGACAAAGATTTGCGTCAGAGGCCCAGTGATTTCATCTCTCGTCTCCCTGAGCAGCCTTGGATAGATTCCATCAGGCCCTGGGGATTTGTCAGTCTTTATATTCTCTAACAAACCTAACACTTCCTCCTTTGTAATGGAGATTTTCTCCAACGGTTCAACACTCCCCTCCGAGACACTCCCAGTCAACACATCCCTCTCCTTTGTGAATACCGACGCAAAGTATTCATTTAGGATCTCCCCTACTTCTTTGGGCTCCAAGCATAATTCCCCACTTTTGTCCCTGAGAGGTCCGATTTTTTCCCTGACAACCCTTTTGTTCCTAACATATGAATAAAATGCCTTGGGATTCTCCTTAATCCTGTCTGCCAAGAACATTTCGTGACCCCTTTTTGCTCTTCTAATTCCCCGTTTGAGTTCTTTCCTACTTTCTTTGTCCTCCTCCAGAGCTCCCTCCGTTTTTAGCTGCCTGGACCTACCATACGCCTCTCTTTTCTTTTTGACCAGTCCCTCAATTTCCCTGGTTATCCACGGTTCTCGAATCCTACCCTTCTTATCCTTTTTAACAGGCACATGCCTGTCCTGTAGCCCTAACAACTGTTCCTTAAAAGACTCCCACATGCCAGATGTGGATTTACCCTCAAACAGCCTCTCCCAATCAACAGCTGCCAATTTCTGCCTAATCCCACTAAAGTTAGCCTTCCCCCAATCCAACACCTTACCCTTGGGACACCACTCATCCTTTTCCATCACTATCCTAAAGCTAACAGAATTGTGGTCACTATTTGCCACAAGTTCCCCTACCGAAACTTTGAAGACCTGACCGGGCTCATTCCCCAGTACGAGGTCCAGTATAGCCCCCTCTCTAGTCGGGCTATCTACATATTGTTCCAAAGAACCCTCCTGTACGCATTTTACAAATTCCTCCCCATTCAGAGTCCCTGCTCTCAGCGATTTCCAGTCTATACCAGGGAAATTGAAGTCTCCCACTACAACAACCCTATTTTTCTTGCACCTATCCAGTATCTCCTGACATATCCGTTCTTCCACTTCCCTTGGGCTGTTGGGGGGCCTGTAGCACACCCCCAACATAGTGACTGCGCCCTTCCTGTTTCTAAGCTCCACCCAGAGTGACTCGTTACACGACCCCTCTGAATTGTCCTCCCTCTGCACCGCAGTAATATGCTCTCCAACTAATACTGCTACTCCCCCATCTCTTTTGGCCCCTCCTCTGTCTCGCCTAAAACACTTGTACCCCGGAATATTCAGCTGCCAGTCCTGTCCCTCTTTCAACCAAGTCTTTGTCACCGCAACCACATCCAAATTCCTCGTGAGCATTAAGGCCCTAAGTTCATCTGTCTTACCTGCTACGCTCCTTGCATTGAAGTATAAGCACTCCAGACCTCCAGGCCCAGCGAGGTCATCCTCCCCCAGAGTGCTCTTCATCTTTGCCAGCCTTGTCCCAGCCCCAAGCTTGTCCCCAGCCTCTACACTTGTAGACCTAATATTTTGATCCCCTCCCCCCTGCCATACTAGTTTAAACCCCCCCGAACTGCACTAGCAAAACTCCCAGCCAGGATAAGTAGTGGGGTGAGGGTTCACATGACCAGAAGAATTTGCAAGTTAGAAACAAGACAGTCAATAGACCAGGGTAACGATATGGGTAATGGTAATCAGTGTGACAGGAAGGGACAGAGCATACAAACATAATGCAACAGCAAATATAATCCCGTAGGGATTAATGGCCTAAGAAGAAGAGGGTTTGAGTGAAACGAGATTTAGAGAAAAGTTGAGACAAGAAAGTATATTGATGTGGGACAGAATGTGAGTTTTATGGTAATAATGTATCGGAGAGTAAGGTCGTTGCAGGGAATAGTGGTAAAAAAAGAAAATTGACGTCACTTTTTTTCTGCCACCTGTTGATCTACCCTATTGTGTATGTTCAGCATGCAGATAGAGATTTAGATTCTTTTCCATTGCACAGACATGTTTAAAAGGTGACCAAAGGTTGGGAAATTCCTGGGTGCATAACATTTCAAAAGCACCGGTGGAGTTGAAAAGCAGGAGTGGCCCTGAGAAAAAAATCACAAGGACGTTTCTGAGAAACATGCTTGGCTTAGAAAATCAGGAAGTAGAGTCCATATTGCTGGAAATTGGGAACAGCAATGGCTGGAAAACATGGGGGAAAATTGTAGGCCCTTTAATATTAGTTACGCCATTGAACAGGACATTAAAACAATTAATTATGGGTGCTTGAAGCAAAGTAATGTAACAGTTGTAGGGTACTTTAATCTCATATAGTGATTCAATTAAATTGGCAAAGTTGGTCTGAAAGATGAATTTGTAGCATGTTTTAGTGCCAGTTTCCTGGAGCAATATGTTGCTGAACCAATTCGAGATTAAGCTATTTTAAGATCTAGTATTGTGCAATGGGGTGTAAAGATTTAACTGGGAAATAGTAATCATAATAAAATTGGATTCCCCATTAAGTTTGAAAACAACATACTCTAATCACAAACAGAAATCTTAAACCTAAAACCATGACATACACGGTATGAGGGGAGAGCCGGCTGAGGTTCAACAGGTAAATAGATGACAAGCTATGACAGTAAATAAACAGTGCAAAACACTTAAAGAAACTATTCAAAAATATTCAACAAAAATACATTCATTGAAAAGTAAAAATGAATTGAAAAAGATGTATCTATGGCTTACAAAGGAGGTTCAGGACAGTAACAGATTTTAAAAAACTGTTAGAAGAATAGTAATACGTCTGAGAATTGGAGTGTTTATGAAACCTGCAAAGGGTTACCAAAAAGTTGAAAAAAAGTGGAAAAGGTTCAATATGAGAATAAACTAGCCAGGAATAGAAAGACGTTGAGAGGTTTTAAATTGTGATAGTGAGGACACACGCCTCAGAACATGGCCTTTCCTTCCCACTTCTCAATTGATCATAACGGGTTTTTGTTGAATATACAAGGATGAAGGTATTAATTCTGTGTCGGTACTTGACTGTTTGTGTGCTAATTGAAAACTAATCCGTCCCACAGGCTTTCTTGATTTTAAACAGTTTTTATTGTGCTAAAAACCCATCCAGGTGCAGATGTTTTTAAAACAGTAAAGCCATGTCCTGATCTTTGCAGTGTATGCCCCCCACCCACAATACACTCACAACGTGCAACATTTGTAAGTTATTCAGGAGAGGAGGTTAATTTTCAAGCATAGGCATGCAAAATTATAAATTAAACAGCAGAAGAGGTCAACGTTTGGCCAAATTAAGGTTGTGATAAAAGGAAAAGAATACAAACGTCACTATGAGGCAGATTTTCTCATGGTGATCTTGAGGCTCCAGTGGGTTTGAGGCCAATTGTAAACTGCAATTTCTGGAGGCAGTCTCTTAAACAGCAATCCGCCTTTTCCAAAAATGTTGCAATGAGATTCCTTTCAATTGAAATTCTCTCTCTCTCTCTCTGTCGGATTCCACAGCATAGCAGAGATGGGGCTTTGAACTTCAGAATGGAAAAGAGGTGGTGTTATTTGTCCCATGTGCAGATGACTCCTAGACTGTCCATAAACATCCAGGGTGTTGTAATATAATAGATTTCTCAATGGTGATACTGGTTGCATGACCTATCTATCAGTGACATGTATTCCTGAAAATTAATCCATTAGCTCATGTCTGGACAGACCCTGGCCTTGGTGATTAATTTATTTAATGCTCCAGCCACCACTCCTCAATAGATGATGAACTAGGAAAAACCCATCACCATTTTCCAAGAATTTCTGTCTGCTTGAAAAGTAGCTTTATAACATGTTTTGTTTGCCTTGATGTCTCTTTCAAAAAGTTTTATATATATATTTGACCAGCTGATGAAATTAAAGATTAATATTGAACATGCATTCATTGCACCATGACATTTCCAAGTATGTGAAAAGGAAGAGAGTAGTGAAAGCTTCCTTTGTCTTTAAAGGCAGAGACAGGAGAAACTATCACATGGGAATGAGGAAATGGCAGCAGAAATATTTGTATCTGTCTTCAGAGTAGAAGACTGATTGTTTTCAATCAAGAGGTAGTAAATAATTATGCTAATTGTAAGAGAAGGAAGGAATTTCTAAAGCAAATGGAAAGTTGTTTTTATGAGTCTTCGTATGAAGTAGCCAACAAGAGGCGAAGTATCTTGGATTTGATCAAGTAATCAGATTAATCAAATCTTCAATGCACTTATTGTTGAAGCTTTAAGCACCAGTTATTATCATGTGATCGCATTTGACAGTAATAAGGATTAATGATCAGAATGCAAAGAAAATTGCCAAATTTTAAGAAGAACAATATTATGCACATTAAAAGTCTTTATAGCGTACGGATGAACGATTGGGTTCTTTCAAAGAGATGATGCTAAATGTCATGGAGCAATGTGAACCCATGCAAAACAATTGTACCAATTGTACAGTTACTCCTGTTGGTTTGAGTGAGAAAATTTCTTAAAAAGAGGGGAAAAAGGCATTTGTAGCTATGAAGGAAAATGGCACCAAGTTGAGGTGGACTTAACACTAATTAGCATATTGGAATTGTTTTAAAAAAAAATTTAGAATCGGCAGATTTGAAATAGCTGCCAAAGGGCTAGCATTATAGGAATTTCTTTGCTTTTTTAAAAACTAGATCGAAAGGTTATGCAGTCATTATCAGAACCGAGTCTGGTTAAGCATCATTATTTTCTAAGGACAAATAAACAGCTGGATTGTAAAACATTTTGACAGACTTGTCAAATTTAATAGCGGTTTCAATTCACCTGCAATAGAAATCTCCGCAGATCAGACTTTGAAACAGATGGATCTTTGGAGGCAATGACCTCACTTTGCCTCAAGTAAATGCTGCGGCATTTCCCCCTGATTTAATCCTCACCATCTGCTGGATCTTTCTTGGTGGTGCGAAGGCTTGACAATGCAGTTGGCGAGTTCTGCCAATCCAAGTAAAGCCAATATCCAAACTAAGAGCCTTAGAAAAAGGTTCATTTTGCACATCAGGTTTGATGGGTGGCAGCAGAGAAGACGTTGATGGATTATTTGTGAAAAGGATGGTAACAAGAAAACATTTTAATGAAACCTGACAGTGCCTTGCTGCTAGAGGCTGGTCTATTGTGATTCTTGAGCAGATTTCAATTTAAGCAGTCATCCCTCATGCCTGAAACAGGAAAGGAGCCTTAGGAATATGTTGAAATAGGAGTTCCACAACACATGAATCTGATGCAATTGTGATCTACAGCCTTTCTGTTTAATTTCTGTAAAAAAGCTCACTTGGATCTAATTTGCCCAAACACTTTAAGTTAAACAGTTCTACTATATAAGTTCACTGTTCCTTTTTCAGGCAACAAAGGACCCAGGGTGGCCAGTCTTTGCTCCTAAATTGGTTATTTAAGTTCTGAGATGAACCGTGTAGCATGTCTGCCCATCCTCCCAATAACTGAATACCCTTTTTCAAACTGGGAGAACAAAATTCTGCACAATATTCCAGATGTGGTCTCACTGGGTCAAATACAGCTTGAAACCAGTCTGATGGATTTACATGTTGATGTCTACACTTTCCCAAGATTAGATTCCCCAGCTCTCTCCACTGATTTGGAGATGGAAGGTCCTGAAATTGTGTAAATCTAGTGCTTTTCTTTGAAACTTTTCTGGGCTTTCTCTCTTGTTCCCTTCCTCACTCTCTCTCTCTCTCTCACGCCCACACCCGTTCTCTAACATGTGTCCCCTTGCCCGCCTGCCTTTTCTCATGCACCCACAGTGTACATTAATGATCTGGACATGAAAATAGGAGGTATGATCAGTAAGTTTGCAGATGACACGGAAATTGGTGGTGTGGTAACTAGCAAGGAGAGAAGCCTTTGATTACAGGATGATATAGACGGGCTAGTCAGATGGGCAGAACAGTGGCAAATGGAATTTAACCCTGAAAAGTGTGAGGTGATGCACTTTGGGTGGCCAAAAAAGCAAAGGAATGCACAGTTAGCAGTAGGAAGTACAGATGACCAGAGATACCTTGGGGTGCATGTCCATAGATCCCTAAAGGCAGCAGGACAAGTAAATAACAGGACAGGTTAAGAAGGCATATGGGATACATCCTTTATTAGCCCAGGCATAGACTATAAGAGCAGGGAAGTTATGATGGAGCTGTATAAAATGCTTGTTAGGTCACAGCTAAAATATTGTGTGCAGTTTGGGTTGCCATGCTACAGGAAGAATGTGACTGCACTCGAAAGGGTGCAGAGGAGATTCACCAGGATGTTCCCAGGGCTGGAGTGTTTCAACTATGAAGAGAGGGTGGATAGGCTGGGGTTGACTTCCTTAGAGCAGAGGAGGCTAAGTGGGGTCCTGATTGAGGTGTAGAAAATTATGAGGGACATGGAGTAGAAAGGAGGAAATCTTTCCCCTTAGTAGAGCAGTCAATAATCAGGCGGCATAAATTTAAGATAAGGTGCAGGAGATTGAAAGGGAATTTAGGTAAAACTTTCCCACCCAGAGGGAATCTGGAACTCATTGCCTGAAAGGGTGGCAGAGGCAGGAACCCTCACAACATTTAAGAAGCATTTAGATGAGCACTTGAAATGCCTTTGCATACAATGCCATGTGCCAAGTGCTGGAAAATGGGATTAGAATGGATAGGTGCTTGATGGTCGGTGCAGATACAGTGGGTTGAAGGGCCTCCTTTTGTACCGTAAAATTGTATGGAACCAAAATTGGACAAAATATTCTGGATGTGACATCACCTTTCTGTGAAGAAAAAGATTGTTTATGCTGTTTTATAATTAATTGCTGTTGCCATGCATTATTAAACATGATAATTTCACAATATTTATGCAGCACCATTCGTAGAATTTTCATGAATCCTGAACTATAACATCAGAAACCCCTGAGCACACAACCCTGCTTAATAAACATGTGCTTGGAGTTCTCCCAACTCAATTGTACCATGTTGTATTAAAGCTATACAGTCACTATTTAGTCACATTTACCTGTGTCATAACATTACTAATGCATGAAAGTTATTTCCTTCAAATCTGCAGCTGGGCAGCTTTTGCAGTCAGCCAGCAGTTCTTGATGATTTGCTGGTATTGAATAGCCAGTCCCTCACCTCTTATTGTTCTCAGCATATCATATGCTACCAGTGGATAAGCCTACTCCTTGAACCTTGATGTTCTTATCACATCGTGTGCAGAAAAATTATTTATATTAATGCATGATTCATCAAGGTCAGCATTCTGATCTGCATGCAATGCGTTTTCCCCATCATCTGTGCTGGGTTTGTATGTTCAGCTCTTACATACAGTCCATAATATAAAAACCATCAGTGACCTGATAGCAAGTTGTTGCGAGTGAAATTTGCAACAGTTTCTCATCTATTATGAATTTGACCAAGAGCTGATAAGAATGCTGGCCTGTGGTTACCGGGGCTCTGTCTTTGATCTCTTTCCACTGCTACTAATAACGTTCAGTACTTTTTGAGCAGGTAAACAAACCTGAGGACAAAATCAATGAGCTGAGGAAGCAGTTGGTTCTTTAAGCAGGGCTTTTGGTAGCTTTTCTGAGCTAGAGGTCTTTGATTTTGCTCGTCATAAATTTTAGCCTTTACTGTTTGAGCTGCTGCATTATGATAGCACCAGACAGATGAAATTTCTACAAATAATTGCATTCAATACTCTGCTTGTCTATATGGATCTATATTTCACAAAAGGAAACATATTCCGATGGAACTGATTTTAGGACATTGATTTGGCTGTGATTCACCAGCACAGAACTTGCCTGAGAATGCAAGTTAGACTGATCTTGGTTCTTTTTGTGACTAGTAAATCATTTCCTCTTTTGGGCTTAGTAAGGATTTAGACTTCCCTGCCTATTTGCTTCTTGATCTTCCACAAATGCCAAAGCATTTCTATGTGAATTTGCTGCAGGATATGGTAGTAATATTTACCATTGGTTGGAATAAAGGAAGTTGTCAGCATTAAATCTCCTTGCTGTAAGCTCAGATGGATCTTCTGGCTGGTACGTGCATTTGTCTCAACTAATTGGAGACTGTTATGTAGTGACACTTCAGGCGTCGTCTAGACAATTCAGACTTCATTCGGGACAAGAAGGTATTTATTAATGAAGAGAAACTTAGTACACAGGTTTGTAGCCCTAGACTGCCTTGGACCAGTCTACCCAGTTGCTCCAGTCTTTACATGCTTACTACATGGCTTCCAGATGTATTCCACCCCAGAGAGGCAGTGAGTGCTCCTCTGGGGTGATCACTCACTCCCTGTTCCCATTGGTCCTTCAAGCCAGGTGACCCTCTTCTGCTGTGCTGTCTTAAAGAGGCAGACGCCACAAACACAACAGGGACAGAGCCACAAAAAGCAATGGCAAATTAGTAAATATTTTGTAATTATGAAAAAGTTTTCAGACTTATTTATATTGAGCCATTCACAACCTCAGGACTTCCGAAAGTACTGCACCGTCAATGAAATGCTTCTGAAAGTAGTCACTATTGTAATGTATGTACAAAGTTCCAGCCCTAATAATTTTATAGCTAATTTTCCTGCAACATAACATCATTGCATTCATATATAAAATGCCATTGCTATCCACTGGTGCTCGGTAAATTTTGGAAGTTCAGGTTTGGAGTCAGAAAAATCAGTAGTTGACGTTTTACTGTGCTGTATTTTATTACATTGGTTATGACTTTGTGTCAAATTCCAGGTTGTGTGCACAATTTTACCAGTGTCATCCTGTTTAAAATAAATTGCATTCAAAAATGCAAATGCTTACATTTTAAAATTCTATGTTTCATTTTTAACAGGACCATGTCTCTTTTGTTCTTGAATTGTGACATTGGCAATGGAACATTCAATGAGATTCACAAGGTCCTGAGCTGCAGGTTGAACCACTGCTTTGCTCGGTTCACTTGTACAGATTGTTGCAAACAGGTTCATAGAGGAAGATATGAAGCAGAGAAAGTAAGAGTGATTTCTAGCAGTGAGGTGTTGTATGGTGGAGCATTCATTAAATAATATGATTGTTGCCATTTGGCATAGTGTTGAAATGCTTTAAATACCTGAAGGGGTTAATCTGGCCAATCCAAGTATTGTAGTTGAGTGCACACTGATTTCTCAAAGGGTTAATGTGGATAGTGCAATGTCATGGTAATTCTACCTCTAAACAAACACTTATCTGCAATTCACACCATCCCTAATTTCGTCTGGGATTTGGAACATGTAAAGAGATCGTGTGCAGCTGTTCAGGGGTTCCAGCTTGGAATGGTTGTAAGCTCTTGCTGGTTTACCTAATGCAGACATGATTCTGTGTTGTCTGCTGCCATCTGCTTCCATCAAGAAACAAAAGTGGGTTCTGTTTGATGTAAGCATGTCAGATAAAGCTGTAAATAATTTAGGGCACAACAGGGCAGATTTTTGACATTGTCCAACCCTCCCAATTATCATTAAACCCTGACTGAGCTATAAATCAGGCTGCAGACTCGCTATCACCTTCACTGTTACACAGTCAAGATCCACCCCTAGTGATTTTGAATATTTAATTGTATTACGCCTGGTTCTACAGTTATATAACATGAGAAACACAAAATTATAAATGCAGCATACATTTATATGCATGTATCTATATAATCTAGGATAACATACAATCTCTGATATGCTTGTCAGGCAGTAACACTTTGAGATGGTCAACCAAGATCAGCCACAAGTAGAAAGGTCAGCTTGGCAGCAACCTCTCAATCCTAAGATCCATTTCTGCCTTGGAATGTGTTTTTTTCTATTAAAATGTTTTGTTTGTTTCTCATTCTGCCGTTTTTGTATACCTGGATGGGCCCTCAAGTTCGTCAGAGATGGAACTTAAGTCTTACTGAATGATTAAGCTGGATGTGGCTTCAGAATCTTTCTTACTATTACTGGGGATAACTTTGTTTCTGGACTCGTATGATGCTTTGGGAGGTGGGTAAAGAAGCACTAAGGGATTTTTAAAAATGGGCTTGAATAACTTTGGGTCTATAAGATGCGGCTAACAGGCCAATCATGCATGTTTAGATTCTTGTATCTGCTTGCTTATCATCACCGAGGAAAATCAGTGAATGAAACATCACTTTGTGTTGCCACCATGTCAGTCACTGTTTCACTTCATAGTATTGTACCACAGAAGGAGGTCATTTGCTTTGTTGTTCTTATGCTGGTCTCTGAAAGAACTCTTCTTCATCCACAGTCTCAATATTCTGTGACATTTTTCTTTTTCAAATATCCACTTGCATTTTTAAAAAAGCATCATGAGTTCTACTTTCACCACTTTTTTTCTCTGGTTGGGCATTCCATGTCCTGAAAAATAAGGATTCTCCTGGAGTATCTTTTCAGTCTTGTGGTGATCTGTGCCCCCTCTCAGCTGATCAGTCACTTTGAACAAGTAAAAATGGTAATGTTTGGACGATCGTTCAGTCAACTTCAATGACAAGAAGATTGGACACAGTGGGAAGTTGGCTGCTGACGTGCTCTGCACGAGGACCAATTTCACCCCCAGCGTCTCTCATTCTTTTTGCATTTCTCTCCATTTGCCTTTTTAAAAGATATTTGTGTGTTTGAACCCCAATAAATCTCTGCTTTTCTACCCTTCAGTAGTTTCATAATTTTATCTGTGTGATAGCTCACTGTTCCTCCCAAAAGATATCCGTGCTCGTTTCACTTCAATAAGTTTCATGCAATAATTATTTGCTAAATCTGCTTACATATTCTTCCTTCACACTTGAAACTACATTCTGAAAATTTTGAAATTGGGGTCGGTTTTGAGGCCTCACACCCAGAAGAAATGAGATAGTAGCATTCCCGAAAATCATGTGGGATGATTTATTTCCATCATCATTTAGGCCGAGTGTTGAACAGTGTTAGAGGACTTAAAATACTCTGGGGATTTAAAACACGAATGCAGAATATTAGAACAGAGTGGATTAATTTAGGATAAGAATCACATACTGCCTTATATATACTTTGCAGAGGTACTGTGTGCATAGACACACATATAACCACAGATAGGGAATTTAAACATGTATTTTTGAAAGTGTACTATTGAGCAGGCATACATCTTGGATAATAGCACAGGGTTTTAAGGCATCATGGGGAATAGGCCAGTAAAGTGAACCACATTGCTTCTAACAATATACTTATAGAAGCGTAACTCTTATCAGCATGAGTACCAGATAACTCAGTAAAGGGGACATTCATTGAACAAGGACAAGCTAGTGATTCCAGACAGCTAATGAATAGGCCGAGTATACTATCAGATAAGTGTTTAGGCCAGGTGGTCATCAGAAAGTCAGGCAGAAACCACTAGAACTTATTGTTCTCATGTTGTCAGACAATATCTGTAGTTGGTCAAGGTATATGACATTTACTAATGGTGATTGACCTGAACTAATGAGGATTGGCTCATGATGAGCCAGAGAGTGGGTAAAATGTCTTTTGGAAGTTGTTTAATTGTATTGCCACTGTGATGTAACTGCAGAGAAGAGATGGATTACCCAGCCCTTCTCTCCCAGCGTGCGTTGGTCAATAAAGAAATGTCTTTCACCAAGATACTGTGTCATGAGTCTTTGTATTAGCTAAAGTTATGCTCAATACTTATACTCAATATTCTGGAGAAAAAAAAGCCCTTAGCGACAGCATTCAGATTTTCTTGCTGGGAAGTTGGCCCTTGGCTTATAACTGATTTTGAGAGCTGAGTATCTGGGTCACTTTTTCCTGTGCCTTTATAAATTGAGTTCTTGTTCTTTTGGAAATAACTTATCTTTCTTGGCTCGAGCTATGCTCACTCTATGGATCATGGTGAAATTGGTTTTCATGGTTATACATATTTTTTTGAACTATGTATAAAGTTTATTTCTGTTTATGTAAAATTATCCAATTATTATTAATGTAATGCAAAATGTGTAGTTTGACACAATTACCAATGAACTTTACATCTAGTTTTAATCTATTTATTGCCATACAGTGCAAAACACATTTGCACAGTATTAAAAACAAGAACAGCCAAAGTAAGTTTGTTTGTTTTCGCCATAGTCTTAGTGGGGCTGTTGGTATCATCTTTCTTCTCTGGCTCTCTCAATCCATGTCTCAAAACCCATCTGGTTTTTCTTCCTTTCTGTTTTGCCCTCAATTACTCCTCCAGTCTTTATCAGGACAAGGCTGTGGGGGTCTTTGTTTCCAATGTTCTTACTTGGTTATGTTTCTGTCTCTGACTGTATTGGCAGCTCCTTTGATTTCTGAACTTTTACCCTTGAACAAACCCACTCATTTGTGTTTCTGTCCATTCACCTGATTCTATTTAAATACTATACATCATTTAAAAAAATAAACTATTGCGAAATAAACTTTATCTTTTTACATTGAAACAAAGCTATCTTTTTAATCAGTGATTTAGGGTTCCTCCTTTTAAAAACTCTGTTCCATCACCATTCCCTGTTTGTGCAGGGGTGGGAGAATGTGGGCTTTGCAGCCTTGCTGTTAGCATTTTCCCCTCTTTTTTTCGGGAATGGCAGACCACCAAGGATTCTTGGTTTGTCTCAGGGTTGCACAGCTTTAGTCTTTGATTTTCCAAACTTCAGAATTGCTTGTCGAGATGTGTGTTGCAATTGTGGGACTGTTTGATGATTTGTAGGGGGAAACTCTTTGCAAAGCAGCGGGGAAACAAATGACTTCATCTGGCATTATTTCCATCTTAGTTGAAAGTGAGTTCAGGGTTATTCAACTCATTTCATGACAGCTTGCTGAGCATTTCTACATCAAATTCTAATAGACAGCAAACGCAGAGCTGTCTCTTGAAGCAATGTTCAGTGATTGACTAAAGTTTACTATCTATATAGTCCATAGGCTTTGTTAGTTGTATGCTGACAACTGGCATATTGCTCCCGACAATTAAGAGATTTGCTCCTCTCCATTTCCTATTTCTACATTTAATATATCTAATTAAATCTAGCTGGTAATGAGCTATTTGCTGCAATGGATCTCTTGCTCTAATTAAGTATTCTACCCAGATGCCTCCTGCTCCAAATTTTGTATCGTACTGTATAGTACTATGAAACATGTAGGACAACAATCCATTGGATAGTTTACCTACTTGGTAGGATTACATGACGTGTCGTTCATCCTCCTCTGTTCCACCCATCAGTCACTTATGTTAGATGGGGTGGGCAGCTGATGTGTCTTGACTTTGGGTTGTATACTGCACCTGTGAACCCAGTATGGAATGAAATATTAATCTTGACTTTTTTAAGCACAGCATTGATCGGGGTGTTGTTTTTTCCTGTCATGTTTAAAAAAACCATGTTATCTGAAAGATTACAAGAAGGTATTGTTTGCTGATCCTTTTTGGAGCAGCAAGACTGTCTTGCTCATGTGATGCTCATGGCTGTCCTAACTTTGATCAATACCAATTACAAACTAATTGATTAAACATGACTACTGTATTCATTCACATCTCTCAAGGGCAAAGGCGAGAGCAGCTGGAGGCATTCATTATTAACGTGGACTCTCGTGTTCTGTTATGTGATTGCCTTGTGGTTTGAAATCATGCAGAGACGATCCTGTAACGCAATCATGCCTGTCTGTTTTAGGCTAATATCGCATAAAGTGTGACATTGTTTCACAAGGTGTGAGAGAAGTCGATAAAAGTAGTAGTCATGGAACAAAATCACCCTGTCAAGTAAACCATTATCCATGGTGCACATTCAGTTCATCTCATCATGGATTTACAGGATCGTTTTAATGTGTTAACACCTTCATTAAAATACCAGTGAAAGTGTTTGACGAAGGAAAGTTCAACAATTCTGGTCGCACCAGAAATTCTTTTAGCTTCTAGTCTCTAGTCCTGGATGAGGCTTGTTAGATTTAAACCTGAAGCAAATATTTTGTACACGCTTACACTCACATTTATATCTAGTTAAATTTACATTTACACCTTCATCTACATTTATTTTATATCGTCTTTCCTTGTTCTTCCCATCATTTATTGCTTCATACATCGCTGCATTAAATTTAATCTGCCACTTGTCCGACCAATGCACCCCTGCTGTCTGTGAAGTTTCATTATCCTCGTCAGAGTTCATAACACTTCAAAGTTTTATGTCAATTGCAAATGTTGAAATAGTACCTTGTACACCATTGGTCATTCAATATAGATCAAGAAAAGTGATACTGACCCCTGGGGAGCACCACTATATTCGCAGTCACTCAAAACATGCAAATATGCAAATAAGGTCCAGAAGTAGGCCACTCGGCCCTTCAAGCCTGCTTCGCTATTCAATAAGATCGTGGCTGATCTGATTTTAACCTCAAACTCCTTATTCCTGCCTGGACCTCACCAGCCTTTCACTCCTTTGTTAATCAAGAATCTGTCTAGCCTTGTCTTAAAAAAAAATATATATTTTGCATTTTTAAATGAACAAGAGCTTTGATTTTTTAATCATATTAAACTATATGTATTGTTGAAAAAAACTTATATTTAGTCAAATGTTGGTGGGGGGAAATGTATAGTCTCGTGATATTGACTCAAAACACAAAATACTGAAAAAATGCTGTGTTTGCACCTATTCAGTCATGTTGGCTTTAAGGGTGAATTTGGATCATGGTTGCAAAGTTATTTTTATGAAAAATAAACGTTAAAATCCTAGGCAAATAAAGCATTGATATTCAGCATGTTCATTGTATTTTAATTCGAAATCAGACTTTGAAAAATTCGTTCTTGGGTGTGAGTGTTCCTGGTTAGGCCAACATTTATTGCCCATCTCTTATTGACCTTG
The DNA here is from genome assembly GCF_964213995.1 of Mustelus asterias. Lineage (NCBI taxonomy): Eukaryota > Metazoa > Chordata > Chondrichthyes > Carcharhiniformes > Triakidae > Mustelus > Mustelus asterias. The sequence continues at coordinate 38,964,228 of NC_135817.1, forward strand.
AGAAGGGGCTGGTGAGCTGCCTTCCTGAATTGTTGCATTCCATGAAGTAGGTACACCCACAGTACTGTTGGGAGAGAGCTCCAAGATTTTGACCCAGCTGCATTGAAGGAATGGGAACATTTCCAAGGCAGGGTAACCTCCAGGTGGTAGTGTGCCCATGTAGTGTACTTTAAATTATTCATGAGTATTTAAATCTGAGGGAAATGGGTGCAGGTTGCACTTTGCAACATGTAAAAGTACAGCTGTCTTCAAACAGATCCAGTTTTTGTTACTAGGATTGTCAAAACATGACTCATGGGTTTAGACATTCGAGGAAAAGGTCCAAAGTTGCTGGTGTTTTCTTTTTGGAGAGGTTGGCTGCCCCTGGGGGGAGAGGTCGGCTGCCCCTTTGGAATTGTTCAGAGTAGATATGAATGTGTGTAAAGTGGATCATTTAGCCCTTTAATCTTTTGAAAAATTTTAGCCTGCAGTTGGGAAAAATAGCAGTGCTTGGTGCCATGGTGAGTACTGGGTGAGTTGGCATGGAAGGTGTAAGGAACAAAGTTGGTGGGCATGTGTTGGCACTAAGTTAGCATAGGAGCAACAGGAATGAGCAGAGTCCTATGGATTTGAGTTGGCATAAGGGTTAGGGCTATGGGGATGAATGGGGGTGATGGGTTGTATGAGTTGACACTAAGTTATCTCACAATCTATAAAGCACCATGGAGGGCATGGGTTGGCATGCCGGGAATGAGGGAGCATGGGGTGATGGGCATGGGAGGTGTATGGAGGTTGAATGGGGCTGCGGGCTAGAGGGCGGTTTTGAACAAAGTCCTCGGGCACCGAGGTGGGCTGCTGAAACTTTGTGGCTGTCTCCAAACTATTTCTGTAGTCGATGGGCCAGACTCTTGTTGGCACCTGTCATTCCCAGAGCGAAAATATAAAGATTTGGGGCACTTTCTCCCAAATCTGATTTGCAGAGGCAGAAATGTTCTGATTTCCAATTTAAGCTTAACAGTCGAGTTTGTCACATGGCTGGAAGCGACATATAATCATACGCTGGGCCCCTTCCTCTGCAAACAAAAGGAAAATGTTCAAACCTTTTTTAAATTACTTGGGAGCTTGGGGAACCTATACTTCCCCATTGCTCGCTCCATGGCAACGCCTCTGCCAACCAATCTGCATCCTTTTCTCCTGCATAAATTGTTGTGATTGCTTGAAATTTGTCATTCTTGTGTTTGTCCTGATCTTTTTAGCAATACTCAAGTGCTGCACTAAGTGGCTAAAGAATTCACAGAGCTATGTATAATATATAAAGCAGCTGCGTTATGTCAATCTGAATAGTCATTTGATTCATTTTTATTAGAGAACAAGACATCCAATTTGCACAATGAAGTCTGGGGAAATTCCACATTGAAGGATGATAAATTTAGTAGTTTTCAGAAGCACTTTGTGTTAGTGGTGTAATAATAATAATTATAAATCCTAGTTTTTGCACAGTCTTTATATGTTTGACGGGTGGTAGGATGTTTGGGGGAAGGAGTGGGAGAGGAAGAAAATTCTTCTGAGTCACTGTGGTTGGGTTAACTGCAGTTCCAATTTAGGATTTAAATGTGGATTACAGGGTCAAAGCTAGGGTTCTGAAGACTGTGGAGGAACAGAGAAATCTTGGGGTCCATATCCACAGATCTCTAAAGGTTGCCACTCAAGTGGATAGAGCTGTGAAGAAGGCCTATGGTGTGTTAGCTTTTATTAACAGGGGGTTGGAGTTTAAGAGCCATGGGGTTATGCTGCAACTGTACAGGACCTTGGTGAGACTACATTTGGAATATTGTGTGCAGTTCTGGTCACCTCACTATAAGAAGGATGTGGAAGCGCTGGAAAGAGCGCAGAGATTTACCAGGATGCTGCCTGGTTTGGAGGGTAGGTCTTATGAGGAAAGGTTGAGGGAGTTAGGGCTGTTCTCTCTGAAGCGGAGGAGGCTGAAGGGAGACTTAATAGAGGTTTATAAAATGATGAAGGGGATAGATAGAGTGAACGTTCAAAGACTATTTCCTCGGGTGGATGGAGCTATTACAAGGGGGGATAACTATAGGGTTCATGGTGGGAGATATAGGAAGGATATCAGAGGTAGGTTCTTTACGCAGAGAGTGGTTGGGGTGTGGAATGGACTGCCTGCAGTGATAGTGGAGTCAGACACTTTAGGAACATTTAAGCGGTTATTGGATAGGCACATGGAGCACACCAGGATGATGGGGAGTGGGATAGCTTGAACTTGGTTTCAGATAAAGCTCGGCACAACATCGTGGGCTGAAGGGCCTGTTCTGTGCTGTACTGTTCTATGTTTGTTCTGGGAGTGAGAGGGTGTGAGATTTGTGAGCTGCTAATGTGATTATGAGGCCATTTGGCCTGTCCAGTCCCTGATGCCCCTCAGCAAGAGCAACTCAGCTAGCCCCACGACCCGATCCTTTCCTCTCCCTGCAGTTTTCTTTCTTCTCTCTCCCCTGCTCATCCAATTCCCTTCTGAAAGCCCCTGTTCCCACCACACACTCAGTGCATGTTCTTTTATTCTCAAAGAATCCGTACAGTGCAGGAGGAAGCCATTCGGCCCATCGAACCTGCACTGACAACAATCCCACCCCACTCCATAGCCCCATGTATTTACCCTGCTAATCCCTCCTGACACTAAGCGGCAATCTAGTTAATGTTCCCCAAGGCAAGTCACTGGGTGATCAAGTTCTTAAAAAAAAAAGTATTTAAAAGTTTACAAAAGTTTTAAAGAATTTATTGGAATATTTAAATGGCTATTTTCCTGCTTTCAGTCATAAAACAAAATAACATCAGAAACACCCTGTAGCGATACTGTGCAACCCATGTTCCATCAATAGAATGCAACTGTTTTTCTATTAAGAAAAGCATCTGGAGGTGTGATGCGCGACAATCAAGCACGTGGAACAAAGGCTTCAGTATCGAAGGCTTTTATTGTCTAACAATGGAACTACTAACACGAATACACCAGTTCAGACTGAAGGGGTCCTGCCGGAGCAGAGGGTCGTATACCTCTCCTCCGGAGGCGGGGCCCCACCGGGATGTGCCATAATAACATCAACAACAGGTAAACACCCTAACCCAACAACATTGTACAACCCCCACAGTGACAACACCCTAACCCAACAGTAACCTAAGAACAACCCCCAGTGGTAACCAACGATGGTTCACCACATTCACCCCTCCTTTAAAAACAAGGCCGGCGGGATGCAAAAAAAAACAGGTCATATGTACAAAATTCACAAGTCCAGACGGTCTGGAGGACCGCACCGTCGCTGTGATCTCCTCAACACCGGTTGCGAAACCGGAGCAGGTGCTTGCGGTGGCGTTCTCTCCAAAACAACGTCCGGCTGTCCCCTCAAGGACTCCCGGGTCGGTTGGCCCTGGTGAGGCGATGGTGCAGGGGATCCTGGAACCTTCGGTGGTGGCGCCGATCTCCGAGTCTCAGGCAAGCTGTGCATGGGAGTAGAACTGTTATGCACTGGTCCCGGTGCTGACCGCGCCACGTCTGGGGAAGAAATGAGTAGTAGGGGATTCGTGACAGGGGGTATGGGAGCGACAGGAGTTGCTACGTCCCCTGCGGGCGCCAGGTCTTTAATGGAGACAGTGTCCTCTCGCCCGTCAGGATATGCCACATAGGCATACTGAGGGTTGGCGTGGAGGAGTTGGACCGGTTCGACCAAGGGGTCGGACCTGCGAGCCCTCACATGTCGCCGCAGAAGGACGGGTCCTGGGTACGTCAACCAGGCTGGTAATGAGATCCCCGAGGACGACTTCCGAGGGAATGAGAACATCCTCTCGTGGGGAGTAGCATTGGTTGCCGTACACAGGAGGGAGCGGATAGAATGGAGCGCATTTGGAAGGACCTCCTGCCAACGGGAGACTGGAAGGCCCCTGGATTTCAGTGCCAGTAGGACAGCCTTCCAGACTGTAGCATTCTCCCTTTCCACCTGTCCGTTACCCCTAGGGTTGTAGCTCGTGGTTCTACTAGAGGCAATCCCGAATGAGAGCAGGAATTGCCTCAAGTCGTTGCTCATGAACGACGAGCCCCTGTCGCTCTGAATGTAGCAGGGGTACCCGAACAGGATAAAAAGCTCACTGAATGCCTTGATGACGGTGGCAGTCGACGTGTCCGCACAGGGGACAACAAACGGGAACCGGGAGTACTCGTCTATTATGTTGAGGAAATAGACGTTCCGGTCCGTTGAGGGAAGGGGGCCCTTAAAATCCACACTCAGCCTCTCAAAAGGGCGAGTGGCCTTGACCAATTGTGCCTGGTCTGGTCGATAAAAGTGTGGTTTGCATTCTGCGCAAATCCGACAGCTTCTCGTCACTGACCTGACATCCTCCACCGAGTAGGGCAGGTTGCGGGCTTTGACGAAATGGTAGAGTCGGGTGACTCCAGGATGACACAAGTCATTGTGGAGGGCCTTCAAGCGGTCCTCCTGCATGATGGCGCATGTTCCGCGCGAGAGGGCATCCGAGGGCTCATTGAGCTTCCCTGGACGATACATAATATCGTAATTATAGGTGGAGAGCTCAATTCTCCACCGCAAGATCTTATCGTTCTTGATCTTGCCCCTCTGCGTGTTGCTGAACATAAACGCCACGGATCGTTGATCCGTGATCAGAGTGAACCGCTTCCCCGCCAGGTAATGGCGCCAGTGTCTGACTGCCTCCACAATGGCCTGAGCCTCCTTCTCCACCGCTGAGTGCCGAATTTCGGGGCCTTGAAGGGTGCGGGAAAAGAACGCGACGGGGCTGCCTGCCTGGTTTAGTGTGGCGGCTAGGGCGAAATCAGATGCATCACTCTCCACCTGGAAAGGGATGGATTCATCCACCGCGTGCATCGTGGCTTTCGAGATGTCGCTTTTCAAAGCCTTGAAGGCCAATTGGGCCTCCGGCGTAAGTGGGAAGGTCGTGGACTTGATGAGCGGACGAGCTTTGTCCGCGTAGTTGGGGACCCACTGCGCATAGTACGAAAAGAACCCGAGGCATCTCCTCAGTGCTTTCGTGCTAGCGGGCAAGGGAAGTTCAGTAAGGGGGCGCATACGGTCTGGATCAGGGCCAATGACCCTGTTTTCCACCACGTATCCGAGGATGGCTAACCTGCGCGTACGGAATACGCACTTCTCCCTGTTATAGGTCAGATTCAGGCGAGATGCGGTGCGCAGAAAGTGTTGGAGATTCGTGTCATGGTCCTGCTGGTCATGGCCGCAGATGGTGACGTTATCCAGGTACGGGAAGGTAGCCCGCAACCCGTTCTGGTCCACCATTCGGTCCATAGCACGCTGGAAGACCGAGACCCCATTGGTGACACCAAATGGAACCCTGAGGAAATGGTATAGACGACCATCCGCCTCAAAAGCCGTATATTGTCGGTCCTCTGGGCGGATGGGGGGTTGATGGTAGGCGGACGTAAGGTCTATGGTAGAGAACACTCGGTACTGCGCAATCTGATTGACCATATCAGAAATGCGCGGGAGAGGATACGCATCCAGCTGCGTATAACGGTTAATGGTCTGACTGTAGTCGATGACCATCCGAGGTTTGTTCCCGCTTTTGACTACCACGACCTGCGCTCTCCACGGACTAGCACTGGCCTGTATGATCCCTTCCTTGAGGAGCCGCTGAACCTCAGATCTAATAAAGATCCGGTCCTCAGCGCTGTAACGCCTACTTTTAGTAGCGATGGGCTTGCAGCCTGGTACCAGATTCTTAAATAGGGATGGTGTAGTGATTTTCAGAGTGGAAAGATTGCATGCGGGGCGCTTTGGGCAATTTGGAGGCTGCGGCTGATTCCCTACTGCCAGTGAAGGGAGTGGCCCACCGTACTGTAGGATCACACTCTTCATGTGGACCATAAAATTTAGTCCGAGGAGAATTGGCGCACAAAGGTGAGGTAACACAAGGAGCCTGTATTGCTCGTAAATTGTGCCCCGTACCTCTAGAGTTACCATACATCGTCCTTGGATCGGTACAGACCGGGACCGTGATGCCATGGAAATTGTCTGCCTGGCAGGGAGAACCCGGAGTCCACACCTTTTAGCAGTTTCAGGGTGTATGAAACTCTCGGTGCTCCCACTGTCAAACAGACAATTCACAGTTCGACCATTTACCTTTATATCCATCATTGAATTCTCAATCCTGTGGTGCTTAGTCTGGTCCAGGGAGATCGACGCCACCGTTGGCCCCTGGGCGTCACTGCATGCCGCCGATGTTGATGCTGAGGACCCCTGCTGGTCGCTCCTAGTCGTCGTGGACCATGATGGCCGCCCCCATGAATCGCATGTGGGCGAGGGCGCCAAACGCAGCGACTCCTGGTGGTCTTCCTCCTCCTCCGTCAGCCACGATGGCGCCGTCCTGGATTCGCACGTGGTCGGACCTCGTGGGTACTGCGACGCCGAAGGAGATTGTCTCCGTTCTGGAGGGTTACAAGCTGCACTGCCGTTTTTGGACTTCGACCTGCAGACTTTACCGTAGTGGCCTTTTTTACCGCACTGGCTGCAGGTTGCCGTTCTTGCCGGACACTGTTGCCGTGGATGCTTGGCCCCACCGCAGAAATAGCATCGCTGGCCACCTGGAGCTGCCGCCGTCGTCGGATCGATCTGGGAGCGCGGGTTTGCGGGGCGAGGAGGGAGCTGAGCTTGCTCTTGCCACGCTGACTCCACGTGGTCCTCGGGGTACAGCGCCAAGCTTTTCGACGCCGCTTCCAGCATCTCGGCCATCTCCATCGCTTGGGTCAAGTCGAGGTTCCCCTTTTCCAGTAATTTAAGCCGGATGTACGAGGACCCTACCCCTGCTATGAACGCGTCTCGGGCGAGGTCGTCCATGTATTGTTCGGCTGATACGTCTTTACAATCGCAACCCCTGGCAAGCTGCAGGAGCTCATTGGCGTAGTCCTCCATGGTTTCGCCTGACTGCCGACGTCGTGTAGCGAGGAGGTAACGAGCGTGTATCTCGTTGGGTGGTTTCGTGTATCGTTTCTTCAAGAGCTCGACGGCCCTCGGGTAAGTGGGAGCCGCACGAATCGCGAGATAAATCGTGTCGCTTACCCTTGCGTGGAGGACTTGGAGTTTGTCGCTGTCTGTAGTAATAGCCACAGAGGCAGCCAGGTAGTCTTCGAAACACTTCCACCAGTGGTCGAAGGTGTTAGCGGCACCGACCGCACGTGGGTCCAACGCCAGACGATCTGGTTTCAAGATCTGTTCCATACTCTTTTTGTACAGCTGAGAGTTTTCTGTTAGACAATAAAATTGATGCGCGACAATCAAGCACGTGGAACAAAGGCTTCAGTATCGAAGGCTTTTATTGTGTAATAATGGAACTACTAACACGAATACACCAGTTCAGACTGAAGGGGTCCTGCCGGAGCAGAGGGTCTTATACCTCTCCTCCGGAGGCGGGGCCCCACCGGGATGTGCCATAATAACATTAACAACAGGTAAACACCCTAACCCAACAACATTGTACAACCCCCACAGTGACAACACACTAACCCAACAGTAACCTAAGAACAACCCCCAGTGGTAACCAACGATGGTTCACCACAAGGTGGTAAGCTGACAGTGTCTGAGTATCTCTTCAAAAAGATTAATATTCTGTTACTGTTGGATTACGTTGCGCACTTAAAGGAATTCTAACTCTTCTACACCCATCCGAGTCATGGTGGAAAATTTCTTTATCGCCACTACTGAGGAAATCCTTTTGTTGCATACCGCACGTTTAACAGTGATTTAAAGGGATCGAAACAATGTCTGGTAACCTCTAAACCTTATCCTTTTTGAGAAAGCTCCTTCGATGATGATTAGCCATCATATGCACTGCTCATTAGATTTTTGCATTGTATTGTTAGTACTTGTTCAAATCTGTTGTACTTCATAATTCCATCTAATTGGAAATAAAGGTGATTTAGTTGCTTTAACCTTTAAAATTTCTGGCTTGGTTTCATGTTGCACCAATTGTGTCATAGGGTGAGACGATAATCAATTCGGTCCACAGATTATTGTAAATGGGGTAAATGTTAATCCTACATATCAGACAATTCACGAGAAGATTCTTGGGGCGGCACAGTGGTTAGCACTGCTGCCTCACAGCACTATGGACCCGGGTTCGATTCCCAACTTGGGTCACTGTCTATGCGGAGTCTGCACGTTCTCCCCGTATCTGCGTGGGCTTCCTCCGGTTGCTGCAGTTTCCTCCCATAGTCCCAAAGACGTGCTGATTGGGTGCATTGGCCATGCTAAATTCTGCCTCGGTGTACCCGAACAGGTGCCGGAGAGTGCCGACTAGGGGATTTTCACAGTAACTTCATTGCAGTGTTAATGTAAGCCTACGTGTGACACTAATAAATAAACTTTAATAAAAAGACAACACCATCTGCAGAGTGGAAGACAGGACCGTGGAGAATTCCCTTTCCCTGGTTGTACAGAGGTACTGCTCTCCAAGTGAACAGGGAAAAGCTTGGGGAGTGAGCTGGTTATGCTTGGTCACCGACCCTTTTTTTGTTCAGCACTCCCAGATTAAGTGGGTGTGGGTCTATCGTCCATCCAACTACTTTTCTGCCATCTTTGATCAAGATGAAGCTGACGTGATGATGCCACCCACCAGAATTCCTGCAAGTTTCAATGCTTTAGACTCCAACATTAAATGTTCCTGCACAGCGCCGCTGGAAATGGGCCGAGGGGGATGATGGGAACCTCAAAGCAAATTTAAAAGTTGGATTCTTGACGTGAATTAAAAATTTTTTTTCAACCCTGATCTGCATTTGTGGTACTATGTGCCTGTTAATCTTAAAAATAGTGCCTCTGTACAAAACTTAAATTACTATTGGCAATATAAGCAATGCTTAATATATTTGTTATGACAATCCTTTGTACATTATTTGAGTGGCGTTAAAAACCTATTTAGATGAATCTGGTTAACATTACATTAAATAGTGGATGGAGCGAGATCATAAATGCACTATGCATTCATCCAGCAGTAGTGTGAGCAGCAACACCTAGACTAGTTTTGCAAAGCCATATACAAGGGACAAGCGTTGCAGATAAAATCATTGATTCAACATTGTTGTAAGTCATGCAAGTTACGGATGCATTGTTTGCTAGAACAAGCAACTTTATCCACTTCTTCATTGACAAATGTTTCTCGTAATTTTACAGAGCAGCAGAATTCTCTGCAAATAATCAGTTTAAATTCATGTGGCTTATCGTGCTCCTTAATCATTCAGGCATGTATGTCAACATGCAAGGATACCACTCCCTCGTTCTTCAGCTAATTTTCTCAGGCAGCAGCAACTAGCTCTGGTGAAGAATTGGAGAGGGCGGCACGGTAGCACAGTGGTTAGCACTGCAGCTTCACAGCTCCAGGTACCTGGGTTCGATTCCCGGCTTGGGGCACTGTCTGTGTGGAGTTTGCACATTCTCCTCGTGTCTGCGTGGGTTTCCTCCGGGTGCTCCGGTTTCCTCCCACAGTCCAAAGATGTGCGGGTTAGGTTGATTGGCCATGCTAAAATTGCCCTTAGTGTCCTGGGATGCGTAGGTTAGAGGGATTAGTGGGTAAATATGTAGGGATATGGGGGTAGGGCCTGGGTGGGATTCTGGTCGGTGCAGACTCAATGGGCCGAATGGCCTCTTTCTGTGCTGTTGGGTTTCTAAGATTTCTAAGAAGAGTTATGCCTGAAATACTTCACTGCTCTATCTTTATGTGTGCTGATTAACTGTGTTGCTTCCCTGGTTCCAGGGTAAAGGACATGTGAGGGTGCAGAATATTCTGCAGAGGATAGTGAGTTAGACAGAAGCTGGTACCGACATGTACAGCAACATAGGGGAGGATTATGACTCTTAATGGGAGGATCACTCGTGTGATTGGAGAGGGCTTAAAATAACTTGGCGCCATAGTCTTCTAATCTTCTCTGGATATGGTTGAGTTTGCAGAGGATTGCAAAATGTCAAATGTTGACACCCCTACTCAAGAAATGGTACAAGGACATACTGAGTAAACTAAAAGCCAGTTGGTTTAACATCATGAGTGGGTATAGTTTTAGAACCACTAAAAAGGGAAGAATTCAGTCGGCACTTGGGTTGCAGTTAATTAAGGAAAGCCAAGAGGATTTGTGAAAGGTAAATCATGCTTAACCAATCTTTGTTGTGCATGCCTCATTGTTGAATATATTTAAGGCTGAGACATTTTTTTTTGAATCGAAGGATACCAGGAGTTGAAGCTGAAGATTGGCCATGATTGTATTGAATGGCGGAATACGTTGGGCCACATGATCAACATCTGCTGCTATTTCTCAAGTTCTTATGGAGTGCCTCAACACTCATACTGATGTATTGGAGAAGAGCTTGATGGACTGCTTTGACATTCTGGAAGCCCCTTTGAACAGTTGCATACAGCATCATGAAGACAGTAGTCCGAGGTTACAAAGCAATAATCTGAGCAGCACTCCTATCTTAGAAAGCTGTGATATCATCCATCACACAATGCATCACAGTGGGATCCAAAGATGACTGCCATTCTATATTGGAAAGGGTGGAATCTGAGCTCTGCACAAAGTCCTGAGCCAAACTATTGCTGGACTCAATGTTCCTTGGCACTGAGTGCAGAGTTTGTGGTAGGTTTTCCAGTCCACCAAACATTTGGTTGTGTACATCCATCATTCTTTGTCTGGAGCATGTCCTGTTGAGGTCTTCAATTGACTTCTCTGAAACAGAACTCGTGTGTGAGCTCATCCTCTGGTGAGCTGAAACCTGCACTATGCTGCACTGTTAGTGTGGAGGGAATGAATGTTTTAAATGCTGGGTGTCAATCAAGTGGGCTGCTATGTCCTGGAATGCTACTGAGCTTGAGTGTTGTTGGTGCAGCACTCATCCAGGCAAGTGGAAAGTATTCCTTCATACTCCTGACTTGTCTTGTAGAGGATGGGTAGGACCATCGGAGCAGGAGTACGCCATTTGGCCCTCTGGCCTGCTCTGCCAATCAGTTATATCATGGCTGATCTTATGCCTCAACACGATTTTCCAGCATTATCCCTCTATCCCTTGATGTCTCTATTATCTCGACATCTATCTATTTCTGTCTTGAACATGACTGAGCTTCCATAACCCTCTGGGGGTGGGGAATTCCAAGGATTTATCACCCTACAAGTGAAGAAATTCCTCATCTCAGTCCTAAATGGCTGACCTCTTATTCTGAGACGGTGCCCCTGGTTCTAAAGCCACCAGCCAGGGGAAACATTCTTCCTGCATCTAACCTGTAAGAAATTTGCATCTTTCAGTGAGATTACCTAGAATTCTTTTAAACTCTAGTGAATACAGACCCAGTCTCCTCAATCTATCCTCAAAGGATAAATTTTGCCATCCCAGGAATCAGTCTGCTGAACCTCCATTGCACTCCCTCTTGTGGTAAGTATATACTTCCTTAGGTAAGGAAATCAAAACTGAACACAATATCCAGATGCAGTCTCACATGGATCTATACAATTGCACTCAGACATCTTTACTCCTGTACTCAGTTTGGTTTCTTGTCAGTGGTTACTCCCAGGATGTTGATAATGGGGGATTCAGCAATGATAATGCAATGGAATGTCAAGGGGCAATTGTTAGATTTTCTCTTGTTCGAAATGATCATTGCCTGGCACTTGTGTGGCATGAATGTTGCTTGCCATTTAGCAGCCCAAGCTTGAATGTTGTCCAAATCTTGATGCATATGGACATGGACTGCTTTAGTATCTGAGGATTATGATATACAAAGGAGGTGAGCCAGAACTGTATAATTTGGTGTGGGGAAAATCTTGGATACAGCTGCCTCCATCAGTGAATTTCATGCCAAGGTTATTTCTCCCTTGAATTTTAATGCCATTGGCTTATGTAAGGCAATAGCAGAATACTCTGTTTGAATATCGGAACCTAGAATGTACAGCTAGATAATGAAAGTGCCTGGGTCAAGAGTTTGATTACTTATGCCAGCAGATAGTTGCTGGGGGCAAGGTTTGCCACTGAAACCTGGCTAATGAAACCTTTAGAGACCGCTCAGCTATAGATGTAAAAGGAAAGAGAAGCTGAGACACAGTATCCAGGATAATTGCTTGGGGCTGTAAAGAACAGGGGGACTTTTGGATGGGAAACTGAAAGTACTGGTTTGACTTGAAAGAAGTCTTTTAAGTATTTTCAATAACATTACAGCCTGGCAGCTCGCAGATTGACAGACTGCCTGAGGGTGGGGCAGGGGTGGTCGAACATTTCAGGTTAATTGGACATCTGGGGTTGTGGGTAAGGCGGCGTTCCGATCCAATGGAGGTAAGCTTGTTGGGCCTGGGCGAAGCTGCGGCTCCTAGCCCATGAGTAATGCAGTAAAGGCACTTGCCTCCTGGATCCAGCTGATCTATCTTCCCCTAGACCCAGAAATCTTGGCTTCCATGTGTTAAGTTTTAAAAATTGCAGATGAAATGGAGGCACATGGTCCCTCTAAAAGAATTCACTGACCAAATTGCCTCCTGACAGCAGGTTGGTGGCTTGCCCCTCTCCCACCCCCCCCCAAACAGGATTCTGTTAAAACGGATGTGATGGGTTGGGATTGGGTTAGAGTATTTTAACTGGACCTGACATTATATAACCAGGGTGTGTTCTCCACCTTATCAATGTAGCAGCAGTTAATCGTTGCATTGCAGGAAATGTCTCCGAGTGGAAGGCGGAAGGGGGAGGGGAGAGATCAGTGGGCAGTTTGGAGAAAAGGACAAGAACCTAGCTGTAGGGGTCTGAGCAATGGAGTCCCCTGAGCAAGCTGATGGGAATGGTCACTGGTTAGGGGTTATGGTTTGATGATAAGGGGTAAACCTTTTCGGACTAAGGTGAGGAGAAATTTCTTCACCCAGAGAGTGGTGGGTGTGTGGAATTCACTACCATGGAAAGTAGTTGAGGCCAAAACATTGTGTGATTTCGAGAAGAAATTAGATATAGCTCTTGGGGCTAAAGGGATCAGGATATTGAAATTGATGATCAGCCATGATCAAAATGAATGGCGGAGCAGGCTCGAAGGGCCGAATAATCGACTCCTGCTTCTAGTTTCTGTGTTTTTATGTAACTCTTCTCTCTTCACCTGAAACCATCAGTCGTTGGCATTAAAATTCCACTGCCCCCACCCCAGCTGTACCTGCTTGTTATTTGGAGAATCAGAATTTGGATGCTGAACCAAAGGTTCAGAGGCCTTGACCCATTGGGTTAGTTCTGCTGAATGACTCAGTCAGGATACCTCACATTCCACCTTATACAACCTCAACATCGAAAGGGACGTTGTCGGAAATCATAGAGAAGAAGAGAGCTAGGTTTATCTCGTGGTAAAGAAAGGAAGAAGAGTGACTTGCATTTATGGACGGCCTTTCACAACTTTCCTGACATACTGAAGTGCCTTGCAGCCAGTGAAGTACTTCTGAAGTGGAGTTACTGGAGCTTTGTCATTCAATTTTGCAATGTGAAAACATCCAGAGGATCTTTTTTATTAATTGATGTTTAAGGGGTAAATATTGACTAGACACAGGGAAAATTCCACTGTCTTTGTTCAAAAAACACTGCTTAGGAAGGTTTTTGATCTACCTGAGTGGACAGACCTGTCAGACAGTTCCACATTCCCGCAAACAGCATTGCAGTGTCTACCTTGATTTTTGTGCTCAACTTACTGGAGTGGGACTTGAACACACAACCTTCTGACTTTAGAGGCATGTGTGTTACCAACTGAGCCATGGCTGACTTTAACCAGCAGTCAAAAAAAACCCTTCAGAATGAACAACCTACTCGGGTAACATCTAATGGAAAAGACTCTTAACATCCACTACCCACAAACTCATGCCCAAACTTTGAGCCAGAAGAATTTAATCATACTTTCATATTAGGAAAGAATAACTTCACTTATTTTGTTCTCTTAAAGGGGGAATTGCTCGTATTTCTGGTAAAGGAGAGTAACGCATTATATTTTTCATTGTAATACATGAAAAAGACGCATTTATGTTTTCACAATGTGGTGATGTGTTTATACTTCAACGTTAGTTCAAGGGATTGGAGGCTTACATTGTGGATACATCTTACAATTCCACCTGGCAGCAGATGTAATTATGGTGAACAGGCTGGAGATTAGTGTTCTCAGGGTTGTTAGAAATAAAAATGCATCTGAAGTTATGCTTCCAAGGAAGGGTTGTGGTGGTATGAAACAGCTGTTTAGTGTATTGCCTAATCATAATTTCCAAAAAGTTCCAGTACTTTTTATTGTCACAGAGTTTGTGTTTTATTGTTGTCTGATATCCAAGTGCTTTAATATGTGAGCTTAATGTGTTTCCTTATCCTGAATGTTTTGTCCCAATTTAAATGATTCCATCAGCAAGCATTTTGTTAATTTAAAAATAAAGATTGGTATCTATTAGCGCACACTTTTCCTCGAGGTTTAAACATTTACATGCATGCACACACACAATGGATATAGATGAAGAAAGAAAATACAGTCTGGAATTATTTCAGTCTTTTTCATAGTAGACTTGTAGTTTCTTGATGCTTTAGCTAGAGTGAAGTCTTGGAAAAGCAGAGCATTCTCAGTAAATTAAAAGGCTTCTTGCAGTTGAATTGCCAGATAGTCAGCTCTCAGGTCAACCTGAAGTTGGAACAGATTGGGGAAGGTTCCTATTCCCACTTTCAAGGTTTGACCTTGGCCTTACAGCTGTTTTGATGGTGTTTCAGATGGGGTATGTTATACTGTTTCTGCCCTGAACAGCTGCTGTTTTCACAAGGCGCAGGTAACAAACATGGCTACCTTAACCATGTGACCTCTGACAAGTTTCCAAAAAGGTGGTGGGTTGGGATAATACACATCTTGTAGTATTACCTTTTGTATTTTGTGGGTTTGGATATAGCCAGAGTCTTTGTAATTGAATGACCCATTCCGTTTAAATTACCCCGTTGAATACCTCTCAGGAGATGACAATGTGTTCTGATGTCTCTCTGGCCCACGGTGAGGTAGAAAGATGAGTCAGCTGATATGTGATGGTTTGATCTGTCAGCAGTTCATTCCTATCAAAGGAACCCATGAATTTCACAAGTTGCTCTGGGTTGCCCATATTTTAATTACGTATTTGGTCAAGTCTCAGCAAATGCATTTTTAAAATTTGCAATATTTCTACATGGTCCTTTTGTGGGTGTGAAACTTCAATAAAGGGTAGGTATTATTTTATTTTTGCACTCTTGAAATATATGAAAAATATCCAATAAATGTATTAATCTAATGCTGTATTCTAGAAAAAATTGAGTCGGGGTGGTGGAGTCCAATGGGTAACAGTCAGGAAGCAGAATCTGTCTTCTCCCTGGCTGGGGAATGATAAGTGGAGTTCACTGATAATAGGTGTACTAGGAGGAGGCAATGGCCTTATTGTATTTTTGCTAGACTGTTAATCCAGAAACCCAGCTAATATTCTGGGAATCTGGGTTCGCATCCCACCACGGCAGGTGGTTAAATTTGAATCCAATAAAAAAAATCTGGAATTGAGAATCTACTGATGACCATGAAACCATTGTCAATGTTGGAAAAACCCATCTGGTTCATATAATGCCCTTTAGGGAAGGAAATCTGCTTGGTCTGGTCTTCCTGTGATTCTAGAGCCACAGCAATGTGGTTGACTGCCCTCCAATGACAACTAGGGATGGACAATAAATGCTGGCCAGCCAGTGATGCCCATCATCCATGAATGAATAAAAAAGTATATTTTCCAATCGACAAAGTATGAGTTTGTCCATGTACTCCATTCCTCTGTGTATTAAGCACTGATATGTGAATTTTGTTGGACATAAGACCATTAGACATAGAAGCAGAATTAGGGCACTCGTCCATCGAGTCTGCTCCACCATTGAATCATGGCTGATACTTTTCTCATCCCAATTCTCCTGCTTTTTCCCCATAACCCCTGATCCCCTTATTAATCAAGAACATATCTGTCTCTATCTTAAAGACACTCAATGACCTGGCCTCCACAGTCTTCTGCGGCAGAGAGTTCCACAGATTCACCACTCTCTGGCTGAAGAAATTCCTCCTCATCTCTGGATGAGGATCGTCCCTTTAGCCTGAGGTTGTGCTCCCTGGTTCTAGTTTTTCCTACTAGTGGAAGCATCCTCTTCACATCCACTCTGTCCAGGCCTCGCAGTATCCTGTAAATTTCAATAAGATCCTCCCTTATCCTTCTAAACTCCGACGAGTACAGACCTAGAGTCCTCAACCGTTCCTCACATGACAAGCTCTTCATTCCATGGATCATTCTTGTGAACCTTCTCTGGACCCTTTCCAAGGCCAGCACATCCTTCCTTAGATATAGGGCCCAAAACTGTTCACAATACTCCAAATGGGGTCTGACCAGAGCCTTATACAGCTTCAGAAGTACATCCATGCTTTTGTATTCTAGCCCTCTCGATGTGAATGCTAACATTGCATTTGTCTTTCTAACTGCCAACTGAACCTGCACGTTAACCTTAAGAGAATCTTGAACAAGGACTCCCAGGTCCCTTTGTGCCTCTGATTTTCTAAGCATTTTCCCATTTAGAAAATAGTCTATGTCTCCATTCCTCCTTCCAAAGTTCATAACCTCATACTTTTCCACACTGCATTCCATCTGCCACATCTTTGCCCCCTCTCCTAACGTCCAAGTCCTTCTGCAGCTCCCCTGCTTCCTCAATACTACCTGTCCCTCTACATATCTTTGTATCATCTGCAAACTTAGCAACAGTGCCTTCAGTTCCTTCTTCCAAATCATTAATGTATATTGTGAAAAGTTGTGGTCCCAGCATCGACCTCTGGAGCACACCACTAGTCACCAGCTGCCATCCTGAAAAAGACCCCTTTATCCCCATTCTCTGCCTTCTGCCAGTCAGAAGTTTAACAACACAAGGTTAAAGTCCAACAGGTTTATTTGGTAGCAAAAGCCACACAAGCTTTTGGAGCTCCAAGCCCCTTCTTCAGGTGACTCACCTGAAGAAGGGGCTTGGAGCTCCAAAAGCTTGTGTGGCTTTTGCTACCAAATAAACCTGTTGGACTTTAACCTGGTGTTGTTAAACTTCTTACTGTGTTTACCCCAGTCCAACGCCGGCATCTCCACATCATTCTGTCAGTCAGCCAATCCTCTACCCATGACAGTCTCCTATGTGTCGCCTTGTCAAAGGCCTTCTGGAAATCTAAATCAATCACATCCACTGGTTCTCCTTTAGCTAACTTCCTTGTTACCTCCTCAAGGAACAGATTTGTCAGACATGACCTTCCCTTGACGAAGCTGTGCTCACTCTGTCCTACTTTATCATGCACTTCCAAGTATTCCGTGATCTCATCTTACTGAAGTCAGGTTAACCGGCCTATAATTTTCCGTCTTCTTCCTCCCTCCTTTCTTAAACAGCGGTGTTACATTAGCTACTTTCCAGTCCTCATACTCTCCCTGCCTGCCTGCAGTGATTCCTGAAAGATCACCACCAATGCCTCACGATTTCCTCAGCTATCTCTTTTAGAATCCTGGGGTGTAGTCCATCCGGTCCAGGTGATTTATCCACCTTCAGACTTTTCAGTTTCCCCAGAACCTTCTCCTTAGAACATAGAACAGTACAGCACAGAACAGGCCCTTCGGCCCACGATGTTGTGCCGAACTTTATCTGAAACCAAGATCAAGCTATCCCACTCCCCATCATCCTGGTGTGCTCCATGTGCCTATCCAATAACCGCTTAAATGTTCCTAAAGTGTCTGACTCCACTATCACTGCAGGCAGTCCATTCCACACCCCAACCACTCTCTGCGTAAAGAACCTACCTTTGATATCCTTCCTATATCTCCCACCACGAACCCTATAGTTATGCCCCCTTGTAATAGCTCCATCCACCCGAGGGAATAGTCTTTGAACGTTCACTCTATCTATCCTGTTCATCATTTTATAAACCTCTATTAAGTCTCCCCTCAGCCTCCTCCGCTCTAGAGAGATCAGCCCCAGCTCCCTCAACCTTTCCTCATAAGACCTACCCTCTAAACCAGGCAGCATCCTGGTAAATCTCCTCTGCACTCTTTCCAGCGCTTCCACATCCTCCTTATAGTGAGGTGACCAGAACTGCACACAATATTCCAAATGTGGTCTCACCAAGGTCCTGTACAGTTGCAGCATAACCCCACGGCTCTTAAACTCCAACCCCCTGTTAATAAAAGCTAACACACTATAGGCCTTCTTCACAGCTCTATCCACTTGAGTGGCAACCTTTAGAGATCTGTGGATATGGACCCCAAGACCTCTCTGTTCCTCCACAGTCTTCAGAACCCTACCTTTGACCCTGTAATCCACATTTAAATTAGTCCTACCAAAATGAATCACCTCACATTTATCAGGGTTAAACTCCATTTGCCATTTTTCAGCCCAGCTTTGCATCCTATCTATGACTCTTTGCAGCCTACAACAGCCCTCCACCTCATCCACTACTCCACCAATCTTGGTGTCATCAGCAAATTTACTGATCCACCCTTCAGCCCCCTCCTCTAAGTCATTAATAAAAATCACAAAGAGCAGAGGACTAAGCACTGATCCCTGTGGCACTCCGCTAGCAACCTGCCTCCAATCCGAAAATTTTCCATCCACCACCACCCTCTGTCTTCGATCAGACAGCCAGTTACCTATCCAATCGGCCAACTTTCCCTCTATCCCACACCTCCTCACTTTCATCATAAGCCGACCATGGGGGACCTTATCAAACGCCTTACTAAAATCCGTGTATATGACATCAACTGCCCTACCTTCATCAACACACTTAGTTACCTCCTCAAAAAATTCAGTCAAATTTGTGAGGCACGACTTGCCCTTCACGAATCCGTGCTGACTATCCCGGATTCATAGAAATCATAGAAATCATAGAAACCCTACAGTGCAGAAGGAGGCCATTTGGCCCATCGAGTCTGCACCGACCACAATCCCACCCAGGCCCTATCCCCACATATTTTTACCCGCTAACCTTCACATCCCAGGACTCTAAGGGGCAATTTTTAACCTGGCCAATCAACCTAACCCGCACATCTTTGGACTGTGGGTGGAAACCGGAGCACCCGGAGGAAACCCACGCAGACACGAGGAGAATGTGCAAACTCCACACAGACAGTGACCCAAGCCAGGAATCGAACCCGGGACCCTGGAGCTGTGAAGCAGCAGTGTTAACCACTGTGCTACCGTGCCGCCCGATGATGCCGGATTAATCCGCATCTTTCTAAATGGTCGTAAATCCCATCCCTAAGGACCTTTTCCATCAATTTACCAACCACCGAAGTAAGACTAACCGGTCTATAATTACCAGGGTCATTTCTATTCCCTTTCTTAAACAGAGGAACAACATTCGCCATTCTCCAGTCCTCTGGCACTATCCCCGTGGACAGCGAGGACCCAAAGATCAAAACCAAAGGCTCTGCAATCTCATCCCTTGCCTCCCAAAGAATCCTAGGATATATTTCATCAGGCCCAGGGGACTTATCGACCTTCAGTTTATTCAAAACTGCCAGGACATCCTCCCTCCGAACATCTATTTCCTCCAGCCTATTAGCCTGTAACACCTTCTCTTCCTCAAAAACATGGCCCCTCTCCTTGGTGAACACTGAAGAAAAGTATTCATTCATAAGAACATAAGAACATAAGAACATAAGAACATAAGAAATAGGAGCAGGAGTAGGCCATCTAGCCCTTCGAGCCTGCCCCGCCATTCAATAAGATCATGGCTGATCTGACGTGGATCAGTACCACTTACCCGCCTGATCCCCATAACCCTTAATTCCCTTACCGCTCAGGAATCCATCCATCCGCGCTTTAAACATATTCAGCGAGGTAGCCTCCACCACCTCAGTGGGCAGAGAATTCCAGAGATTCACCACCCTCTGGGAGAAGAAGTTCCTCCTCAACTCTGTCTTAAACCGACCCCCCTTTATTTTGAGGCTGTGTCCTCTAGTTTTAACTTCCTTACTAAGTGGAAAGGATCTCTCCGCCTCCACCCTATCCAGCCCCCGCATTATCTTATAAGTCTCCATAAGATCCCCCCTCATCCTTCTAAACTCCAACGAGTACAAACCCAATCTCCTCAGCCTCTCCTCATAATCCAAACCCCTCATCTCCGGTATCAACCTGGTGAACCTTCTCTGCACTCCCTCCAATGCCAATATATCCTTCCTCATATAAGGGGACCAATACTGCACACAGTATTCCAGCTGCGGCCTCACCAATGCCCTGTACAGGTGCATCAAGACATCCCTGCTTTTATATTCTATCCCCTTCGCAATATAGGCCAACATCCCATTTGCCTTCTTGATCACCTGTTGTACCTGCAGACTGGGCTTTTGCGTCTCATGCACAAGGACCCCCAGGTCCCTTTGCACGGTAGCATGTTTTAATTTGTTTCCATTGAGATAGTAATCCCATTTGTTATTATTTCCTCCAAAGTGTATAACCTCGCATTTCTCATTCATCACCTCGACTATCTCTACTGACTCCATACACCAGTTCCCACAACTGTCCTTGACTGGCCCTAACCTCACCCTGGTCATTCTTTTATTCCTCACATAAGAATAAAAAGCCTTGGGGTTTTCCTTGATCCGACCCGCCAAGGACTTCTCATGTCCCCTCCTAGCTCTCCTAAGCCCCTTTTTCAGCTCGTTCCTTGCTAACTTGTAACCCTCAATCGAGCCATCTGAACCTTGTTTCCTCATCCCTACATAAGCTTCCCTCTTCCTTTTCACAAGACATTCCATCTCTTTCGTGAACCATGGTTCCCTCACTCGGCCATTTCTTCCTTGCCTGACAGGGACATACCTATCAAGGACACCCAGTATTTGTTCCTTGAAAAAGTTCCACTTTTCATTAGTGCCTTTCCCTGACAGTTTCTGTTGCCAACTTATGCCCCCTAATTCTTGCCTAATCGCATCATAATTACCTCTCCCCCAATTGTAAGCCTTGCCCTGCCGTACGGCCCTATCCCTCTCCATTGCAATAACAAAAGACACAGAATTGTGGTCACTAACCCCAAAGTGCTCTCCCACAACCAAATCTAACACTTGGTCCGGTTAATTTCCCAGTACCAAATCCAATGTGGCCTCACCTCTTGTCAGCCTATCCACATATTGTGTCAGGAAACCCTCCTGCACACACTGCACAAAAACTGCCCCATCCGAACTATTTGACCTACAAAGGTTCCAATCAATATTTGGAAAGTTAAAGTCCCCCATGACAACTACCCTGTGACCCCCACACATATCCATAATCTGCTTAGCAATTTCTTCCTCCACATCTCTATTACTATTTGGGGGGCCTATTGTAAACTCCTAACAACGTGACCGCTCCTTTCCTATTTCTAACCTCAGCCCATATTACCTCAGTGTGCAGATCCCCCTCGAAGTGCCTTTCCGCAGTCGTTAAACTATCCTTGATTAACAATGCTACTCCTCCACCTCTTTTACCAGCTTCCCTACACTTACTGAAACATCTATACCCCGGAACGTCCAACAACCATTCCTGTCCTTGTTCTACCCACGTCTCCGTAATGGCCACAACATCGTAGTCCCAAGTACCAATCCACGCCCCAAGTTCATCTACCCTGTACCGGATGCTCCTTGCATTGAAGTAGACACACTTCAACCCACCTTCCTGTCTACCGGTACCCACCCTTGACCCTGATACCTTCCCCAATACCTCAACACTGACTTCTGCACTACAACTCCTTTTCCCACTCCCCTGACAAATTAGTTTAAACCCCCCTGAAGAGCCGTATCAAATTTCCCTCCTTGGATATTGGTGCCCCTCTGGTTCAGGTGCACCCCGTCCTGTTTGTACAGGTCCCACCTTCCCCAGAATGTGTTCCAATTATCCACGTATCTGAAACCATCCCTACAACCACATGTTTAACTGCACTCTCTCCCTGTTCCTCAACTTGCTATCACGTGGCACCGGCAACGTACCAGAGATGACCACATGTTTTGTCTTGGCTCTCAGCTTCCAGCCCAGCTCCCGAAATTCCTGTGTTAAATCCCCGTCCCTTCTCTTACCTATGTCGTTGGTACCAATGTGTACCACGACTTGTGACTGTTTCCCCTCCCCCTTAAGAATCCGGAAAACACGGTCTGAGACCTCACAGACCTTGGCATCCGGTAGGCAACATACCATCCGTGAGTCTCTTTTGCTGCCACAGAACCTCCTATCTATCCCTCTAACTAACGAGTCCCCAATAACTATTGCCCTCCCGCTCTGCCCCTTACCCTCCCGAGCCACAGAGACGGACACAGTGCTGGAGATCCTCTCACTGCGGCTCACCACTGGTATGTCGTCTCCTTCAACCGTATCCAAAGCGGAATACTTGTTGCTAAGGGGAACAACCACAGGGGATCCCTGCACGGACTGCTTCCTCCCAGCCCCCCTCACCGTCACCCATCTGTTTTCATTCCTCGGAGTAACTGTATCCCTAAAGCTTCTGTCTATGGCCACCTCTGCGTCCCTAATGATCCTAAGTTCATCCAACTCCAGCTCCAGTTCCCTAACACTGTTTTGGAGGAGCTGCAGATGGGTGCATTTCCCACAGATGTAATCAGCAGGGACACTGATGGAGTCCCTCACCTCAAACATAGTGCAAGAGGAACATAGCACTGCCTGCACACCCATCCCCTCTAGATACCTTGCCAGTACCAGGTAGAAACAGCAAAAATGAATTAAACTCATCCCGGCTCGCCCTGTCCCTTGAATCCCTGTGAGCCTAAGCCCTTATAGCTCACACTCTGCTTCCCACACACTCCCTGTGAGCCAAAGCCCTTATAGCTCACACTCTGCTTCCCACACACTCGCTGCCCGCTCCCGGCACTGCCCGCTGTATACTGCAGCCTACCTTTTATACTTCGCACGCTTAAAAAACCCTTCCCAGACTCCTTAGCAGCCCACTTCTGGTTTTCACTTCAAACTTAAGAAAAATACTACCACAAAAGTAAAGGCCAAAAAAAAAACACACACTAACTGACTACTTAAATAAATAAATAATTCAATCAATCTCTCACCAGCACTCCTGCCTCCAATCACCCCCTCTCTGCTTGCTCCAGTGGAACAATGAGAGTGATGGCCACTACACTCATGTGCCCCCTAACTCTCCTGGAGCTCTGGCATCCCACTGGTGTCTTCCACCGTGAAGATTATTGCAAAGTAACTATTCAGTTCTTCTGCCATTTCTTTGTTTCCTATTATTATTTTTCCAGCCTCAGTTTCCAGTGGTCCAATGTCTATTTTTGCCTCTCTCTTACCTTTTTATATATTGAAAAAAACTCTTCCTATCTTCTTTTATATGACTAGCTAACTGCTGATGAGATTGGTGGCCCAATATTCATGCCTCAAATGCATGTGCCTGTAGAGCAATCAGTAGCTCATGCATTACGTGGTATTAAGAGCCAAATTTGGGTTGGCCTCGAGCTCGCTGGTTGAGGTGAGTATTTCTCAAAATGGACCCAGAGTGCTGACCATATTTATTGCCCCTTGGGCTGTAAGTTAATACAGTCAGGAAGAAGATCTGCAACGTCCGTGTTGAAGACTCTCAAGAATTAGCCCCAGGTTCCCTTCTCTACAAAGTATTCAAGAATGAAAATAATTTAACAATTAATCAAAAGACGAGGATGCATTTATGTTCAAAGGAGGCTTGAAATGAATTTAAAATTATTTTTATTTAGCAATATCTTTAGAGCACTGAAGAAAATCTGACAGTATACTTCCATGATCTCAGGAGTTGAGCTTTCAGTCAGTATTAGATTCTCTATATAAATATATTGCACCAAATCATTTGCTCTGAACTTTTAGCATTGTTTCATATTCGCAAGTGCACCAGTAAAAGGTGGGGCTAGGGACAATTCATTTTTTCCAAGTCGTTCCAATAGGCAGAGGAAACCTGTTCATATGTGGATACAGTAAGAAGTCTCACAACACCAGGTTAAAGTCCAATAGGTTTATTTGGTAGCAAATACCATAAGCTTTCGGAGCAATGCTCCTTCGTCAGATGGAGTGGTCTCTGTTCTCAAACAGGGCACAGACACAGAAATCAAATTACAGAATACTGATTAGAATGCAAATCTCTACAGCCAGCCTGGTGTTAAATGCACAGACAACACAATGTGGGTGGAGGGAGCAGAGTTGAATGCTCCCTCCACCCACATTGTCTGTGCATTTAAGACCTGGCTGGCTGTAGAGATTTGCATTCTAATCAGTATTCTGTAATTTGATTTCTGTGTCTGTGCCCTGTTTGAGAACAGAGACCACTCCATCTGACGAAGGAGCATTGCTCCGAAAGCTTATGGTATTTGCTACCAAATAAACCTGTTGGACTTTAACCTGGTGTTGTGAGACTTCTTACTGTGCTTACCCCAGTCCAACGCCGGCATCTCCACATCATATGTGGATGTACAGGGATGTCAAAACTCTGATAGCCAGGTGGGCAGTGAAGGATAGAGTAATAAAGCCAAGGTTTTATTGACTTACAATATTTTATTTGCAGAATTAAACGTTGCATAGTTTGCATCTCCAACAGCTCAAGCCTCTTTCAGCTGGCTCCTCGATATATAAATGCAGGTGAGTCCCAATTAACACCTGGCACCTGGATACAATTATCATCTGGTGCAGGAGAAGGGGAGCAAAGTACTGATTGTTGCTGCAGATGAACAAAGAGATGGCTGTGAGATGAAGGAAGGAACAAGAGAGGGAAGGAGAGAGCAAAAAGGGATTTTTTTTAGCATTAGATTAGTGATATTAATCAGCAAAATAAAACATTGTGTCGACATTGTTGAACCAGCTGCTAATTAACCTTCCTTCTATATTTCACAACGAGATACTTCAAATACAAACCCTACAGTGCAGAAGGAGACCATTCAGCCCATTGAGCCTGCGCTGACAGCAATCCCACCCAGGCCTATCCCCATAACCCCACTTATTCATCCTGCGTGTTCCCCTGACACTAATGGTCAATTTAGCATGGCCAATCCACCTAACCTGTACATCTTTGGAGTGTGGGAGGAAACCGGAGCACCTGGAGGAAACCCACGCAGACACAGGGAGAACGTGCAAACACCACACAGACACCCGCGGCCGGAATTGAACACGGCAATGATGCTAACCACTGCACCACTGTGCTGTCCCAATAACTCCAGGACAATTCACTCACCTGATGAAGGAGCAGCGCTCCGAAAGCTCGTGCTACCAAATAAACCTGTTGGACTTTAGCCTAGTGTTGTGAGACTTCTTACTGTGTCCACCCCAATCCAATGCCGGCATCTCCACATCCAGGACAATTGGTCATGGTGTATACAAAACAAACTTTATTCATACACAACACAAGAGAACAATCTATACCGTGCGGAGGAGTATCTTTCAATTTCTTATTTCAGTTTGCCTTATTCACTAAAACAATCTTCCTTTCTGCATCTCTGTTTTAGAACTTTAAAGTGCATTTCAGAAAAGGCTTCACCATTTATATGAATCTTAGTTATTTATTTCAAAGATACTTGCGCTGCCACGACTTCTTGATTTTTTTGTTCTTGGATCCGTTGAGAACCAGCTTTATTGACTGCTTATCTATCTAAACTTGCCCTCTATATTGAAGTTAATTAACTCTTCTGCAAATGTTTATTATACCAGTCATTAGAGTTATACATTAATGGATGAAACCATTCCAATCATTAATTTTCTTGTTCAGGCATTCGCGTTTAACTTTTGTTTTGGGAAGCCAGTTTATACTTGTTACACAGGTCAGTTTGACTATTATCCTTTAACTGTCTTGCGTATTTGATAGAAACGGATGGATCCTTTGAAATGAAAAGATTGAGAGAGAAAAGGAGATATAGATGGAATGGCCAAATGGGCAAATAAGTGGCAGATGGAATTTACCCCTGAAAAGTTTGAGATGATATACTTTGAAAGGAGTAATTTGACAAGAAAGTACTCCATGAATGGTAAGACACTAGGAAGTTCTGTGGAGTAAAGGGACCTTGGAGTGTTTGGGCACAGATCTCTGAAGGCGGAAGGGCATGTTAGTAGAGTGGTGAAAACGACAGATGGGACACTTGCCTTTATCTATCTACCGGCTCCAAGTGGAGAGGATCGCCAAGAAGATAACAGAATTCCCACTCACCTGAAGAAGGGGCTAAGAGCTCCGAAAGCTTGTGTGGCTTTTGCTACCAAATAAACCTGTTGGACTTTAACCTGGTGTTGTTAAACTTCTTACTGTGTTTACCCCAGTCCAACGCCGGCATCTCCACATCATGACTACCATCGACACCGCAAACTACCGGCTCCAAGTGGAGAGGATCGCCAAGAAGATAATAGAATTCCCACTCACCTGAAGAAGGGGCTAAGGGCTCCGAAAGCTTGTGTGGCTTTTGCTACCGAATAAACCTGTTGGACTTTAACCTGGTGTTGTTAAACTTCTTAATTTATCTATCGAGGCATAGATTACAAAAACAAGGAAATCATGTTGGAGTTGGAAAGAACTTCGGTGAGGCCAGAGCTGGAGTACTGTGTGCAGTTCTGGTCGTCACAATTTCAGAAGGATGTGATTGCACTGGAGGGGGTGCAGAGGAGGTTCACCAGCATGCTGCCTGGGAATGGAACATTCAAGTTATGAAGAAAGGTTGCATAGGCTTGGATTGCTTTCATTGGAGCAGAGAAGACTGAGGGGTGACCTGATCGAGATGTACAAGATTATGAGGGGCATGGACAGAGTGGATAAGGAGCAGCAGTTCCCCTTAGTTGAAGGATCAATCACGAGGGGATATAGGTTGAAGGTGAGGGGCAGGAGTTTTAGGGGGGATGTGAGGAAAAACTTTTTTATCCAGAGGGTGGTGATGGTCTGGAATGCACGGCCTGGGAGGGTGGTGGAGGCGGATTGTCTCGCATCCTTTAAAATGTATCTGGATGAGCACTTGGCATATCATAACATTAAAGCCTATAGGCCAAGTGCTGGCAGATGGGATTAGGTGGGAGTTCAGGTGTTTCTAATGTGTCGGTACAGAATTGATGGGCCAAAGGGCCTCTTCTGTGCTGTATGATTCTATGATTGTTGATAGAAGATTATTTATAGTTAATGAAATGTTTTACAGAAAGAAAAATAAATGGTGAAAGGTTTTGCAATCTCAAATAGTTTGTGAAGGAATGGCCTATTATTTGTCGTGGTCCTTCCTTCTTGTAAGACTTGCCTAGCTTTTTTTTTATTTCATTGATTTGGCATGAAAGTCGAGCTCGTTCTGCAATGGGCGGCAATCCATTCTGCCAGTTATCGGCTGATAGTGAAGGTGGTAATTACCCCCACTTCCCCAGAATGGAATTTTGCCCTAGTGCCTTGTGTGATTGTAATGAGTGTGTTGGCATCTGAATTTGAGGAATCCCA
The DNA here is from genome assembly GCF_964213995.1 of Mustelus asterias. Taxonomy (NCBI): domain Eukaryota; kingdom Metazoa; phylum Chordata; class Chondrichthyes; order Carcharhiniformes; family Triakidae; genus Mustelus; species Mustelus asterias. The sequence goes on from NC_135817.1 coordinate 38,991,675, forward strand.
TCCCTTTCCATTTTGGATTTGTTCTGGGAAATAATACCCAATCTTTCAGAAACACATCAGAAAATGAGGGACATTTATCAGTCTTGTGGTGTGATATACTGCTGGCTGCATAGAATTATGGATAATTTATCTCGTGTTTATGCATCTGTATTTGCACCTTATAGATTAGTTCTGTTCCTTCTCCTTTTGCGGGTCTGTATCTAGTTGGAATGACAGTTCCTGTCCACCCATAGATTGTTGCCATTCGATTCTTATGTTACATTAGCCCATGCCAGGGTTTTCCAAACTGTTTCAGTCATGCAACCCTTTTGACATCCCAAAAGTACTGATCGAACCTCAAAGAAACATTATGTTGAAGAATTAAACGACAAAATAATTATTGCACAATAGGTGCAAACATACAAAAACAAATTATTTTCTATTTCACACAGTCATCTCTCTCTGATGCACACACACTGATCTCTTCCTCTCATGTACACACTCGCCTCTCTCTTTCGCTCTTCATCTGAGACTACTTTCCCTCCTGGCTACATCTGCCCTGGTTTCACCCCAACCCCAGCCTCTCCTGCCCTGTGCATACGACTACCTTGCTCTGAGTCTGGTCACCTTCGCTCTTGGCCTTGCCTGTGACTTTCAATTGACTTTGCCGGTATCTGCAGCCCATCCAATTAGAATCTGAAGTCTCAGTGCATTGACTGCTGATAGGTGCACTACTCAGCCTATCAGTAGCCACTGCTGTGCGATAACCACCTCTGATCAGGTTGGAAGGACAGCATTTTAAAAAATGAAATGGCTGGATCTACTACAGCCCCGCTGTGAGTCCAATGGAGCCCAGGGTTCTGCAGAACTGAATTTGGAAAATGCTGGCCTATGTCATTCTATTAAACGTTTGACTCATCCTACACTTTCCACCTCATCAGTTACACTCCAGCAAGATAAAAACATTTTTCAATTTTGTCTCCAAGTGTTTGTTTTTCTTCCCTCTCCATAACTGTTTGAATGGCGTCGATACATTGATTTCACACAGTAAGAAGTCTCTCAACACCAGGTTAAAGTCCAACAGGTTTATTTGGAATCATGAGCTTTCGGAGCGCTGCTCCTTCATCAGATTAGTGGAAGTTAGTTCATAAACACACAGGCCGTGTTTGTGAACTAACCTCCGCTCTCCCGATGAAGGAGCAGCGCTCCGAAAGCTCATGATTCCAAATAAACCTGTTGGACTTTAACCTGGTGTTGTGAGACTTCTTACTGTGCCCACCCCAGTCCAACGCCGGCATCTCCATCTCTTGATTTCACATGGTTAAATTCACACTGATTTTAATTCAAATACAGAACACCAGATGCTGGGTCTGAAACACTGCAGTCTTTGTAAAACACAGATGGTTGCCATGTGTGGGGTGACTTCACAATAGAGAACCAGACCTTGTTGAGTTATATCGAAGTCTGCATAACTACTTTATTTTCATATCTGAATTATCTGCAACACTTTCAGGAGAAATTGAGACCAAGAAACTATGACCCTTTTGGTTGGAGTGAATTGGAGGGGTTGCAAGCCGGTTGGGGCTTTGGCTAGCCAAACTCCTGGTCTTCCCTACAAGTTTGTGTTGGGCTTCTGAATCCTCTAGGCAAGGTCAGTGGGAGAGGACTCCCACATCAAAAGCGTCCCTGTGCTGTATCTGGAGAGAGATCAGTGATGTGCGATAAATCACACGGGAGGCTGGATGTACCCGGGAAATAAAGGCTTTTATTACCAACAATAACGGAGCTACTATATACAATATGCAATCCCAGACTAAAGGGTCACCAGGCAGAGCAGTGACCTTTATACCTCTCCCAGAAGGCGGAGCCAACTGGAGTGTACCATAGGACGATATTAACAGGTAGAACAGCCCAACCCTAACCCCAACAGTAACATATCTACAGACTCATAGTGCTGGCCAAACCATGGCTCAGCACTCCTGGTGGTAACCAACAATGGTTCACCACAATCAGTGGGCTGGTATGCTGAGCAAAAGTAATTGTACCAAAATGTTGCCTGCTGGCAGACACCGTCCTGGGGATCCTTGCTTGGGCCCCAGGAAGAAAATTTAATTTATTAACTTTTTCTCATTTCTTATAAAGGAAGACTTTGAGCATTATATTTGGACCACTCAATCTGACACCCTCTTTAGGCAATCTTGGTCTATCTCATGGGCACCTGATGTTTTAGTAGTGCAGGCACCCACTAATTTCTATAAATTCGGTGAACTCCCTGACATCACCAACTTTGGCAGTGTTACTGCCAGACTTCATTGTACAGTTGATTCTGGCATTTATGTGAGGATCATAGGGTGAAGAGATTTTCGGGTGCATACTTTCTCACTGCAAAAAAAAAGAACAACAGTAAACAGACTTCATTTATAAAAAAACCCCACAGATTTCTTGAGTGGAGAGCATCAGCCTCTGGATCTCTCTGAAAGCATGAGATTTAATTTCCAGTGTTCACCACCTCTTTTAGAGACTTCTAAGAAACACCAGGAAAAATGGACTTTGAGTACTTTCTTTAGGTTATCCAAGTTTTGGAATGTTGTATAAAATTGCAGCTTAATTCCTGGCAAGCCTCATAACCCACTCCACTGTCTGTGGTAAGGGCTTATTTACATGAGCAAGGCTAAATCAGAAAGGAACTGAATTGCAGAATATGGGTCCAAAAACATTAGTGAAAATTCCTGTGTTACATTGTCCACCTCAGTGGCTTTGATCGTAAGCTTGTAGTCCGGACTGATTCTGAATGATCTGTTGTTTTTGCAGTTGTCAGCTTTTGCCAGTTTTCTCATTTGACACCGTATCACAAACTCTCAGAATTCATGTACGCCACGTATATACATTTGTCTCAGGGAAGAAGACTATTAATAGTTGTTAAAATCGGATTACAACGGATTGTCTCCATAGCAATAAGAAACACCTGCTCCCCTTCCTCAAGTCCTGCTCAGCAGTGACCAGAGAGACACAAACTCCTGGCAGCTGGGGCTGTCTTAATCTGCTTATAGCAATATTAATCACTGCCTAAGATGGCATAAGCATCAAAGTACAGTCATTTAATAGCTGAAGTTATGTAATATGGTCTAGAATTCTGGTTCATCACTTTATATTAGGAATTATTGATATCACTTTTGTACCATATTGTGTTAGATAGTAGCATCTGCATTACTAATGCTGAATAGTAGGTAGTTAGGAAATCCGATTGGACTTTTGATGCGTCATGCATAAAGTTGTCTCTTATCTATGTATTAAGGAAATGGAAGCCATTCTACAGGAAGAGGATGTTTTATTTAAATGATATAAATAAGCTAATTTAAAAGTGAATGGAAGGAAGGATAACCCTTCACGATGTGGCGTTTCTATTTTCTTATCTGCTCTGAGCAGCAGTGAATATTTATTCGCTTTCAGCGCAGACAGAGCTTAATTAATGGAAGGAGAAGGAAAAGACACTGCTGACGCACATGGTTGAGATTCACACATGGGAAATGGCTCCTTGCATTAGGCACCATGGAACTGCGTCCTGTATGAAGCAGTGGAGGAGAAGAACTAAAAAAATCGTTCATTCAGAGTGAAAATTGACGTGACCCTAAGGGGGTATGATTGATTTTTCAAAATCTGTGTATTAATACCTCTCATGTCACTTGTTTACAGCAGATGCATTTTGTTTGATAGCATTAGGTGTTCAAGAAATCATCTTGAGATAAGTCTGAGAAAATCCCAAGACAACCCATCTCTCAATACAAAACATCTTCAATCTACAAACCCCAAGTAAAATTATTTTAGAAAAGCAAGCAGTAATGAATTCTCGCATTTCATCAATATCGAAGATTTGTCAGAGACAATTTATTCCTATTAGATTAAACAGTATAGATTTGGTTCAATCCCTTGTATCTTTTGTATCCAAGCAGTGAGATAGAGTAATTGCTGCGGTGGTAATATTGAAATGGAACTGCATGTGTGAACAGCTGCCTCGCAAACACAGTCACTTCCAGATGAATTATAAAATGTAGTGGCCTACATTGTTTTAAATTCAATTTTACAGCATTTCCAAAAATAACCTATTTTGCCTTAAGCAGCCTCTGATTATGTTGAGTGATTGAGATAAAATAATATTGAGATGAAATCAAAGCTGTGAGGATGAATATTTCGCTTTATCAAGGCTGTAATTTTGCCAAGCTTAAATAATGTCTATGGAGAGAAGCACAAGAGAACTGAATAGTGAAAATATGTAAAAATAATTGAATAGTTGTGCTTGATTACTTTTCAGAAACTGGAGGTGATTATGTAGAAGAATAACGCCAATATACATTGTACAATACCTTGCTTCTTCTGAAGAAAGGTCCTTGACCTGAAATGTCAACACTCTTTCTCGCACCACAGATACTGCCAGTTTGCTAAGAATTTCCAGCATTGTCTGTTCTTGCATTGCATATTGATGTCAGGTTGCCTCACCATGGTCCAATATAAGTAAACTTTCGACAGACTTGGAGCACATGACTCTGTTTCATTTTCCATAGAGCGCAAGATGTTGAGACTGTGAGAATACTTCTGTTAAACACCAAAGAATTGTAACTTCAGATTTGGAACAGATCTAAGGATAGCCCAATTGACCCTTCTGGTTGGAGTGAATTGGAGGGACTGCAGCTGGTTGGGGCTTTGGATATCCAAACTCCTGGTCTTCCCTGCAAGTTTGTGTTAGGCTTCTGAAACCTCTAGGCAAAGTCAGTGGGAGAAGACTCCCACATCAAAAGCTTCCCTGTGCTATATCTGGAGAGAGATCAGTGGGCTGGTATGCCAAGCAACAGTAATTGTAACAAAATGTTGCCTGAAAAATGTCACCGGAAGGGGTGGCATTGAAGCACAGTGGTTAGCACTGCTGCCTCACAGCGCCAGGGACCCTGGTTCGATTCCTGGCTTGGGTCACTGTCTGTGTGGAGTTTACATGTTCTCCCCATGTCTGCGTGGGTTTCCTCTGGGTGCTCTGGTTTCCTCCCACATTCTGAAAGACGTGCTGGCTAGATGCATTGACCCGAACAGGTGCCGGACTGTGGCGACTAGGGGAATTTCACAGTAACTTCATTGCAGTGTTAATGTAAGCCTTACTTGTGACTAATAAATAAACTTTAACTTAAAATTTGGCCACAATTTTGGTTTGGTGCAGATTCATTCACTTGTCTATACTCCTAGACTGGCTGGCAGGTGAAATGATTAAACTCACAATGTCAATAAATCAGTGGCTATTTATTGAAGTTAGGATTATCTATAGGATTACTGTAGGATTGGATAAAAGTTGGTGAAGTGCAATTTTGGTGGGTGCATGAAATTGCATGTAGTAGATCAGGTTCCTGCTTTGTATCCCACCTGACATTCCTCTTCAACGAAGTCAGTGGTAAAGAAAATTGGCAATCGGCAATCTGCTACTACATGTTGGAGTGGAGGAGACTTTTTCTGCAATGAAAGCTGTAGGTTCAGAAATGTAGTTGGATTTCTTCCATTGCAGAAAAAATTTGATGTGAATTAGGATGATTTTTTTTCCAGAGCTTTTGTGACGGTTTTCTTCCGTCAGTCAAAGTGATTGAGAATCCTGAAAGTTAGAAATACTAGAAATCCTGGGTGGCTTTGTACATGAACTGGGTGGAATTAGTATGCTTTTACGATGGGAAGGTAGCGGTTATGATGTGGTATGCTCATGAGGATGACTTCATTGAGCAGTGTCAACAACTGGATACCAGAGGTACATTTATCAGACCACGTTTAACAAAGGTCTGTCTTGACCAATTCAAATGTGGGATCATTGAAAATGTTCTTGTATGAAAGCTTGCATTTAAAATGATTAATGTAAAAGAATTGGAAAACTTGGATGCTCTCCCTTCTGTCAAATAAGATGCCTATACCACAGAATGATGAGATTGGAAATTCCATTACTTGATGGCCATTTTGCAGTATACTTTTTCAACTCCATTCCTAATGACAATGAAAGATATTTGGCACTTTTATTCTTGTTACCATAGTATTGTCATCCTATTGATCCGCTCTACTAGTTGTAAATCCTGTTGAAGGCAACAATAAGAAAATTCCTGTTCTTTATAGCTGTCATCTCACTCATGTTGGACTGAATGAAAATCTATCTTTAGCAGATGAAGTGGTAGTGATCAAAGACATGAGGGAAAATTGAATCTCTTGTTGTTACTGTCTTTATACTTATTATTTATCATTACTACTGCCTTTGCCGTGTCCCGTTTCTAACGTACGAGAATTGATGTAGAGATTTCAAACAGAAGGAGGCATGCACCTGTGCAGAAAGAAGGCGCAAACACAGGTATTTGGAAAGGACTTCTGAAAATTCCTACTATGAGCTGCCATTAGTGTGAGGAGGTACTAGTTTGAACTAGATAGCATTTAGGCTGCAAGTCATGGGTGCGCACTGTCAGATGCATAGGAAAGTTGGGTAATGGATTGTGGACATTCCAGGTTATTTTCTGAAACTTTAACCCTAAACATTCCTCTGACTTTACAAAATGTACAATATTTTATTTTAAAAAAGAAAAATTCAGTGCAACTGAAGTTACCCAGTTTCAAAGCACTACATTCTATCAGCAACAGTAGAATTCTCTCATTGGACACAAAATAGTCATAATGATGACAAGAATAAAAAAACAAAGTGTTACTTAAATGGAGAGCGTCTGCAGAATTCTAAATGCAGAGGGATCTAGGGGTTCCAGTGTATGAGTCGCAAAAAGTTATAATGCAGGTACAGCAAGTAGTTAAGGAAGCTAATGGAATGCTATCCATTATAAAGCAAGGAATTGAGTATAAAAGTAAGTAGAAATACTTCAGTTATAAAGGACATTGGTGAGACTGCATCTTATAGATGTGTGTGTAGTGTTGGTCTAATTATTTAAGGAAGGATGTGAATGTGTTGAATGTGGTTCAGAGGAAGTTGCCAGACTGATATCTGGAATGAGTGGATTGTCTTCTGAGGAAAGATTAGACAGACTTGGCTTGTTTCCACTGGAGTTTGAAAGAGTGATGGGTGACTTGATTGAAGTGTACAAGATTCTGAATGGTCTTGACAAGGTGGACATTGAAAGGAAGTTTCCTCTTGTGGGTGAGTCCTGGCTAGGGGGCCACTGTTTTAAAATTAGGTGTGTCCTTTGAGATCAGAGATGAGAAATATTTTCTCTGAGGGTTGTGTGACTTTGGAACTCTGCCTCAAAAATTGACGGAGGTGGGAGCAATTGAATATCTTGAAGATGGATAGGTTCTTGTTAGGTAAGGGAATCAAAGGTTACTGGGGTTGATGGGAAAGTGGAATGTGAAACACAAACAGATCAGCCAAGATCTTATCAAATGGCAGAGCAGGCTCGAGGAGCTGAATGGTCGCTTTCTGTTCCTATTTCATATGTTTGTATGTTGCCTTTATCCAATCATTGTATTATCTAATAATGTACCCACATTTCCGGTTGGACAGGATACTCCTTTTAATGGCCAATGGATAGAAAATATTTAATGCTAGCCACCGTTGCATTAAATATGCCTGTGTTTTTTAAATATTATTCTTGAAAGCCCTGGACTGAACAGGATAAACATCAGGTAGATTTTTATGGAGTGGTCCTTGCTGGTGTTTCTGGCATTTGAACTTGTGTGCATGTTCGGTGAGGAAGGTTCGTACTTGCTGTTACGGTTCCCCCCCCCCCCCCCTCCCCATAGTGAAATTGATTTTATCCAAGTACATACACAAACAAAATGGTGATTCCACAAGTTGTTGATATATGTTGATGCTAATGGAATAGTGCCTTAGTTGAAATCCACAGCATCAAAATGAAGGGAAAAATGTGAGGAACAAGCATTGTCCTCACAACAGGTGATGGAAATAAATCTCAAATACTTTAAATTTGAATTAATTTTAGCCAGATTATTACATTGCCAGTCTCAGATTATTGGTAATACTCTCATTTTTAAGTCAGAATGCCATGGGCTCAAAACCCCATACAGTGAGTTGAGCACATATCTAGACAGACATTTAGAACATAGAACATTACAGCGCAGTACAGGCCCTTCGGCCCTCGACGTTGCACTGACCAGTGAAACCAATCTAAAGCCCATCTAACCTACACTATTCCAATATCATCCATATGTTTATCCAATGACCATTTAAATGCCCTTAATGTTGGCAGTAATGTTACTGCTGCAGGCAGGGCATTCCACGCCCTTGTTACTCTCTGGGTGAAGAACCTACCTCTGACATCTGTCCTATATCTATCACCCCTCAATTTAAAGCTATGTCCCCTCGTGCTAGCTATTACCATCCGAGGAAAAAGGCTCTCACTATCCACCCTGTCTAATCCTCTCACTATCCACCCTGTCTAATCCTCTGATCATCTTGCATGCCTCTATTAAGTCACCTCTTAACCTTCTTCTCTCTAACGAAAACAGCCTCAAGTCCCTCAGCCTTTCCTCATAAGACCTTCCCACCATACCAGGCAACATCCTGGTAAATCTCCAATGCTTCCACATCCTTCCTATAATGCGGTGACCAGAACTGTACGCAATACTCCAAGTGCGGCCACACCAGAGTTTTGTACAGCTGCAACATGACCTCCTGGCTCCGAAACTCAATCCCTCTACCAATAAAAGCTAAAACTCCGTACGCCTTCTTAACAACCCTATCAACCTGGGTGCCAACTTTCAGGAACCTATGCACATGCACACAGAGATATCTCTGTTCATCCACACTACCAAGTATCTTACCATTAGCCCAGTACTCTGTAATCCTGTTACTCCTTCCAAAGTGAATCACCTCATACTTTTCCGCATTGAACTCCATTTGCCACTTCTCAGCCCAGCTCTGCAGCTTATCTATGTCCCTCTGTAACCTGCAACAACCTTCCGCACTGTCCACAACTCCACCGACTTATAAATCCAGGTCATTTATAAAAATGACAAACAGCAGTGGCCCCAAAACAGATCCTTGCGGTACACTACTAGTAACTGAACTCCAGGATGAACATTTCCCATCAACCACCACTGTCTGTCTTCTTACAGCTAGCCAATTCCTGATCCAAACCGCTAAATCACCCCCAATCCCATGCCTCCGTATCTTCTGCAATAGCTTACTGTGGGGAACCTTATTAAACGCTTTACTGAAATCCATATACACCACATCAACTGCTTTACCCTCATCCACTTCTTTGGTCACCTTCTCAAAGAACTCTAAGGTTTGTGAGGCACGACCTACCCTTCACAAAACCGTGTTGACTATCCCTAATCAAATTATTCCTTTCTAAATGATTATAAATCCTATCTCTTATAATCCTTTCCAAAACTTTGCCCACAACAGAAGTAAGGCTCACTGGTCTATAATTACCAGTTTTGTCTCTACTCCCCTTCTTGAACAAGGGTGGCACTATTCCTGTGGACAATGAGGACATAAAGATCAAAGCCAAAGGCTCTGCAATCTCCTCCCTAGCCTCCCAGAGAATCCTAGGATAAATCCCATCCAGCCCAGGGGACTTATCTATTTTCACACTTTCCAGAATTGCTAATACCTCCTCCTCATTAACCTCAATCCCATCTAGTCCAATAGCCTGTATCTCAGTATTCTCCTCGACAACATTGTCTTTTTCCTACGTGAATACTGATGAAAAATATTCATTTAGTGCCTCTCCTATCTCTTCAGGCTCCACGCACAACTTCCCACTACTGTCCTTGACTGGCTCTAATCTTACCCTAGTCATTCTTTTATTCCTGACATACCTATGGAAAGCACTAGGGTTTTCCTTGATCCTACCCGCCAAAGACTTCTCATGTCCTTCCTGGCTCTTCTTACCTCTCTCTTTAGGTCCTTCCTGGCTAACTTGTAACTCTCAAGCGCCCCAACTGAGCCTTCACGTCTCATCTTTACATAAGTCTCCTTTTTCCTCTTCACAAGAGATTTTGTAAACCACGGTTCCCTCGCTCGACCACTTCCTCCCTGCCTGACAGGTACATACTTATCAAGGACACGCAGTAGCTGTTCCTTGAACAAGCTCCACATTTCAATTGTGCCCATCCCCTGCAGTTTCCTTCCCCAACCTATGCATCCTAAATCTCGCCTAATCGCATCATAATTTCCTTTCCCCCAGCTATAACTCGTTCCCTTCGGTATATACCTATCTCTTTCCATCGCTAAAGTAAATGTAACTGAATTGCGGTCACTATCACCAAAGTGCTCACCTACCTCCAAATCTGACACCTGGTCTGGTTCGTTACCCAGTACCAAATCTAATGTGGCCTTGCCTCTTGTTGGCCTATCTACATACTGTGTCAGGAAACCCTCCTGCACACATTGGACAAAAACTGACCCATCTAACGTACTCGAACTATAGCTTTTCGAGTCAATATTTGCAAAGTTAAAGTCCTCCATAACAACTACCCTGTTACTTTCGCTCCTATCCAGAATCATCTTTGCAATCCTTTCCTCTACATCTCTGGAACTTTTCAGAGGCCTATAGAAAACTCCCAACAGGGTGACCTCTCCTTTCCTGTTTCCAATCTCAGCCTATACTACCTCAGTAGATGAGTCCTCATCAAACGTCCTTTCAGCCACCGTAATACAGTCCTTGACTAACAGTGCCACACCTCCACCTCTTTTACTACCTTCCCTGCTCTTACTGAAACATCTAAACCCCGGAACCTGCAACAACCATTCCTGTCCCTGCTCTATCCATGTCTCCGAGATGGCCACAACATCGAAATCCCAGGTACCAACCCATGCTGCAAGTTCACCCACCTTATTCCGGATGCTCCTGGCGTTGAAGTATACACACTTCAAACCACCTTCCTGCCTGCCGGCCGGTACTTTGAAACCTTATCCATGACCTCACTACTCTCAACCTCCTGTACACTGGAGCTACAATTCAGGTTCCTATCCCCCTGCTGAATTAGTTTAAACCCTCCCGAAGAGCATTAGTAAATTTCCCCCCCCCCCAGGATATTGGTACCCCTCTGGTTCAGGTGTAGACCATCCCGTTTGTGGAGGTCCCACCTCCCCCAGAATGAGCCCCAATTGTCCAGGAATCTGAATCCCTCCTGCACCATCCCTGTAACCACGTGTTCAACTTCTCTCTCTCCGTATTCCTCTCCTCACTATCACGTGGCACGGGTAACAAACCAGAGATAACAACTCTGTTTGTTCGAGCCCTAAACCTCCACCCTAACTCCCTAAATTTCTGCCTTACATCCCCATCCCTTTTCCTACCTATGTCTTGGGTGCCTATGTGAACCACGACTTGGGGCTGGTCCCCCTCCCCCTCCCCCTTAAGGATCCCGAAAACACGATCCGAGACATCACGGACTCTGGCACCTGGGAGGCAACACACCAACCGCGAGTCTCTCTCGTTCCCACAGAATCTCCTATCTGTCCCCCTAACTATGGAGTCCCCAATAACTAATGTTCTACTCCTCTCCCCCCTTCCCTTCTGAGCAACATGGACAGACTCTGTCCCAGAGACCTGTACCCCATGGCTTACCCCTGTTAAGTCCCCCAAACAGTATCCAAAATGGGATAGAGGAACAGGGGATCCAGGGGATCGCTGCACTGACTGCTTCTTACCCCTTCCAGCCGTCACCCACATATCATTTCTAGGACTAGCTATCTCCCTGTAGCTTCTATCTATAGCTGCCTCTGCCTCTCGGATGATCCTGAGTTCATCCAGTTCCAGCTCCAGATCCCTAACACGGTCTTCAAGGAGCTGGAATTTCAGTACCAAGTGATGCCTTTTGGATCAGACTTTAAACAGAGATATCAACTGGCCTCTCAGATAGGTATTGAAGATCCCAGGGCACTGTGTGAATTCAAGCATGAATGTTTTCTTAATGTCTTTATCCTCATTGGCTTAGAAAGGGATTGAGGTGTCCTGAGCTTGTAAGGACTCACCTGATGAAGGAGCAATGCTCTGAAAGCTTGTGATTCCAAATAAACCTGTTGGACTTTACCCTGGTGTTGTGAGACTTCTTACTGAGCTTGCAAAAGGTAGCAAATGAAATGCTAGTTCTTGCCTTTTTGTTGGCCTAAGATTGCCAATGGCTTGCAAAAGGTTTTTGATTTTAATTTGAAAAATAATTTTAATTGGGTAAAATACTTCTCAATTCTTAGCAAGACAAATGCAGAAGAAATATACCTGAAACAAATGTAATATAGGTCTACCCTGAGGTTTGAATTCCGGAGTGTAGAGAATTAGCCTTGAAGTTCTGAGCTGTTCAAAGTTGCTTAAGGCACTTGACTCTTTATCTGTTGTTTTAATTATTTCCCTATTGGCAGCAAACAGAGATTATGCATTAAAATGAAATGTTGGTTCATGATAAATCCATAGTTACAGAATTGAATTATTGATTAAATACTTGCTGCTCTGCGGTGTTTATTTGAGTAAATATTGTTTCTAATTTAGTATGGTAAATTTTGTGCTATCTGGCACTCTAGCAATTGGAATTGTTTATCAACTGGAATTCCAGATATTACGATTCCTAATATGAATCGTAACTTTACCAACCATAAGCTGTTATTATTATTTGGGACAGATAGCTGTATTATTTTATACTTCAACTTATGTTTTCATGTACTGTTGACGATTAGAAGTAGAATTAATGCTGTTATTTACTTGAACATTCGTTCATGTGACATGTATTGTGCTGTATTTCATTGGTGAATGGAACTCTTTGTTAATTGGCATCACCCATGCCCTGTGCATGCTGGATAATAAAGATTGTACTGTGTATAATTTTGGAAGTTTTCGGATTTATCCAAACCAGAAGTTCAAAGGCAGATATTTTGAGGGAGACCACAAGGGTGGAAAGTGGAAATATTTGGTCATGATTCTCTTCTGGCACAATAATTTTTTAGTTCTTTGTTCCATGCTAGTTTCACTTAAATGAGGATATGTTTCAGATATAAAAGTTACCAGATATATATGTTACAAGCTGAAGGCAAGTCACTTTCATCGAACTGAATTGGCTAATTGCTAAAATTTCCAAATTAAACAGCGATCAATAGCATGAAGTTCTTTTAAATGTGACTTCTGCTGATTTCCAAGCTTTATTAGTGTACAATGCTCCACATCTTTGTCAACCTAAGTCACTGACAAAAATAACTTGGCAAAGGCAAATTAATTCCAAAATGAATTGAATATGTGGGACTACTCAATGCGCTCCAGTTGAGAGTTGTTCCGCAACTGGAACTATATAGAGCAAAGAATTGTAATTTTGGAAATAGCCACATACAATGAAGTTGAGGACCAGAGTGATTTTCTGCAGCATGCAAATCAGTGCCAGATTAGACAGTGGGTTGCAGGAGGCAATCTGGGTCTTTAACTGCCTGGAGACTTGTGCACTGCTTCTCTAAGAATTCTAGGTATGTCAGTGTGCATCTATTCACCCTGTTGGGAAAGTAAGGAATATTAGCAAGCGACAGACAATTTCAGGGAACATCAACCAGTCCACATTTCGGTTTTGCATGACAGAGGTAATCGATGGCTTGTTTGCTAAAACAGATTAATTCATCACATTCCCCGCTGATTACTAGAAACCAGATGATATTGCGTTTGCTCTTCAGTGATTGATGCACAGGATATCAGAGTGTAAATGTTCACTCAAGTCTTCCCTTTTAATGCACTCTATCCTGTCATAAGTGACTTGACTTCTTTGCCCCAGGACAAATCCTTCAACCCAGTACTTATCCTGAAAACACATCAGATTTCTTCATCTCTACATGACAATGTGAATCTACACAAAATAATTGTACCCTTTCTTGTATTATTGTAATTTCCACGAACAACAGTGCTACACAAGTGTACATTCAATTTTAATACAAATTACTTTTCCAAAATTGACTGTTCTTTGGCTAATTGTTTTTGTTCACTGATTCTGGATTATACCTTGACCATCATAATGAAGACATGCAGTGTTTGGGATGAGAGAAAAGGCTCCCAGTGTCACTGCCCTTCTCCTTTCCATGACAGACACATTTTTGGAGGTTTCTTGCCTCGAACATCTAGTAGCAGGTATCTCTTCTGTTTAGTTTCATCAAAATAAACACTTATAAAATATATATATACATATCCTTTCATGGGATTTGAATATCACTGGTAAGGTGTGCCCATCCCTTTCTGCCCTTGAGAAAGTGGTGCTGAGCGACCTTGTAGAACCAGTGCAGTCCATCTGGTGTAGATACACTCCGTGCTGTTCGAAAAAGAGTTCACGGATTTTGATCTAGAAATACTGGACGAATGGTGCTATAGTTTCAAGTCCAGATGGTGTGTGGCTTATAGGAGAATTTGCAGGTATTGGTTCTCCCACTGCTTCTTCTGCCTGTGTTCTTCTAGGTAGTAGAGGTCATAGATTTGCAAGGTGCTGTTGAAGGAGCCTTGCTGAGTTACTGCAGTGCATCTTGTAGATGGTGTATACTGTTGCCATTCTAAATCAGTCATGGAGGGAGTCAGGGTTTAAGGTGACGACGGAAGGGATGCTAATCAAATGGCAGCTTTGTCCTGGATGGTGTCAAGCTCCTTGAATGTTGTTGCAGCTGCACCTAACCAGGCAAGTGGAGAGTATTCCATCACACACCTAACTTGTGCCTTGTAGATGGTGGGATTTGGGGAAATGAGAATCGAGTTACCAGCTCTTGTATCCAGCGTTTATGTAGCTCACCCAGTTCATTTTCAAGTCCATGATAACTCTCAGGATGTTAGTGGGGGATAATACAATTGCGTGTTAAGGGAAGATGACTGGATTTTCTCATGTTGAAGCTGGTCATTTCCTGGCACTTGTACGGTGCAAGTTTTATTTTCTGGTTAAGCCCAAGCTTGAATATTGTCCAAATGGACATAAACCACTTCAGTACCTGAGGAGTTGCAAATGTTATTGAAATAATGCAATCAACAGCAAATATCTCTACTTCTAACCTTATGATGGAGGGACTGTCACTTGATGAAACAATTAAAGATGTTTGAGACTGGGGCCCTGAGGAACCTGTGCAGTGACGTCCTGTTACTGAGATGATTGACCTCCAACAACCACAGGCATTTTCCTTTGTGCTATGATACCAACAGTGAAGAATTGTCCCCTGGTTTCCATTAACTTCAATTTTTCTGGGGCTCCTTGACACTACACATCAATCAAGGATAGTCACTGTCTCAGCAAAAATAGACAATGTTGCTTTTAAAAGACATTTAAAATACAGTGACATTTTGGGCTGATCCTAATGCATCCGCGCCATGCTTTTAATTATTCTCTGGCTGCACTCTCTGGACCACACAAAATGCCGTTGGCCTGCTTCAGTCTACTAAACCAGCTCATCATTCCAGGATCATTTAAAATGTAAAGATAACCACTGGCTTCTTTTCTCCACTGCAGTTTCCTTAAATCAGTCTCCCCATTTTCCTTGTACTTGTTTGAGGTCAGGATGAGGAGCTCATGGATTTGTTTCTCATTAAGATTGAGACCATCTGACCAGCTGCCCTGCCACATACCTCCATTTTACTCATCCACCGAGCTAATCTTCCTCTCAGGTTGCACCCCTGCGGTAAACCACTGTTATCTGTTATCTGTAGTGGTTAACCACCGTAGTTAGTATTTCTCAGTACCTGTATATGTGGCACATCCCTGTTGGTTCCGCCCAAGTCTCCTCCCCCTGGTATGGGTATAAAGACGGTGGCTCCTCCCCCCTTGCTCTCAGTTCAGACCAGATCACCGACAGGGATGGCTCCAAGTTCTTGCCAATAAAAGCCTATTTGTCTTGCTCACAACTAGTCTCGGCTCGATTGATAGTGCATCAATTTTATTGGCAAGTTTTTTTTTGAAGAATGGAGCAGCTACTGAAACCTGAAAGGCTGAATCTGGACGCGCAAGCTGCCGGAGCCTCTAACACGTTTGACCACTGGCTGCAATGCTTCAAAGATTTTATTGAAGCCTCCACTGCCATCAGTACAGATGATGACAAACTACGGGTGCTCCGCAGTCGGGTAAGCGACGTAGTATACGCTACGATCCGAGACGCGGAAAATTATACGGCCGCTATCGAACTGTTAAAAGGCCTGCATAATAAACAGCCTAACGAAGTCTATGCAAGACACCTCCTCGCTACACGCAGACGGCAGCCAGGTGAATCAGTCGACTAGTTCCTGCACGCCTTGCGTCTGCTTGCTCGGGACTGTAACTGTAGGTCTGTGACTGCCGCCCAAAATGCAGACGACTTAATCCGGGATCCCTTTGTCACGGGCATCGGAACTACTTCCATCCGGCAACGGCTGCTGGAACAGGGTGCACTGGACTTAAGGAAAACAGTGCAACTGGCTGTGTCCCTAAAAGTAACCTCACAGTACCTCGAATCCTACTCACCTCACCACGTGGGCGCATCCTGGACACCACGGCGTCGCTACCGGGAGGACCACAGCCCTACGCCACCTCACGCCTCTCTGGTGACCTGACCATGGCTGCAACCTCTGGAGGCCCGAAATGCTACTTCTGCGGCCTTCAACTACCGCGAGTGACCAGCAGGGGCCGCCATCTCCTACCTCATCGGCCTCCTACAGCTTTCTGCAGGATTCAACAGTGGCATCAGTGACCCTGGATCAGACGAAGCCTCATAGTCTCGCCGACTCCATGATGGACCTTGAGGTAAACGGGCACTGGGAGCATTGTTTGTTTGACAGTGGGAGTACGGAGAGCTTCATTCACCCCGATACAGTGCGCCGATACGCTTTTTCTGTGCGGCCCGTCCAGCAGACGATCTCCATGGCATCACAATCCCGCTCTGTAAAGGTCCTCAGCTGCTGCGTGGTGACCCTGAAGGTGCGGGGCACGATATACGATAACTTCAGGCTCCTTGTGCTGTCACACCTCTGCGCTTCTGTACTCCTGGGGCTCGACTTCATGACCTATCTGAAGAGTATCACTATACAGTATAATGGCCCTTTTCCCCCGCTCTCCGTCTGCAATCAGCAGTGCCTAAATTGCCCACCGCGCACCACCTGCAGTCTCTCAACTCTTAAGATCGCCCCTCCCTCCTTGTTTGCGAATCTCACTCCCGACTGCAAGCCCATCGTCACCAAGAGCAGGCGGTATAGGGCTGGAGACAGGGCCTTTATTAGGTCCGAAGTCCAGAGGCTCCTCAGGGAAGGGATCATCGAAGCCAGTACCAGCCCCTGGCGAGCACAAGTGGTAGTCGTTAAGTCCGGGGAGAAACACAGAATGGTCATTGACTACAGTCAGACCATTAACCGATATACGCAGCTGGATGCGTACCCCCTTCCCCGCATATCTGATATGGTCAATCAGATTTTACAATATCAGGTGTTCTCCACCATTGACTTGAAGTCGGCGTACCACCAGCTCCCTATCCGCCCGGAGGATCACCAATATACGGTGTTCGAGGCGGATGGTCGCCTTTACCACTTCCTCAGGGTCCCCTTTGGCGTCACCAACGGAGTCTCGGTCTTCTAGCGTGAAATGGACCAAATGGTAGACCAGAACGGGCTGGGGGCTACCTTCCCGTACCTGGATAACGTCACCATCTGCGGCCATGATCAGCAGGACCACGATGCCAACCTCCACAGATTCCTGCACACGGCTAGCCTCCTTAACCTGACCTACAATGAGGAGAAGTGCGTGTTCAGTACACACCGCCTTGCCATCGTCGGGTACGTAGTGGAGAATGGGGTCCTCTGCCCCGATCCTGACCGTATGCGTCCCCTTCTGGAACTTCCCCTCCCCACTAGCCTCAAAGCACTGAGAAGATGCCTGGGCTTCTTCTCGTACTATGCACAGTGGGTCCCCAACTATGTGGATAAAGTCCGTCCGCTCATAAAATCCACCCTTTTTCCCTTGACAGCGGAGGCCCGGCTGGCCTTCGACCGTATCAAAGCTGACATTGTGAAGGCCACAATGCACGCTATAGACGAATCCATCCCATTCCAGGTGGAGAGCGATGCGTCTGATTTCGCCCTAGCCGCCACCCTTAACCAGGCGGGCAGACCCGTGGCCTTCTTTTCACGAACCCTTCAGGGCCCTGAAACCCGACACTCCTCTATCGAGAAAGAGGCCCAAGCCATAGTGGAAGCTGTACGGCACTGGCGCCACTCTTTACCTGTAAACGGTTCACCTTACTCACGGACCAACGATCCGTTGCCTTTATGTTCAACAACACGCAGCGGGGCAAGATTAAGAATGACAAGATATTACAGTGGAGGATCGAACTCTCCACCTACAATTACGATATCTTGTATCGGCCCGGGAAGCTCAATGAGTCACCTGACGCCCTGTCCCGTGGAACATGCGCCAGTGCACAGATGGACCGGTTACAGGCTCTCCACAACGACCTCTGCCACCCGGGGGTCACCAGGTTTTTCCACTTTATTAGAGCCTGAAACCTGCCCTACTCAGTTGAGGATGTCAGATCCGTAACTCGGAACTGCCAGGTCTGCGCGGAATGCAAGCCGCACTTCTACCGGCCAGACAGGGCACATCTCATAAAGCCACCTGCCCCTTTGAACGCCTCAGCATCGACTTCAAATGTCCCCTCCCCTCATCTAATCGCAACATATACTTCCTCAATGTCATTGACGAGTACTCACGTTTCCCCTTTGCAATTCCCTGCCCAGATATGTCCTTGGCCACAGTTATTAGGGCCCTGCACGGCCTCTTCACTCTGTTTGGTTACCCCAGCTATAACCATAGCGACCAGGGATCCTCCTTCATGGGTGAGGAACTGCGACAGTACCTGCTCTCCAAAGGCATAGCCTCAAGTAGAACTACCAGTTACAACCCCCGGGGTAACGGACAGGTGGAGAGAGAGAATGCCACTGTCTGGAAGACCGTTTTACTAGCGCTACGGTCTAAAGGCCTTCCAGTCACCCGCTGGCAAGAGGTCCTACCGGAGGCACTACACTCCATTAGGTCCCTCCTTTGCACAGCAACCAATGCCACCCCCCACGCACGGATGTTCGTGTTCCCCAGGAAGTCTTCCTTGGGGACTTCACTACCATCGTGGCTGGCATACCCGGGTCCTGTCCTGCTTCGGAAGCATGCCGGGACCCGTAAGTCTGACCCCCTGGTCGAGAGAGTAGAACTCCTCCACGCCAACCCCCAGTACGCCTACATGCAGTACCCTGGCGGGCGGGAGGACACAGTATCTATCCGTGACCTAGCGCCTGCAGGTGACTCGGGGACCCCTGTAGCCCCCAACCCCCGACTTTGTCCCTATCATGTCAGAATCACTACTCACTCCTCTCGCCCCCGTGTACAGCTCGCCTGAGCCCCAGGAGTCGGCACCATGCACCCGAGGGGCAGATGAAAACACGGATGACAGCTACGTTCCGGCACCCGCAACGACACCGCGACCTGAATCCACGTCGGAACCGGTACTACGGAGATCGCAGCGGAAGAGCAAACCTCCGGATAGACTCAATCTGTAAATATTGTTCACTCCGCCTCACCCCCGACGGACTCTCTTTTAAACGGGGTGAATGTGGTAAACCACTGTTATGTTATCTGTAGTTGTTAACCACCGTAGTAAGTATTTCGCAGTACCTGTATATGTGGCACATCCCTGTCGGTTCTGCCCAAGTCTCCTCCCCCTGGTCTGGGTATAAAGGCGGTGGCTCCTCCCCCCTTGCTCTCAGTTCAGACCAGACCACCGACAGGGATGGCTCCAAGTTCTTGCCAATGAAAGCCTATTTGTCTTGCTCACAACTAGTCTCAGCTCGATTGATAGTGCATCAAGCCCCTGTCTCCAGTTTCACTATTCATTTCTCTCCCATCTCCCCTCATATCCTGTCCAAGCTCAACTTACCCTTGAGCCTCACCTCCTGCTCTCTTGACTCTCATCTCAATAAATTACTGATGTCCCAATTTGAACATGTTATCCCTCTTCCTTTAAATCTGCCATCACCATCCTCAAAAAGCAGCATTCTTAATCTCATTGATGTTGCAAACTACTGCCCAACCTCCCTTTTTTCTCACCAAAGTCTTTGAACATGTGGTTGTTTTTCCAAATCTTTGCGTGTCTTTTTCGGAATTCCATATTTGAATCCATCCAGTCAGCTTTCTTCCCCTGCACAGTACCCTAGTTGCTCCTATCAAAGTCACCAATGACATCCACAAAATAAAATTTCTGTCCTTGTCTTTTTCAACTTGGTTGTAGACTTTCATGCAGTTGATCACATTCTCCTCCTCTAATAATCCCCATTGTTGTTCTGCTGTGTGATACCATTCTCACATGTCTAATCTATTATCCTTCTTATCCATTCTTATCTAATCATTTCTAGAATATCACCTAGCAATAACTTCTCATCCCCCAACTGCACCTCTCCCTCTTGTGTCCCACTGTTCTTGGCCCCCTCTTTCACATCTAAATGCTGCCCCTAATGTATGCTGATGATAATGTATGACTGGTTGGCACAGTGGTTAGCACTGCTGCCTCACCGCCAGGGATCTGGGTTCGATTCCCGGCTTGGATCGCTGTCTGTGTGGAGTTTGCACATTCTCCCTGTGTCTGCGCGGGTTTCTTGCGGGTGCTCCAGTTTTCTTCCACAGTCCAAAGATGCGCGGGTTAGGTGGATTGGCTATGCTAAATTGTCCCTTAGTGTCAGAGGGACTAGGGTTAAATCGTGGGGCCATGGGGATAGGGCCTGGGTGGAATTGTGGTCGGTGCAGACTTGATGGGCCGAATGGCCTCCTTCTGCACTGTTGGATTCTATGATTCTATAACCAGCTCCAGGTAACTGCCACTGTTGTTAAACTATCTGACTGCTTATATGAAGTCCAGTGCTCGATAAGCAGAAATTTCCTCCACTTAAGTATTGGGAACTTTAATTGCTACACCATTATTTAGGCTCTAAGCTCTGAAATTCCCTCCCTGCAGTCCTCGGCACCTTTACCTCACTTTGCTCTTTAAAACCTACTAAGCATTTGGTCATTTGATCTAATACTCGACGTCCTATTTTTGTTTTAAAGTGGTTCTGTGAGCCACCTTCGGATCTTTTATTAGGTTGAAGCCCCTGTACAGATTTAAGTTGTTGTTCCAATGTTAACTTCAGTTTTCTGTCTCAACATTAAGTCAGCAAGGATGAAACCAAGCTGGTTGCAATTTAATTAACTAACCAATGAGGGAGGCAGTCACAGCTGATCCATTGTAGACATCTCAATAACACGGCCCTTTTGGTTATGCAAGTTTCTGCAGCTTTGCAACACTGGGAAGGAGACAGGTTGGTTGAACCTGGTAGGTATTAATAAAGAATTATATTTCTAAAGGTTAATTTTGGAGCTCTGGGCAATTGACAGCTAAATAAAACAAATCTCTGATTTTACAGTCTAAAATGGCTGTCTTCAATTTTGTCCAACCAGGATTTTGAATTGTTGAGCTTGAATGCGAACCTACAGCGGTGTGTCAGTAAGGTTGTGGATTTAATTTTAACCAAACCAATGGATTGTCTAATTGCAAAGTAAAATCAGGTGGGGTATAAAGTGGGTGGCCAATTTAATCCTGCCAGTTTCCTGTCTGAGTGAAGGAATTAAAATTACCTCCGGTAGTCTTCTATAAAAGTTGTTTTCTGTTATACGTGTTTTTATAAACCAGTTTGTTAACTTGGAAATCGTGCCTCATCATCTCTTGGCATCCTGGGCACTGTCCATCCTCTAAAATGATAAACTCTGCAAATTGTCCTTCACACTGCACCATGGTTAAGAGTTCCTTAACTCGGACTTGACAATATGTTTAACCACCACCTCTAACAGTAATGTACAGCCCAAAATCCCTACCATAACATCAACTGGGTGATGGCAACACTTAAATGCCATTAGTTGTCTGATGCCATCTGGGACACATCATTTAAATGTTAGCCTTCACTTCATTTGCTCAAATCTTTTTACAAGAGCAACTTGGGATGCAATGTCCAAATAAGGCAAGGTGCTGGGGCAGGTGTTATGATGGCTGTGGGGGATCATCAGTCAATCTCCCCGTGGGTCTCGTAGAGTGCAAGCACCCCTGTTAGGCAAGTGGAGGCTTGCCAGTGGGAAGGAGCAACAGGGTTTTAAAACCAACTGACTCCACTCAGGCTGGCAGTCAAAGGGCTCTGGGGGTTGACCTGCACACTGTAGCTGCCGAGTGGCACTTTATGCATGTTGTAAATAAAGGATGATGGTGATGGAAGACTGGCCTCGGCGGGATTATTACGGAAGGCTTTGCTGCCCTTCTGTTCCCTAATCCTATAGGCTAAAATATTCTTATCTTGTGTCCATTTTTAACTTGATATCTTTAACAATAGTGGAGATGGTAGATGGGGAAGAGAACACAAGTTTCTTCCTTGTTGGCTATGTGAGGTGCAGGCCATACCATTGTTGCATCCCTCACTCCTCTCCATGGGAGAGGGCAAGATTGAGGGGACACTGTAGGCAGCAGTTTTAATTGTATATCTTTTATTTTTGGTATATGGGAACTGCTGCCAAGCCATGTTTATTACTGGTCACTAGTCCTGAGAAGGTGGCAGTGATGGGCCCATTTTAAATAGATGCCCTCCGTGCGTTAATTATGCTGTGACTGTGGTTTACGGGATGCAGCAGGAAAGACCACACAGGGATTCTGGATCTACGTCCTGCTTCATGTTCTTCTGGTACCTCTTCAATCACATCGTGTGTTGCTTGCGTTTTCATTCTCATACACCAGCTCAGGTTGTCTCCCCTTGGGGAAATAATGTTATTGGGGGAAGTACCATTATAGAGACAGAGCACAAGGGAGCTGGATGATTGGGGAAGGGCCAAGGATGTTACCACCTTGCCATTTCTGGTTGAGGTGAAGGAAACCTATTGTTTTGGAGTCCAAGTCTGAGTGCTAATAGGCTATTGCCTGAAACTTGGTATATTCAAGAGCCATCAAAGATACACACAAGCTCCGAGACCAATCTTTCAGGCAATGGACAGCTGCAACTCTGGAATCCGCAGTCCTTATTTGTGGTAATGTAAGATAAACTTTTTTTAGGATCCTTACTGTTGTATATCAACTCTGGTCAAGGCTTGTGCCTTTGTATGATTTTCCTTCGCTATTGTACTTGCAAATGTTAAGAAAGCCCTTTCCATTGTATTAAGATTTATGCCTTGTCGCCCTTAATACATTTGTTTATTTGACTCTGTTCCCTGACTCTCTTCCCAGAACAGCACAGGGAAGGTTAATGAATGATGGCAACTTCCAGAAAATCAAGCATTTTGTGAAGGTCATTTGCATCTGGTCAGAAACATTCTGGATATTCAGTTGATACCTCTTCCTATTGATCCTTATTATGCTATGCCTTGCTGTCATGCTAAATGAGATAAATTCCTCAAATTCTCCTTATTGAGTCAGTTAACTACAAATAACAGACATGGACAATGGTGCCCTAAATGTTTGGCCACCTGAAATGAGTCTGCAACATAGAAATTAGGGGTGACCAGTCCTTTCTCTTGGATGGACAAAATTATTTAGGTAGACAATCTTGTCCAGGGCTGGAGGTGAAATTGGCCTTTGCCTAAACTGTGAAAAAGGCTTGTAGTGAATCGGCAGTCATTTATTTTATCTCATTCAGTCTTTCCCCTGGAGTTCACAGAATGATAGTTGACCATCTTTTGGGGGCTCATTTCCCCGCCTGTGTCACTTTTGAGATTTAAAGTCTTGACAATATTTGTCCATATAATGTAAAATCTGCCAGGGTGAAACATGGGCTGTTGATTCGCTGAGTCAGCTTTGTGCCTAGTGTAAATTAATCTTGCCGCCCCCACCGCACCCCCAGGTGGTCTTGTATTGGCTGGGCACAGCTCCCCTGATGCCTCTTTACTGAAGCAGATATTTCTTATGCAGAGCTCTTCACTGAGATGGGAAAAGATCTGTGATGTGCAAATATCTTGGTGTTAAATAATATCTCAATAGTTTTCAAATGTGTCATCTTCCCCCTTCAGTAAAGCTACTAATCGTGAAATGTCCATTGGAAAACCATGTCACCTACTCAGAATCTCTTATTATGGCATGAGCGTAAAAATATCTTTGATTCTTTCAGGCTATCTGCTATTTTGAAGCAAGCCCAGCTTATAAAAGTTCTTTTTTATGTTGATACAAAATATCTTGGTCTTTTGTAGATTGTAATAGATAACAAGTCCTATTCTGTGACACGGTTGTGGGCTTGAGATAGAATTTACAAACTAAAATTGTCATGCTGTGGTATCATCTGATCTCCTTGATCACGTGATATGCTTGCCACACATTCCAATTCAACTTGTACTCACTATTTGAACAGCTCATTGCGTCTGCATCACATAAACAATACCATACTCAAGTATAACATGTTCACCGGTCACTTTAATGGCATTAGTTGTTTGCATTTGCATCAGTTCAATATTATTAACCTTTTCTTGGCAGGTCGGGTGGAGTCATTAGAAGTGACTATGAGTAGCAAGAGTGTACAGGTTGCCAGAGGTCAAACAGCTGAACTACCATGCACCTTCAATACAAATGCTGCTCTGAATCAACTCAACATCATCTGGACTGTGACACCTCTCTCCAATGTCAATCAGCCAGAACAGGTTGGTCATTTAAAAAGCATTGTGTCCATAAATTGATGAGTTTAGACTTGCCCGAGTGCTCCAGCCCTGGTGTTAAAGTCACTCTGTTTATCGTTACTGGTGCACGACTTGCTGGCGAAGTTCTTGACACAGAAGGAAAATTCACAAAACTGCACTGAGAGAAAGTGTCTTACACAGGGTGTGACTGGTCTTATCTTTTTTTTAAACTTAAGTTTACTTACTTCACTTTGTATCTCAAGTTCAGAGCAGCCCCTCAGCTGAGTCTCCCTAAAGCAGAGCAGTTAACCGTAGAATCCCCACAGTGCAGAAGGAGGCCATTCGGCCCAACGAGCCTGCACCAACAACAATTCTCCCAGCCCCAATCCCCGTAACCCCATAACGTACTTACCCTGCTAACCCCACTGACCTACACATCTCGGGACACCAAGGGGCAATTTAGCATGGCCAATTAACCTAATCCACACATCTTTGGACTGTGGGAGGAAACCGGAGCACCCGGAGGAAACCCACGCAGCCATGGGAGAATGTGCAAACTCCACACAGACAGTCGCCCGAGGCAGGAATTGAACCTGGGTCATCAGACTTTAACTATTGCTGTGAGGCAGCACACTAACCACTGTGCTGCCCATTATTCACACTAGGTTCTACAGTTAGTAGAAGCTGATATCGAAGATCTAGTATAGCTGGCAGCAAAATCAGTGGAAACCTAATGAGCTTCATTAAGGCCAGAATCTAGGAAGCTTTTTTTAAATTCGGCTACTCAGAATTTTTGTACTAGGCAGTTCTCCTGAGTAAATCTCGTGAGTCTAATCTGGGGTTGCTTCCATCTTGAGAAGACCTGTGTGCGAGGAGCTAAAAGCTATAACTTTCACTTGGAACATATTTTACCATAGGAATTGACTGCTAATCTAAACCGCTCAATGTGGATGAGCGAGAAATGGGATCTGCCCCTCTGGGCATTTGCTTCAGGGAAGAAGTAGTCAGAGATGGTCCCGATGGGAGCTTAGAGGAAATTCATGCAGGATCAATGTGGAAATGGTGGACCTCATTCTCTGTTGAAATTGTGCTCTATTTCGGGCAATATGGGCACAATGTGTCCATGTGGTACCAGAAGACAGGGCAGCTGCAAAAGCAGTGCAGTCGGAACTGAGACGGGCAATGAAATCAAAACAGAAAATGTTGGAAATACCCATATCATCTATGGAGGGGGAAACAGAGTTAACATTTCCAGTTGATGGCCTTTCACTGGAACTGGAGAAGTTTGACATGTAGCAGGTTCTAAGTAAAGACTGAGGTAGGAAAGTGGATGGATTTGGGGATGGGTTTAGGGGTGGGTGGGCGGGGGGGGGGGGGGGGGGACAGCAAAAGGGCTGGTTGGTGATTGCTCAAAGCAGGAAAGATTACATGACATGATCATGATAGAAAGCGAAAGGAGCTGGTAATGGGTCAAGAGAAGAAACAAATTTAAGTCTGGAAAAGTTGCAGATGACAAAAGCAGTTCCATGCCAGCAATGTCAGTCCAAAACCAATAGGAGCCAGTTATGATCTGTAATTGTTGAACTCAATGAATTCAGAAGGTATAAAGTGTCTCATCAAACTTCCATTGAGCTTTATTGGAACAATGAAGGTCAGAGTGAGAAGCGGGAAGAGAATAAAAATGACAGGCAATTGGAAATTTAGGATTACACTTGTGGACTGAATTGAGCTATTCTGCAAAATGATCACCCAATCTGTAATTGGTCTCCTGTGGTAGCATGGCCCCTTTAAGGGGCATTACCTGAGGGCCACCTGGTGGGCTTTTGCAAACCACTTCACTTCAAAGAGGAAGTTATACCACAAACTGTGGTCAGGCTTTACTCTAACTATTGCAGTCAGGATCAATGGGGGTGCTTGAGGTGCATTCAACTGTGACGGGAAATAAAAATAAACACAGGTAGCTGGAGGATGATAAAAAGCTACTGAGCTGACAATTGAATCTTGAGGCAGTGCATGTTGCATTTGTTACAGATACAAGGCTTGAAGTGCAATGGAGAGGGTTTCAATGATTTCAGTTCGCTGGGAAGCCTCAGCAACTTCAAATCAAAGCTGTGTGCGTACAATGGGGCTGAGTGCACAGCTGTAGAGAATGGAACCCTATCCAGGTAAAATTGACATCTGCTCTCTGTCAGAGGACTTCAAAGGGGTCTTCTCACATCTGCAGCTTTTGACAGGAAGAAAGGAAAATCTCTGCTGCAGAATGGAGTGCTGCAGTGATTTAAAATCCTGTCAGGCGACGGGGGTATGGAGATTCAAGTGACCTGGCCACTTGAGAATTTGCACAGCAGGAATGCAGATATTGATCACAGGGCTACCTGAAATCGCCATGCCAGGCATGATCTGCCATTATGCCAGGATTAGAAGGGGCAGTCCAGCCATGACACCCCCATCCCAGTGGTGAGTGGTGAGATCAACCCTTTTCCCCCAGCCCAAGCCCACCCAACGCCCAGGACCCTTGACGGACTCTTCCCCTGCAGCCTGGCAGCAGCAGTGGGGTAAATGGCCAGTGGACCTCCATCCTCAAGCCCCCTTGAGGCCCAAGGCATCAGGCCAGGGTGTTGGCACTGCCAAGCCACGTGGTCTGAAGGGAGACTGAGTGGGGGTCTGAAGGGGAAGGGGACCGGAGTGAGGCGTCTGGTAGGGTAAACAACATGTCTGCATGGTGTTGGGGGGAAGGAGGGTGCCTCTCGTTGTTGAGGGGTTACTGGTGCTTCCTCAATCCTCGGGGTCCAATATGTCAGGTCCTCGCTTGTGAGGACGTATATGAAAGCCCATCTGCTGCAGATCTCGCTGGGGAGACAGGTGAATAGAGGAAGGTATTTGAATTGGGCTTCAAGCCCATTAGTTTCTTTATTAACTAGCCAATTTAAATATTCATCAGGTTCCCACCCTCCCAATTGGCGCTGCCATTTATAGTGCCAAAAATCCATTTTTTGTGCCAACGCCCAATTCTCCGAGCCATCGTGATTTGCGATTGGAGCTAGCAGGCCTGGAGAATCTTCCCAGGAACTGAATTAGGTCATTTGGCTCTTTGAGCCTGGTCTGTCATTCAACAAGATTATAACTGATCTCAATTTCATCCTCCTGTAATATCCTAGAATTCCCACCATACCCAAAGATTCTATTGACATCCATTTTGAATATACTCTGCCTGAGCTTCCATAGCTCTGTGGGACAGAAAATTCAAAAGATTCAGCAGCCTTTGAGTGCAGAAATTTCTCCTCCTTTCAGTTTGAAATGACCTACCCCAATTCTGAATGGTGACCTTGTGTTTTAGATTTCCCAGCCAGGGAAAACGTTTTTTTAGCAACTACACTGTCAAGTCCACTTTAATGCTGTCCATTTAAATGCGTAATGAAATTTGGTTCAGGGTTGATTTGTGGTTTATGATTCAAACTGAATTGGTTCATCCCGCTTTGAACTAGCTGAACTAGTAATTCAACAAGGTTTAATTTGAGAGCATTAACTTCCCGAGCAGTTCTTTGGGACTTGAGGGGCAACATTCAGTCTCTGTCGATCTGGAGACTGTAAGAGTTTTAACAACATCAGGTTAAAGTCCAACAGGTTTATTTGGTAGCAAATGCCATTAGCTTTCGGAACGCTGCTCCTTCGTCAGATGGAGTGGATATCTGCTCTCAAACAGGGCATTCAGAAACACAAAATCAAGTTACAGAATACTGATTAGAATGCAAATCTCTCTACAGCCAACCAGGTCTTAAAGATATAGACAATGTGAGTGGAGGGAGCATTAAGCACAGGTTAAAGAGATGTGTATTGTCTCCAGACAGGACAGCCAGTGAGATTCTGCAAGTCCAGGAGGCAAGCTGTGGGGGTTACTGATAGTGTGACATAAACCCAAGATCCCAGTTTAGGCTGTCCTCATGTGTGCGGAACTTGGCTATCAGTTTCTGCTCAGCGACTCTGCCCTGTCGTGTGTCGTGAAGGCTGCCTTGGAGAACGCTTACCCGAAGATCAGAGGCTGAATGCCCGTGACCGCTGAAGTGCTCCCCCACAGGAAGAGAACAGTCTTGCCTGGTGATTGTCGAGCGGTGTTCATTCACCTGTTGTCGTAGCGTCTGAATGGTTTTGAGACTGGCAGACCTGGGCTAATGTTTCAACTTGTTAGTAGAGTAAATTTAAATATCCATCTCCATTTTGAATAAGCATCCTTCTCTATGTGGCGTATTCAAAGACAGTGAAACACCTTAAGCAAATATGTAGAATCCATATTGTGGATGCCCTACCTTGCTTATTATTTATTTATTAGTGTCACAAGTAGACTTATATCAACACTAATGAAGTTACTGTGAAAATCCCCTAGTTGCCACACTCCGGCGTCAATTTGGGTACACTGAGGGAGAATTTAACATGGCCAATCCACCTAACCAGCATGTCTTTTGGACTGTGGGAGGAAACCGAGTGCCCAGAGGAAACCACGCAGCCACGAGGAGAACGTGCAGACTCCGCACAGTGACCCAAGCCGGGAATTGAACCTGGGTCCCTGGTACTGTGAGGCAGCAGTGCTAACCGCTGTGCCACCTTTACTCTAATTGAACAACATATTTTTAAAATTGTCATTTTGGGGCAAGTGTGAAGGGAAATATTGATCAGAGAATCGGTAATTAATTGGAATTGAAATCCTGTTACTGGGGTTAATAAACGTATGGTCCTCACATAAGGATTCATTCTCAGTGTTATAGGAAGTTTGAAAGCAGCTATACCATATTCTGCAAGCATACTAGAAATCCTGTTGTTTTCAACAGTAATTCCCATCCATCCAACAGCTATTTTGTTTTTGAAGAGTTTGAAGTTTTTCTAAGTGTTGTTATGCCAAAGAAACATAAAGGGTAAAATAAATATAATCTTGGCTACTTCATAAAATTATTATTTTTTAAAATGGTTAAAGGCTTTTTACTGAAGCCTCAGCAGCTATGACTCACACAAAAGGAATTACTATCCTTCAGAAAACAACAAGGATGTTGTTACCCCAAAGGATTGCTTATGCCTTCTGTGACTACAAAAATCAAATTCCAAGAAAATGCACAAAAACCCTTTACATTTCGAAGGCCGAACTCTGGCCAACATAGACAATTGGCAGAATTTTCCCTGAATTTGGCAAAGGGTGACAAGTGGTGGGGAAAGCAGCGTTGAAGAGGTGTTTTTCTCCAGTGTATTGTTCGGGACATAGCAAGGGGTAAGTCCCACAACATCATGCTGATTGATTGAGCCCGCCCCACCAGCAACCAAGTTGTTTGAAGATTGGGACGTCATTTCTGAAGGCTGCCCCAGTGCACATTAGTTCACCTGGACCCCCCCGCCCCCCCAAAGAAAAGAAAAAAAGCATGCAACTGCTGCCCCCAGCTCTGCCTGGGCACAAGTGCACCAGGGCAATGCCCAGGTGTGACCCTCTTTTACTATCCTGAGTGATACACTCACCTGAGTTTTTCTGTGAGGTCTGCTTGCCAGCTGCACACCTTGGGAGATTAGTCGGGTTTCGCGCCGGTCTGCCCTCATGCTGACGTGAATGGACTTTCTTACGGGCGGGGAAGGGAATAGAACATAGAACATTACAGCGCAGTACAGGCTCTTCGGCCCTCGATGTTGCGCCGACCAGTGGAACCAATCTAAAGCCCCTCTAATCTACACTATTCCAATATCATCCATATGTTTATCCAATAACCATTTGAATGCTCTTAATGTTGACGAGTCCACTACTGCTGCAGGCAGGGCATTCCACGCCCGTACTACTCTCTGAGTAAAGAACCTACCTCTAACATCTGTCCTATATTTCTCACCCCTCAATTTAAAGCTATGTCCCCACATGCTAGCCATCACCATCCGAGGAAAAAGGCTCTCACTATCCACCCTATCTAATCCTCTGATCACCTTGTATGCCTCTATTAAGTCACCTCTTAACCTCCTTCTCTCTAACGAAAACAACCTCAAGCTCCTCAGCCTTTCCTCATACGATTTTCCCACCATACCAGGCAACATCCTGGTAAATCTCCTCTGCACCCTTTCCAACACTTCCACATCTTTCCTATAATACGGCGACCAGAACTGTGCGCAATATTCCAAATGCGGCCGCACCAGAGTTTTGTACAGTTGCAGCATGACCTCCTGGCTCCGAAACTCAATCCCTCTACCAATAAAAGCTAACACACCGTACGCCTTCTTAACAACCCTATCCAACCTGGGTGCCAACTTTCAGGGATCTATGCACATGGACACCCAGGTCCTTCTGTTCATCCACACTACCAAGTATCTTGCCATTAGCCCAGTACTCTGTATTCCTGTTCCTCCTTCCAAAGTGAATCACCTCACACTTTTCTGCATTAAACTCCATTTGCCACCTCTCAGCCCAGCTCTGCAGCTTATCTATGTCCCTCTGTAACCTGCCACTTCCCTCCGCACTGTCTACAACTCCACCGACTTTAGTGTCATCCGCAAATTTACGAATCCATCCTTCCACGCCCTCATCCAGGTCATTAATAAAAATGACAAACAGCAGTGGCCCCAAAACAGATCCTTGCGGTACACCACTAGTAACTGAACTCCAGGATGAATATTTCCCATCAACCACCACCCTCTGTTTTTTTACAGCTAGCCAATTCCTGATCCAAACCACAAAATCACCCTCAATCCCATGTGTCCGTATTTTCTGCAAAAGCTTACCATGGGGAACCTTATTAAACGCTTTGCTGAAATCCATACA
This sequence comes from Mustelus asterias, assembly GCF_964213995.1. NCBI lineage: Eukaryota > Metazoa > Chordata > Chondrichthyes > Carcharhiniformes > Triakidae > Mustelus > Mustelus asterias. Next base: position 39,023,023 of record NC_135817.1, read on the forward strand.
CACTACATCAACCGCTTTACCCTCATCCACCTCTTTGGTCTCCTTCTCAAAGAACTCAATAAGGTTTGTGAGGCACGACCTACCCTTCACAAAACCGTGCTGACTATCCCTAATCAAATTATTCCTTTCTAGGTGATTATAAATCCTATCTCTTATAAATGATCCGGGTGTGGAGGCCTGGTAATGATATGCTAATGTATGGAAATTATGTTCCTCACGCTGGACGACGGGATCCACGTTGTGGATCACAATGCATCAGTTTCAGCCGTTAACCTCTCTGAAGGAATAAATCATTGGACTTTTGATTCTGGACTCACGTGAATGACAATTCTTATTTTGTGGTCTTTGCTCTGAACCTCTTTCTTTCTGTTATGCCTCATTTATTGTGTGAATGTGCTGGGGGCTATGTTGTGAAACCCCTTCTCGCCTTTTGAGTGTATCAAATAAACTAACCCTCTGATCTCAATTTTGCTGTTGGGTTATTTGAGGAGGATTGGATCGCTCCAAAACTGAGTCGGCGGGGAAAATACAGCAACAGTGAAAAAGGGGTGGGAATCGAAAAATATCTTTCTGTTTATGGGTGGGTAATCAGGGCTGTTTTAAATTAAATCCCCTGTGTGTAAGGGTATGCTGAATTCCTTCACACCTTTTCTGCACTAAAATATGTTAAACTACTGTGCTACGTTTAAAAAAACGCGTGCAGTCTGTTTTTAATACTCTAAATGTTTTATGGAGTGTTTGGGATCACTGATGTGCACACTCCCACTGTTAATAGCGCTTGGTGTCAGAGACAATCATGATTTTGACAATAAATATCATATGCAGCCTGCATATGAGCCATGACCATTTCCCATTTTAAAAACTCACGTCTGTGCTGTACATTATACACAATTCAGTTATAGCTCCAGTAATAAAGGAAAAAAGCCATCAAGATTGTAGAATTTCAATTGAAATGGTTAAGCTGTCTATAGGGGATTTTCACACTGACAGGAAATATACATTCCCTGACAATTAATTGGATAGGTGAAATTCTGAAATTGTTATAAAGATTTTAACCAAGCAAACCACCTCTGGACATGTTAGGGTCTCAAATTGCCATCTCTTTAGGACCCCTTGTGTTGCTGAACTCAGTGCAACTATACTGGTACATAGCAGCGTTGATGCTGTGGTCAATGGTGTTTAAACTAAAATCTTGTCATAGAATGAAATATTATTGAATTTAATTGGGACGAGCTTAGGGGTTTAAAAAAAAAAAGGGCGGCATGGATAAGTTGGGCCGAAGGGCCTGTTTCCATGCTGTAAACCTCTATGACTCTGTGTTATGTTTTAGTTTGAGCTAAATGTATTTATTTTTCCTCTTTGTTTTCTTTTGTCGCAGGTAATTTTGTACCAGGGAGGGCAGGTAATTAGTGGGGCCACCCAATTTAATTCCCGTGTGGGTTTTGTCACCACCATGCCCAGCACAAGTGCCTCCATCTTCATTAATAACACACAACGGTCAGACACGGGGACGTACCAGTGTTTGGTGAACAATCTGCCTGACAGAGGAGAGAGGAACATCGGTATACTTGGGTTGTCTGTATTAGGTATAATTATTTACTCTTCTGCCATCTTTCAAGTGATTATGATATTGTGTGCTATGCATTAGATAAAACTTTGTCGTTTTGTTTCTGAGTGTTATTGCCTCAAGTTACCTTGAAGCTGCTCGCGCTACAGTATGACTTGTCTTGATATCAATTGATCTCTCTGTTACATGGTTGTTCAATATTCCAAAGAGATGAAACGCTGCAGATTACGAGATCCTTAAACGGCAGAATCAATGCTCAAATTGAAGCTATATAGATAACTTGAAAGTTTATTTTTAAAATTGGCTTTTAAGGGTTATAGGTCAAATTAAGACTGCCATTTTCAATCCTATTTTCACTTTAAATCAATCCACAATACAAAATTGTGTTCAAATTCAGCTGTGTAACATTGGTTTATCAAGTTCACTCAATAGTGCGTTTATAATGTAATGTTTATCAAGGTGTTGAATTCACACTTTATATTTTGTAATCTAAGTGCTATCATATTTCAAATAATGGAACCAAAGCTGAACTTTATGAAACATGATGACTCCTGTGTCTATGAAATGTAAAAAATGACGAGCAAAAGTAAAGAATACAGCTTACATAATTTGGAAAGGTATTAAATATCTTGCCAGAAACTGAGTGGGATAGTGGCAGAAAAGGGACAAAATTTGGGAAAGAATGCCTATGCTGCATTTTTGCCTCAAGCTAGACTTTCCATAGCTTGTCCTTGGGTATAACTGTTGGCTACCTCCTCTTATCTGCTGCTGTATTTAATTATTGATGGGTGCAAAAAGGCTTACGTTCCTGCTGGGTTTTCTTATTTACTGCCTCTTACTATCACAGTGTGGAGCTACCTGGTAAAATGGGGCACGAGACCTGAAGGTGATGATAATGGCTCTGGTTTGTTTAAAGAGAGGGTGAGAGTCAAGGAAAGACCTCTTGTCTCTTAAATGTTGCCCAGGATCCTTCTCCTTCATTTCTAACCACCTGGTGCAGCAGTAGCCTCATTTCCAGCTTGACACTGGCGGGCTCCATCTTGTCTCTGCATGCCAAGAGAAAAAAAACTGAACAAATTGTTGCCTTGCTTTGGGGATTTGCATTTGCTGAACAAATGAGCAGAAATCTTGCTTTACTGTAATATCTCACTAAGAGAGGAATTCAGCAGCTTGAGACAAAAATGGGAACTTTTACTGTTTAAGATAGCTGTGGTTAAAATGGCAGTTGCTTTCTCTTCACTAATATTCAAAGTGGAAGGTAGTTATGGTCAAATATCTCTGGGTCAGAAGTCAAATATGCAGAAAATACATTGACAACTGGTGTAAAATCTATGAATTGTATATGACTTCAAAGACCCAGCTATAACCTTTCTGATGCTTTAGCAGTTTGGATGGATGCTTGCATGTTCCCCTATTGTGAAGTAATTGCAGATCCATTTTAATGTGCGATTTACCTTTAGCATTAGTAGATAAGAGACCATTATTCTTTTGAACCTCATGCAATCACAACTGATGGGCAATATGTTTGAAAGAAGACATCCATGTAATTTATGGATTCATTTTTTTTCAATGGTCTTCATTTGCTATTGACAATTTCTCTAAAACGTGAAGGGACTGATTAGAGTTCCCTGAGAAATACTCTTACATATTTACCACCTGGGTCCCAAACATAAATTCAGCAATCCCATTTTCTCAACCAACATCACTTTTTAAAAAAAAAAATCCTCTGATTGTTTATCTTTTGCTGTTTGTGCTACCTTGCTGAATATAAATTGGTTGCCACGTATTCCTAATAAACAACAGTGGTTTTACCTCGGATATATTAAATTGGACATCCTGAGGTCATGAAAGGTACTGATTTTAGATGCAAGGTCTTTTTCCTCCGTTCCCTATTTCATTTTTTTTGATTCACAGACATGAAATTGTAAATATTTCACACGCTTATGTTCTTATTTCAGTGAGCTTGGTTATAGTAGGTTCAATGATATTATAGATCAATCACTCAAACACGCTCTAATAGTGAGAGAATTGTACTAGTGTACACATGAAAGGAGTGGACGTGCAGACGTTCTGTTAGTATACAAATGTAAATACTATTTTATTAAGATTGAAGTTTAAAACATTGCAATTTTGAGCAAAGCTCATGTTCTTGTGAATGGTTCTGTGACTATTGATCACCATCAACCCTCAGCTCAGTTTTTTTGCTTCTCCCTAGTTGTGTGGGCTTCAGAGTTGGGGATGGCTGCAAATAGGAATTTGGGACAGACTCTACATCTGCCAGGTTTCTGACCCAAATCTGCTGTGTCAGAAATTCCAACAAGTCTCCGATCTGTCCAAAGCAGCCCCCGATCCGTGGCAGAAAAATGTAAATGAAGGAATCAAGGCGTGAAGCCACTAACTATCCCACTGCTCATGGGTTCTATTCTCTTTCAGATTCCAGAACTGGCACAGATGTCTGCACCTACTTAATGATATGCACATCTTCTGTGAAAGAGAAGCTGCTGAAGATGAAATTGCATTGTAGGCTCTTAATTTCTTGAAGCTACCTGTCGGTTTTGTAAAATTCTTGCACCATTTTGTTCGGGAATCCCTCACTTAGTTTCTCCATTACATGTGGGGAAAATGAAATTAAGAGCTAACTCCCCGAAGGAACCTCACAGAAGTAGCAGGAGGTTGCCGGCAAATCGGGCTTATTGCAGACAGAGACATGGCTACAATCGGGGCATGCTTGTTATCCGATTAATTCAGGCCATAGGATCTTTAGAAAGGACACAATATTGAGAAAAGAGGAGTAGCAATATCGATTAATAGGGAGAATTACAGCAGTAACAAGGAGGTATTTAAAACTGACTCAAACAATGGAAGCACGATATTTAAAGTTATGGACTGCAAAAAGGCTGGTGGGAGTTGTCGAAAGCAATGGTTCCCAACCTTTTCAGTAACATGGCACGCTTCAGTGAGACAAACAGTTCCACGACACACCCAATTTTTTTGACCCACTGTTTCCATGAATATAGCTGATAGTTTTGAGCACTTTATCGAATTTGTTTCCGTATGTGCAGCTGTTTTGATTCTGTTTACACCTTTTCACGCTGTGGATTAAGGCTTTTTTATTCTTGGGAAGTGGGAGGAAAAACAGTAGAGATAAAATAGTTAACTGGTTTGGGAGCTTTAAAAATTCAAGATTCTTTAATCTTCAAGACATTATTACTTGACACACTGCAATTCACTGAAGCAGAATCTCTGTCCTTTGATAAACGTGTCAAATGTAATACAAAGAAATGCAAGTATTTTTACTGAACCCTGCCAGTTAATGAGGGAGCTCCATAGAACAAGCTGTACAGATTGTTTAGCAACAATCAATTAATAACTTTTTGTCATGCTAAGTGAACAGTAGTGACACTTTTCTGTGGAATGGATGCATGTAAAATGGAACTAGAAATTCCAGGTCAATCAAGAAGTGGTCAGATGGCGAGGGCCCTGTTGCTCTGCTGTTCATAATAACTTTCCGTTTCAACCGTCTTCTCAAGGATTTATTAGAACAGAATCATAGAAGCCTACTGTGCAGAAGGAGGCCATTCGGCCCATCGAGTCTGCTCCGACTGCAATCCTACCCAGGCCCTATCCCCATAACCCCATGCATTGCTGGTCTGGGCTGGTGGTTGGGATGGTCTGAGAACTTTCTGAAGGGCAATGGTTTTCCTGTTTGAGGGAGAAAGACCTTGATCGAGACCTTGATCTTGAAGAGCTACTTCAAATTGGAGATCTGGACTTGGACCTCAGCGGAATGAGGGACCGACATCTCTTCAAATGAGATCTGCAATCTCAGCTTCAGCTTTGAGAGCTGGTGTAACGATGCTCCCTTGATCTGCATCTTAAATGGGAACAAGACCTTCCTAGTTGCTAGCCCCATCCAAACCATGTCCTTCTGCTGAGTGTAATTAGCAGGTCAGCAACATGTTTCCCCCTAGGTTGCGTGTTACAGTCATTGATGTGAACAGGCAATATGAAATTTATACTGTCTGTCTCGATTCGATTGGGCGCAAGGTAATAACACAACCCCATCCCCACTGAAAAACTAGAACAAAAATAAAAAGCGAGTATGCTGGACATGACCGCAAGGATAGAGAGAAACAGAACTGACATTTCAGTTTGATGACCTTTCATTCTGATGAAATGCCACCAACCTGGAACATTAACTCTGTTTCTCCATATCCACAGATGCTGTCCGCCTGCTAAGTACTTCCAGCATTTTTTGTTTCTATTTCCGATGTCCAGCATCCGCAGTATTTTGCTTTTGGCACAAAAATAAATTGCATTTAATTTCCTTCCACTGTTAAAATGCCAGAGCGCCCCATGTTATTCATCGTTTCCAGAGCGAGGAAGCTGTAATGCTGCTAGCTTAAATGTGCAGGTTAATATCCATGAAATTGGGAGATGGTAAGGGCCTGTGGATTTGATTATTAATTCTAGTTCTCCTGAAACATTTTAAAGTGGTACCTCCAAAAATACAGCTAAGGGGTTCAGAGGACGTTTGGAGGTCATTCTAGCTCTGGATATGTTCTGTAAATGTGACTGTGCAGAACCTGCCCTGTGTTATCAGTTGGTATTTTGTACGTGCCAACAAAAGCTCGAGTGAATCAGAACTAAAATTAACTGGCACAAGACATGATATTAAATTGGTCCCCCTTGAGTGCTTTCAGCCCCCTTAATGATTTTTTTCTGATTCTGCCACCTTTACGATGATATTCTTTCCATACACATCTGTGAGTTACACAGCTCCTGTTTTAACAGGTAGGATTGAAACTCTTGAATGACTCGGGAAGTAAATGTTTTAAAAGATGTGAAACATGTATGTAATCCACATGTATGTAGAGGTGAACGAAACCCCACAATCATTCCAGAATTTCTCAATCTTCATGTCTATTCCTGAAAAGCATCCTCTGCATTTCTGGGGTCTTCAAACTCCACAGAAGTGAAACCTGGAGGGTTCCATGCTACCCACACATTCCTTAAAGAGCCACAGTCATTGAAAGCTCATTCCAGCTCTCCTTTGGCAGTTTCCGTTCCCAACGAAGACCTCGCGGTCTGGAGCTTCTGGAGCAATATGACATTCTTCAGCTCCATTTTCTTTCCCTCCTTTTTCCTTTCCCTCTTGTTGCGGGATTCTCTGGAGGCTACATATCACCATAACTTCAGTCCATACAAAGACTCACGGAAGCCAGTGTCCCAGTTTAAAGACATATCTTTAACCATGGGAGAATGAGCATTGGGCAGTCCAGTGCCTTACTACAAGACAAGTTATCAGCATTCCAATACCACTCACTCTGAGGTTACAATACACAAATCATAGAATCCCTACAGTGCAGAAGGAAGCCATTTGGTTCATCAAGTCTGCACCGATTACAATCCCACCCAGGCTTTATTCCCGTAACCCCACATATTTACCCTGCTAATTCCCTGACACTAAGGTCAATTTAGCAGGCCAATCAATCTAACCCGCACATCTTTGGACTGTGGGAGGAAACCGGAGTACCTGGAGGAAACCCACGCAGACAGTGACCCACGGCTGGAATTGAACCCGGGTCCCTGGCACTGTGAGGCAGCTGTGTTAACCACTGTGCTACTGTGCTGCCCCAATTGATCAATCAATCAATTATACATTTTTCATATCAAATTCTCTCACCTTTCATTAGTTGTGAACCAATTATCTTCAATATAAATCAATCATTAATAACACTTGCTACACACTTTAGCCAATTGCATTCTACCTTCTGACATCATGGGATTTCATTGGTCTGTAGAATCTGGATGTTTCCTCCTCCTATTGCTGTTGCTTCTTCCTCTGTTGCCTGGTAATTCCTGATGCTTAGCTACAAAGGTAAAAGTTAAGGTTCCCACCAACTCCTGCTATATCGCTGGCCAACGAGACAGATGTACATTCTCATATCTGAGAAGAGACCTTTCTTATGTGGATAGTGTGAAGATCTCTATTCATAAGTAGCCCTGAGAACCGTAATGCTAGCAACTTTCGCTGATAACTTGCACATTCTGAGGTTCATTGTTTCCAAAGGATGTGGTTCTGTCTACTAAGGCTTTAGCTCATCACCCCCCGCAGCAGCCTGCTCTTGGCTAAAGTGCATAATTATTTTTTATAAAATGCAGTTAATACATTTCAAAATACACATTCAATCAGAAATACTTGTTCAAATCTTTGCCTTTATGCCAAATATGCCTTGATGCAGGCAGTTTCCCTGTTAAACTGTTTGTCTGATTTGAGGACATTTCACTTGGTGTCAATTGTTTGATTAGTGCCTTAAATCCCTAATTGTTTAAAATTTCTCTGACCTACTGGGATTTTCTCTCCACCACCTCCATCCCCTCCACCTGATTAAGAGTTGTTGTTTGTGTTAATTGAAGTTGAATACCATTAGCTGTAGCTGCTATGGTGTCATTGGAGCCAAGCCTTTAGGAATTGACAGAGAGAGAAATAAAATAAAGTCGGGGCTTGGGGTCTGTCCTGTGGCCACAGTACACTTGCACCCTACCTGTAGCGCACAGTTGAAAATCACTGGCCCTCCTGAAAGCAGTGTGGCAGTGAGGGACTGCACAAATACAGAGAACAAGGAAGTATAGAAAAAAAATTGGTTATTGGGACACTTTAATTTTCAGAGACTGGTGAAGTATGAAAGCTCAAATAATAAAAGCAATGAATTTCTAGAACGCATTTGGGACAGTTCCCTAGAACAATATGTATTAGAACTGGCAAAGCAATTGGCCATTCTGGATTTACTGATGTGTTATGAGCCAGAATTAGATATCAATCTGATGGTAAAGGGACATCTTGGGAATAATGACCATAATGTGATTGAATTTGATATTTGATTTGAGAAGAAGGGAGAGCCACTAACCAAGTCTTTAAGTACAAGTAAAGCAGCCTCAAAGGGATGAAAAGTAAATTGAATCCAGCAAGCTGAGATGAACTGTTAAACCTAAGGAAAAACACGGTAGTATTCAAAAAATATTTGAGGTGGTTGTTATATGTTAGTTATTGTGCGATGCCTAGTTCCTTTAAGCGTTTGTTCAGTCCATCTTGTCATTGACTACTTTGCAGGCTTTACTCAGTCCAGATCCAGCCACTGTGGAGAGAACAGCAACCTGATAAAGCTGTTCTGTTGTTACACCCAAAACCCATGTGCTATCACTTCCTGGTCTTTTTTCCTGAACAAGTGCTGCAAATACAGCAAAGGTACCTCGGGTATGCACTGGTTTTGTAAAGGCTCCACTTTGAAATCATAAGGCGGAATTCTCCCAAGCCCCCGCCATTGTGTTTGATGGTGGGCATAGTGGAAGAATATGGTGGGAGGGCCAGAAACTAGTTTTATCCAGCGTGAATTTACAGCGGGACCTTCTGCTGGTGCCCACTATGGTGGGTCAGAAAACCTGCCAGAGGACTTCATTTGCATCCGTTAATGGGATGCAGATGAAGCCCCCCTTCCCCACATCAGATTCTCCACAATGCCAGTGGGAGCACACACTGGCATGAAATATATTTGGAACAAGTTGGCGTACAGATGTTGGGATTCATCTGAACAATGCCGGGGCTGCCTTCAGAGTTCAGGATGGTGACCCTGGAGCGCCACAGTGAGTTGGGAAAGCACCTGCAGGTGGATCTTCCAGATCAGGTGTCCTGGAGGTGGTCCATCTTCAGTGTCAGAATGCCCTCGGAGATCTCCTTTTTTTCCGGGAGGTCCACCTTCTTTCTTTGATGGTGAGTCAGTGATGTTGGGCACCTTTTCAATTTGGTACTTGGACACAATGGCGGACAATGTGCCATCCAGGCCAGCCCTGCCATGGAATATGGTGTAAAACATTCGGAGTCTTAAATGATAACATTGGGGATGAAGATTTGGTGTGTTTTCCAAAGCTGCCATAGTGGGAAACACAGTAAGAAGTCTCACAACACCAGGTTAAAGTCCAACGGGTTTATTTGGTAGCAAAAGCCACAGCTCTTTAACCTGGTGTTGTGAGACTTCTTACTGTGTTTACCCCAGTCCAGCGCCAGCATCTCCATATCATAGTGGGAAACACCATGTTCCTCTCCCTGTCACAGCACTTAGTCTCAAATTAGGAGAATCCCGCTCATAATGTCAGGTTCGACTTGTATGATGTGGTAACGCTCACTTCTATTTCACCTCCAACTCTCTCTTATTTCCCATCCAACATCCAGTCCTGGATACATATTAGGAAGACCAAAATTATTGCCTTTGGTTCCTGCCGCAAAACCTGACCTCTAACCACCATTACCATCCCATTCAGGCTATTGTGTCAGACTAAACTAGGCTGTTCATGACTCCAGTGTCCCATTTGACCCTGAACTGAATTTCTGACTCCACGTCCTCTCCATCGCAAAGTCCACATCCACTTTCAGAATATTCTACATTTACATCTCTGCCTTGGCCCACCTTCTGCTGAAACCATCATCTTTTGTTATCTCTACATGCGACTATTTCAATGCTCTGATGGCCAACCTCTTATCTGCCACGCTTCATGAAATTCTGCTGCCCTTATCCCAACTCCCACTCATCCCGTTCACTCATCACTCTTGTGCTCACAGGCCTGTGACTGTCAGTTTACCAGCACCACAATTTTAAAATTCTAATTTTTGTGTCCGAATCTCTCCACCTCTCACCTTGCCCCATCAGTCCTATTGAACACCTTAGGATCCATAGAATCCGTACAGTGCAGAAGAGGGCCATTCAACCCATCGAGTCTGTTTGACTGTGTTGTCTAGGCATGCTCTGCAAAAAAACCTCAGCACTAAGCAAGCCCTCCTCTCATGGCATTGTTCCTGACAGGGAGCCATTGCCGGTTGAATCTTTGGTGCTTATTCCTAAGCTGTCAGGTGCTGGCTTCTGTGCTCCGATGACATGGAGTTCTGAGGAGTCGGACCAGAATTCTGGAATGTGCTGTTGTATAGAGAGATGGCAGTATCAATCAGGTCAACTCCAGTGATCACCATCCCACTTGGTTCTCAATTTGGCTCATTGATCAGTGGAATGGCAAACCTAACAGAAGCTATCAGACCCTTAACACAGCATTTCCTGTGTGTGCGCATTGTGTATCTTCACATACTTATGATTCCACCTTTTTAGCGGCAGAGGTCAGGATGTTTCAGGCCATGACTACCATTTAAAACCAAAGTTAGGATTTTAAGGGGACTCGCAGCTGTTAACATTGTCGGAGCTCCAGTGCAGACATTGCTATTGCAGAGCTTGTGACCCCAGAACTTCGGCTTATGACCTCATGATGGAAAGAGCTGCCTTAAAGTCCTTAGAACTCGCCTTAAATGTTCATTCACTCTACACTGACGCACACAGTCAACCTTCTTCAAGATACTGAAACAACTCAGCAAGGCTGCTTTGAAAAAAACCACCTCAAATCTGCAACCTCTTCCAACTAGAAGGACAAGGGCGGCAGGTGCACAGGAACACCACCACCTGCAAGTTCCTCTCCAAGCCACATACCTTCCCGACTTGGAAATATATTGCCATTCCTTAACTGTCTTTGGGTTAAAATCCTGGAATTCCCTACCTAACAGTGTAATGGTGTACCTACACCGCATGGACTGCACAGTTTAAGAAGCTGGGCCTAGCCAGCGACACCCACTTCCTGAGAAAGAATAACTAAGGAAAAAAAAGATGGCAGCGGCCTTTAAAGTCATGGCTGACAGTTGAAGATCCTTTGCCCCCGCAAAGTGAGTGATTGCTCCCTTCCCTAGCACTTAATTTGAGAAGAACTGAGAGTCATTAACCAAGTTTTAAGTAAAGCAGACTTGAAGGGATGAGAAATAAATTGAATGCAGAAAGCTAAGATGAACAATTAGACATAAAGAAAAAGAATGTGAAGTATTCAAAGTGTGATTGAAATGACACCAATCCAGTGCATATCTTAAAAAATAAAGGCTTAGAAAGCATAATGTCAGGTATCTCTCCTTCATAAAATAAAATGAAAAGATTGAATCATTTTCCTGCACCAATTATTAAAAGATTATTACCATTAATTTCTGCAAAGACACATTATGTTCCCTTGTTTTAGATTTCTCCATGGCTCAATTGGGCTGGAAAGGATTTTGCACCGAATTATTCTTTGTTTTGAGTATAGGAATCGTGCATATTTAGCATGATTATTGCGTGGGTTACAGAAGGCTGCATCCTGCCACAGTTTTTGTCTTTGCATTATATTAGTGGAAAAATAAATGTAATCAGTGATATATTTGGAAAACTTCAATATTTTGAATACAACATTTTCATGGTATAACAGATCCATGGGGAAAATGTTGCACTCTATGGATAATTTAGGTATTTTTTTAGATTTTTAACATGTATTTACCTTTGTAAGATTATGCAGAAATGAAGCAATGCACTAGAGGGTGCTCTTGCAACATATTTACCTCTTTACTTTTGATTTCTTTGTGATACATACTGCGACTGCCATGCTTTACTCAAAACAAAGGATAATTCGGTGCAAAATTCTAGGCAATAGAATGAAATCAAGTCGCGTGTACAAGATCCTTTCCAGCCCAATTGAGCCATGGAGAAATCTAAAACAAGGGGACATAATCTTAACATTGGAGGTAGATCATTCAGAAGTGAAATCAGGAAGTACCTTTTTTTAAGAAAAAGGGTGCTTTAAATTCGGAACTCTGTCTCCAGAAAGACAGTGGGTACTTTGGACACTTGGAGCTTTCAAGACTGAGGTAAATAGATTTGTGTTAGGTAGGGGCAACGGGTACTTGGAATAAAGACAGGAAAATGGGAATTGAGGTGCAGGTCAGCAATGATCTAATGAAAGAGCAATAAATTTAGAATTTATTCTTTGATCCGATTAAGTAATTAGATTTTACAACCTTTCAGGACTTACTAAATGTTTTAAAATTAATTTCCCTCAAATTCCCAAAACACCAACATCTCTCTGGACTGCCCTTGTTCTTGCAAGCATTGCATTCGACGTTTCTCCAGCTCTTTGGCTATGTAAGCCTACCTGCTGTTTGAAGAGGTTAATAGCTAGAAAGACACGATCATCAGTCATGTGGCCCTCCAACCCTTTGAGAGTAATAAACTCCATGATTGCCCCAATTGCACTTATCCCAATTTCTACAGTTAAATTTAAATTCCTGAAACCACAAGCTGCCCTCTAAAGTACATTATAACAGGCATGAATCATGAGCTATTCTCACAACAGTATTCTCAGCGTTTCACAGATACTTTCAATTCTGAATGGGGCTTGGAAGTGTTCCATCAGAAGGTGAAGCAGATATTGCAGATGGTGTGTTATGCGATCATTTTGTTGTAGGAATGTAGCTGTTACTATTTAGTTAAAAGTTGTCTCGTCTATCGACAGATGCACGCTGCCTCACCGCCGTGCCATGTGTGGTATGAAGTCGTCAATGCTGTTGTTGGTGCGGTGAAGCACATCCACACGAATTCAGTGTTAGATCTCTGAATGTGTCGATAGACAGCTGAGAGTCCAATTAAATGCTGAGGGAAGGATTTGTGGTGTCCAAATTGGACAGCTTGTCAATGCAATAGAAAATAAAGGTTGGTAAAGTATTGATGTCCTGCCACTAAATCTTACCAGCATTTTATATAATGTCTCATATCGTAAGATCACCAGATAGATATGGGATGAGGACAGCTATTTGACTGAATGTAGCTCATCTCCCCAGAGGAAAGCAGTCCTCCATCACTACAATTTTGCTGAAGGAAGGAAGGGCAGAAACTATGGAGCCCCTGTCACAACTTGCAATCTCTTAGGTTTTGGAATGAAGGATTACAGATGTTACAGCATTGCTCCAAAAACAGGAAGAATGGTAAACCTGACAATTACAGGCCAGACAGCCTAACATTGGTGCTCAGACACTAATCCAAGAGAGAATTAATTGGCAAAATATGGGTTGATAACTGAAAGACAGCCAGATTATGGCAGAAACCATGTTTGACTAATTTGAATTGAATTATTTGATGAAATAATGGGGAGGATGGATGGTGGCTGTGCAGCTGTTGCTGTCTTGACGGACTTTCAAAATGCATCTAATAAAAAAAACCACACAATAGATTTGTCAGCAAAATTCAAGTTAGTGGGGCATAACTGTGTGAATGTGAATTGGCTCAGGGACATAAAGCAAATAGAAGTGAACAGTTGTTTTTAAGGCTTTAGGGATGTGTGCAGTGGTGTCTTCCAGGGGTTGATATTCAGACCACTGAACAACTTGATGCGCCTTAATGACCTAGACTTCAATATACACGACTTTATTTAAAAATTTCAGATGGCACAGAAGTTGGAACTATGGTCAACATTGAAGAGGATATGAAGAGACTTTAGAACACAGGCTATTGAAATGTACAGACTTACGATGCAGAGAGATGTGAAATAATATTGCTAGGGAGAATGAGGGGAGGCAATGTATGCTAAAGAGGATGCGGTTCTGGATGTGTATGCATGCAAATCTTTTGAAGGTGGCAGGACAAATTGAGAGTGCTGTTAAAAAGGCATGTAGGCCATTGGGAGCTTTTTCGGCCCCTTGGAAATGGGTTTGAAAGATGGAGGTGCGGAGGTGGCCTGTAAAATCTTGAAGTGCATTTCCCAACTGCACTATCACCTTCTTGTTTAGGATCGCTTCCCCAGGGCCAGGCTGTATGCACAAATGGCAACCTGCCTGGCAACTCTGGGAAACCAATTAAAAGTGTTTAATACATTCTGTAATGGCCTTTTCCTAGGGCAATGCCAGTTTGTCTGAGGCACACCGGACCACTGCTGTGTCGGTGGCTTGCCTTGTCACTGGAGACGAGAGCACAGTGGGGGAACAGTGTTTCATGAAATGAATCTGCAAAGTTACCTTTCAAATGAGCATATTAGCATAATTCAGCACATCCATGGGCAAATGCTGTCAAGCGGAGTTGTTTCCCCTGCAGAAGGATCCTGATAATTCTGGATATTAGTGAGTGCCAGAATTAATAGCATGGCTCCATCTTGATGCCCCATACTTGATCTTCGGGGTCCCTGACCTGGAATTCATCCCGACAGCAGGATTGGCATACTCACAACAAAATGCAGCCCATGGGGCAGGATTATCCATTCTGGGTCAGGACCCTGATGTCAAGGAGGCCTCCACATGGTGTCAGGATCTCTCACCTGACTGCCTTCGTGTCTGAACTAGTGGCTAATGGGCGTGCTTGCTATCCAATTAAGGAGGGTGGGCAGGCTTTCAAAACCACAGGGTCAATAAACTTCTGCATTGGAATGAACTACATTCTGTTCTTGCAGCTAAGGGAGAGAGAGAGAGAATGGACTCTGCATCGTGAGGCCACAGCTGTCAGACTGCCATTGTGGAGGGGGAATGAGAGGGTGGGAGGGAGCTCAAAGCCAGCCTGGAGTGCCGCCTGCCTCCCCCCCGACCCGTCGTCTGCCACTGGGAGGCCACCCCAATGCTGTGGAGGGCCTGCAGGCCAACTGGAATTGATGAACTTTTCAATCATCTCAGTTGCCCACATGCTCTTTGCAGATGGGTTCTGCCCGAATCCAGCCTCCAGGGAAATGATCTGGAGGCAGGATGGTGCTGGCAAACTCTCACACCAACTGGCAATGTGCACTTCCACACCTCAACCACCTCCAGTTCTCTCCCCCAAATCGGGGCCAGATTTCTGCCATAGTTATATTTGATGTAACATTCTGGATTTATCCTTTCTGTACTAGTTATTACCATAGACCCCGCTATGAGATCCCTACTCAATCACCTCATTGAGAGGGAGCGCATTATTGCAGAATAATGTTTCAGCCACGATTAGATCCGTGAGCATTAGTGATCTTTCTAATTTGAGAATTTAATGTAAAATAATGCCATGAATGATCCTAAAAGTTAAGTCAAAGCACAGATCAAAGTGACAAGCTGACTGAGTGCACAATCTGCTGTGAATTGGTGAATGTTCTGGTAAATATGAATTGTACCCAAACAGAACATTGTGTCATTAAGCAGTAGTACAGAAATTGGGGTGCTGAGTATTGTCGGTAACATCAGACCAGATGTAATGGGAGTACATTTCTGTAACTTGACAATTGTGCAGAAAAAGTTTAACTTTGATCATTTGTTGAGTTGAACGGTCACGCAGGAGCTTTGTGGCTTTTCCCACCGAAATGATGAGGCAATAAATATAAGCATTTCCCCAGGCGGTACGAGGCCTGCTTGCATCTGTGCTCTCATTAATTTCTGGGGGAGATGTGTTTTAATGATGCTCTAGCTGTGCTTTTCAGAGCTGATGTTTTGTAATCTTTTCTTTCAGTGCCACCCACTATCCCATTGTGTGGACTTCAAGGAGTTGTTGACACTGGAAATGATGTCACGCTGACTTGTAGCTCCAAAGAAGCTATCCCCACCGCGATGTATTCCTGGGAAAAACTGGACTCAATAACTAAACTACCACCAATGTCAGTACATGGTAATGTACATACTTGGTCCATCAGTATACCTGGTTAAGAGTGTTCTTTCTGATTTTTTTTTATTACTATGAATTTGTGAGCTTTAAAAAGAATTGCTGATGGTCTTGTGGTTTTCTCCGGTACTGAATGAACATCTTTGGACTCGTATATCATAAATAAAACCTATAATTACCTGATTATCCATTTCTGTTAAACGGATAATGCTGATAAATTTAGGAAAGCTGGTTTTCAAAGTCAACATTTCCAGCTAACGTTACCTTATTATTTCTGGCTTCTTATAGTTCTCTTATCAGTTAAATCAACAGTGATGATGATGAAGACTGCGCCTTTGATATAATTACCATGTAATAGCTGCCTCATTTATACAAGAAAACCCAGAAACTCATTAACGGTTGTGAAGTTTGTTTTTGAAACACAACACGGGAAATATTGATAAAAATAAATGTAGTGCAGCAATGGCATTGAACGGTAATTTTTTGCAAATGGGAACAAGAGAAATGATGGAGATTAATGGGAAAGTCATGACTGGGGGAAGGAAAAGATCAGACAACATTAATCAAAGGAATAGTGAAATAGATTGGTGTAAAATGTCAGGAGATCACAGTGAATAGCGATAGACCGGGATGCTATTCTTAGGCAGGAATCATATAATGCAGCAGATATAGATTACAACATTGAGATAGTACGTTGGCATGGGACATCGCTGTTCACCTCTGCAGACCTCTCAATGCTTGCTGCTAAGGATAACAAATTAAGCGAATTTCTGCAGTCTAAGGTCCTTTCTGCAATAGAAGCGAGTTTGCGAGCAGGACATTTATATCCTGAATGAGTGCTGTCACCTCTGGCAGACCTGTGTTCAATGTTTGGTGATGTTACATAAAAAAAGAATCAACATTTTTATTAAAACAGAATAATTCTGTGACTGTAGACGGGGCACACAATAGAATTATGCCACCATTAGTGGAAGCTAAATATGAGGAATATAGAAACACTAGCAAGAAGGGAATGAGAAAAAGGTCATTTGGCACATTAAGCGCACTATTTGCAATGCATCATGTCATGGACTCAAAACAACTTATTTAATCTCTTGAGGGAAACAAATAACCACAGGCAAAAACACAAACACTAAACTGTTTGAAATTTCTGCTGGAAGACAATCTGGTGAAATTGAGAGATATTAATCTAATGCATTGCAGTCTATATTATCCACTTGCCTGGTTATATTTTATGATATTTTCATGGTGGTGGTAGCCTGGAACCCGAGTATTGCAAAGAATATTTGGTCTCCTGTATTAGTGGTTATTCCAGTTTACCATTTGGCAACCTGATGTTGATTCTTTTCATTTTTGAAGGACTTCATTTAAATAGTGTTAAAGGAAATTGTTAGTTTAGGAAGAAAAAGGCTTGATAGACTTGTCATTTTGATCATGATGCACCACACGTGCCATACAGCGGGGTTTAATGGAAGCATAATATCTTTGTGACGCAAATCGTTGGGTTGAAAATATACCATGTAATGTGAGAAATGGGTACAAATTAGTAATCACCTGGAAATGCAAAGTTAATGGAGGACAGCCAGCATGGATCTGGTGATGGCAATGGCGTTTGAACAATTGCAGTAGATCTTTGATGAAGTTACTCACTGGAAGTTAAGTACAGTAAAGAGAGAGAATATGGATTTTCTAAGACCATGTTTCATAAGGCATCTGACAAGAAGCTGGAGGCATGTGTTACAAGAGTGAGAAGAAAAGGGGGGAATAAGTTCTTTATGCCATGTTTTGCCACAAGCGAGAATTGCATTCGTTAAGGAAAAACAGGATAAATATTGAAACAGAAGATTATGGGAAAGGCGAATAGGGCACTTGGATTAGTTTTGCATTACTCTAGAAAAGAGCAATAGCTAAGTGACCTCTTTCTGCAATGTAAACCTCTGATTCAATGGTTTCACGTGTTAATGCATTGAACTAATATTTCTTTGTCGACTGCTGAATGAAGTTTGCTTTAATAAGATTATTAATGTGAGAAATTTCACATTCAAATATCTTAGCATGTTATAGTGCAAGATGTGATTTGATTCCCGTGTCAGCTTGTTGACAAACCCAAGTTGCATAATTGCATGTGTGATATTCCGATGCTGATAATCATTTGTCAACTACTTTCAAATGAGGATTTATCGCACTTCAATTCACGAACAAAAAATAACTGGATGCCTGGGATGTTAATAAAAACCAGCACCCCCCCCCCCCCCCCCACCCCCACTTCCCTGCAGACAGGATTGGGGCAAAGAGATTTGCAATAATATATAGAGGGGTACAGTGTGGAAATCCTGCCACCTTTCTCTCTGAACCTGGGTTGGGAATGCTTTTGTGGCCTCCTGGGGGAGAGGGGCGTGACGGGAGTGGGGGGGTGGTGGGGGGGCGCTACATCAGGGATGAATGGGGCCACAGAAAGCCCACCCCCTCTCTTATTGTCAACCACCCTCTTCCCCCCACCCCCTCCCTCCACCTGCAGCACCCATCCCACTCACTTACCTGTCTCCAGAGGACCCATTGCTGATTCTCTGGGTAGGCCCCTGTGCAATACCTGCAATGGCCATGGCTCCCGGTGACACTGTTGGTGCTGCAGAGCTGCCTTTGATTGAGCAATAGAGGGAAGGGCGTCGGGGTTTCCACACCACAGGGGCTTTAATTCAGTGGGAAGCCCTATGATGTCTAAGTAAGCGCCTGGTTACCTTGGGAAGGTAATATGGGATTCTTCTACTGGTGGGTAGGACCCATGTTACACCACGAAATTCTGCCGCTGGTCTGACTTGAGGACTAATTTGCTGAGATCTCCCCATTCTTGGTTCAGAGAGGTGCTTAATAGGGGGCAACTGGTACACCGTAGACAAGAGGAATGCTTCTAGTGACAAATTTAGAATTAGATTAGCTTCATTGCAAGAGGACTTGCATATAGGAGGTTTTACTGCAACTATGCAGGGCCTTGGGAGACCATGCCTGGAGTATTGCGTGCAGTTTAGGTCTCCTTACCCAAGATGGGATGTACTTGCCACAGAAAGTGTAGTGAAGGTTCACCAGACTGATTCCTGGGATGGCAGGATTGTCATATGAGGAGAGATTGGGTCGACTGGGCCTGTATTCACTGGAATTTAGAAGAATGAGAGGGGATCTCATTGAAACGTATAAAATTTTAACCAGGCTGGACGCAGAGATGTTATTTCATCTGGATTGACAAGGGGGTCACAGTCTCAGGATATGGGCGAGGCCATTTAGGACTGAGGTGAGGAGAAACTTCTTCAGTGGGAGGGTGGTTAACCAGCAAAATTCTCTACCAAGGAAGCCTGTGGAGACCAAGTCACTGAATATATTCAAGAAGGAAATAGATTTTTAGACTCTAATGGTGTCGAGGGGTATGAGGAGAGCGGTAGAGTATGGCATTAAGACAGAGGATCAGCCTCCATCATGTTGAATGGTGGAGCAGGCATTGAGGGGGATGAATAGTCTACTCCTGCACCTATTTTCTATGTTTTTACGAAACTTGGAACTAAGTTGTCCATGGATATCAGGATGGAAGCAGGTGGGGAGTGAAGAATAATAACGCCGTGAGCACCCGTTCCTAAAATTAAATACCTTTAACTTTTCTTTTCACCTATTACTAGTGATTTACTTTAGATTGAAATTTATTCAAATGAAGACTTGATAGCCTCATCAAAGAGCTGACTTGGAACAGTTGCTAAACCTGATGTAGCAAAAAAAAAAGGCTCATTTAATAGACACGGTCAAAAGGACAAAAGCCACTGAATCGCTGCGGGTAAATTACTTTATATAATAATGTTCCTTCAGCTTCATGATACATCATACTCCTCTGAGGTTTCTGATGGTATTGTCTGTATCCGTTGTTTAAAATAAACTTGTTAAATATAAAAGTGGTCAAAAATGGCAGAGAAGTGCCATCAGTGATAAAACATCCTCTTGCAATGTTTAGTCATTTTATTGAGTAGAGTTTTGATACTTTCATCTTTTTATTTTTTGAGTTTATTCTTAAAATATTTATTTACAGCTTTAGACTGCATTTCTGCAGGTTTAGGGAATATGTTCCTGGGTGGAAAAAAATGAAGCAAAATATCAGAATGTGGTGCGACTTCCACGCAAACCTCTTCGAAGTAGATGTGACATTGTGACACAGACAGAGGTCACATAGAGTTCAAAAATATTTGCCGTCAGGCTCAGCTTCATCATTTTCATGGTCATTTAATTATGATTAAACCTATCCAGAATAATACTTGCATACAAATATGCAAAGATTTGTTTAAATATATCACAATTAATCAAACTATCACCCACTGCCAACATTGTAGCTTTCCTCCTCCTTATTCATGGCCTCGACCAATTTCCTTCTCGGTTTGGGCAGCATGGTGGCACAGTGGTTAGCACTGCTGCCTCACAGCGCCAGGACCCGGGTTCAATTCTGGCCTCGGGTGACTGTCTGTCTGTGTGGAGTTTGCACATTCTCTCTGTGTCTGCGTGGGTTTCCTCTGGGTGCTCTGGTTTCCAGCCACAGTCCAAAAATGTGCAGATTAGGTTGATTGGCCATGGTAAATTGCTCCTCAGTGTCGGAGGATTAGCAGGGTAAATATGTGTGGTAATGGGGATAGGACATAGCTGGGATTGTTGTCAGTGCAAGCTTGATGGGTCAAATGGCCTCCTTCTGTACTGTAGGGATTCTATGATTCTGTTGGCTGAAGTTTTGTAGGGTCCGTGTCATCTCGCCCAGCTGTGCTAGTTTCCATCAAGATGCAGGCCAGCACTCGAATCTGGCAAAACTTTCAAAAACCTGATACTTCCTCAAAAATACCGACCGGTCAAAAAAAACTTCTTGATACAAGCCGATGGATTGTTGAAGCAAATTGTGGTACTGGAAGTAGAATGAGACCTCGTGCAACTATATAGTAAGTATAAACTGGGACTTGCAAAAACAAAATACTGACTATGGCTAGGATTGAACTGGAAGCATGATAAACTGAACCTGCAAATTTTATTTTGTGGGTAGCCATTGAAAACTACTTTGCCGAGTTGGATTCGTAATTCTTGGGGATCTGGGCCTTCCCTTCCCCAAGATCCACTAAAATCCAAACATGTAGTAAAATGCAAAAATAATAGACCCGTAGAATATTTACACACTGCATTAATAATAAATCATAATAAACCACACTTAATGGAGCTGCTGCAGGCTCTTGTGTTAACCTGTGCATGTTCCAGGAATGCCAAGTGCATTGTAAGATTTTGGGTTGTCACATGAATACTGGGAACAGTTTATTATTACCTTCAACATCTGACTGGCCATGTTGACGTATCATTTCAGCTATTTGACGCATGCTTCCATGTCCTCCTTGTTGCTAGGCAGATGTAGATGGCACTGAAGACTTTTTTATTTTACACTCAAATCCTCGACCCAACTGCAGTGCAATCAGAACCAACATGCATGATGTATTATGATGAATGCAAGAAGGGATGTGGGCTGCAGAAAGATGCAGCCCCTTCTCTTTGTTTTACCTGTGCGCACAGGAGAAAGTGCGATATAACTTTAACGAGAAAACCTGGATTAGAAATGGTCATCTGAACTTCTGATGCCTTACCTACTTCTGCAAATCTTTGCACCAGAAGCCATTGATGGACTGGGGGAGGAAAATGTCCAGCAAGTATCCACCTTTTGTTAGTTTTTTTCTTATCCTACTTAGTTGCTAAGATCCTAATTTCCCTTTGAGCACAACAGTGTGCTGCAATAGCTTTGTATCTTATCGAATATCATTGTAACATATGTTCCTTTTCTCTTTCTGTAGATGTTTTCCTCAGCTGAAGAGCTGGGTTCAGTGACCCTTCATAACATCTCACATTGTGCATACATAATCAGAGTAGAAGAATCTTGGGTCATTTAGAGGATGGAACTCTGGAAGAAGCACTGGGTGAACTGCACACTACAAGTGAGGAGGAGGGGCAAGAGGAGGCGAAAGAAAGGAACAGGAAGCAGGTGGCTGCAGAGCCTGCTACAGATAGTGTTCTGTCATGTGAAGCATGCATTGGTACTTCATGGGCCTACCTGTAGAAGAGATTTGATAAACAAACAAAAGGCTGTGCATGTCTTTTGCGAATGTAAACACGACTTTGCGAGATAATTGAATAGGTTGTAGAGGTGCGACCCTAGCTTTTGTGATAATAGCACACGAATTCGCATTCCTTGACGTCACCATGGTGCACATGACAGTGCTGTGACTATCTACTGAATAAGACAAGTTAGAATTCAAGTGGTAGCAAATAATTTTCTCTCGTATAGATCTCTAGTCATCCTGAAGGAATGCCCGGTACTTGAGGCATGGCAGGAAGTTGCTTGTGGATTTTGAAGGCCAGTAATCTCAGCCGTAGGTTTTCTTTGCCAAAGTTCCTCAGAGCAGAATCCTAAGCTTCAGCCGCTTCATCAGTGACTTTGAAATGGGGATGTTCTCTGATGATTGCACAGTATTCAGTATCATTCACAATTCCTTAGATATTGAAGCAGCTCGTACCAACATGTAACATCCAAGCTTGTACTGGTAAGTAGCATTCACACCACACAAGTGCTGGAGAGTGACCAACTCCAAGAAGGAAGTGTCTTTAAACCGCCCAGTCAATTGCAGTGCCATCATCAAATTCCCTCATCATCAACATCCTGGGTGTTAGCATTGACCAGAAACTGAACTGGACCAGCCATATAAGTACTGTGGCTAGATGAGCAAGTCAGAGTCTGGGAATTCTGCAGAGAGTAACTCTCACTTCCTGACTCCCCAAAATTTGTCCATCACCTTCAAGTCAGGATGATGAAGTAATCTGCATTTACCTGGGTGAGTGCAGCTCCAATAACACTCAAGGAGCTTACACTAGCCAAAGCAAAGCATCCAGTTTGAACGACGCCCCATCCAACCTCGTAACATTCACGCCCTCCAATTGGTGCAAAATGACAACTGTGAACGTCATCTACAAGTTGCACTGCAGCAGTTCACCAAGGTTTTCTCAATAGTATCTCCCAAACCACTAACCTCCGTCACTTAGAAGGAGAAGGACAACAGTCACAATGGGAAAACCACCATGTTTCTAAATTCTTGGAAGTGCAGGGTCGGATTAAGACTAGTCAGCATGGATTTAGTAAGGGGAGGTCGTGCCTGACAAACCTGTTAGAGTTCTTTGAAGAGATAACAAATAGGTTAGACCAAGGAGAGCCAATGGATGTTATCTATCTTGACTTCCAAAAGGCCTTTGACAAGGTGCCTCACGGGAGACTGCTGAGTAAAATAAGGGCCCATGGTATTCGAGGCAAGGTACTAACATGGATTGACGATTGGCTGTCAGACAGAAGGCAGAGAGTTGGGATAAAAGGTTCTTTCTCAGAATGGCAACCGGTGACAAGTGGTGTCCCGCAGGGTTCAGTGTTGGGGCCACAGCTGTTCTCTTTATATATTAACGATCTAGATGACGGGACTGGGAGCATTCTGGCCAAGTTTGCCGATGATACAAAGATAGGTGGAGGGGCAGGTAGTATTGAGGAGGTGGGGAGGCTGCAGAAAGATTTAGACAGTTTAGGAGAGTGGTCCAAGAAGTGGCTGATGAAATTCAACGTGGGCAAGTGCGAGGTCGTACACTTTGGAAAAAAGAATAGAGGCATGGACTATTTTCTAAACGGTGACAAAATTCATAATGCTAAAGTGCAAAGGGACTTGGGAGTCCTAGTCCAGGATTCTCTAAAGGTAAACTTGCAGGTTGAGTCCGTAATTAAGAAAGCAAATGTAATGTTGTCATTTATCTCAAGAGGCTTGGAATACAAAAGCAGGGATGTACTTCTGAGGCTTTATAAAGCACTGGTTAGGCCCCATTTGGAGTACTGTGAGCAATTTTGGGCCCCACACCTCAGGAAGGACATACTGGCACTGGAGCGGGTCCAGCGGAGATTCACACGGATGATCCCAGGAATGGTAGGCCTGACATACGATGAACGTCTGAGGATCGTGGGATTATATTCATTGGAGTTTAGGAGGTTGAGGGGAGATCTGATAGAAACTTACAAGATAATGAACGGCTTAGATAGGATGGACGTAGGGAAGTTGTTTCCATTAACAGGGGAGACTAGGACGCGGGGGCACAGCCTTAGAATAAAAGGGAGTCACTTTAGAACAGAGATGAGGAGAAATTTCTTCAGCCAGAGAGTGGTGGGTCTGTGGAATTCATTGCCACAGAGGGCTGTGGAGGCCGAGACGTTGAGCGTCTTCAAGACAGAAATTGATAAATTCTTGATTTCTCGAGGAATTAAGGGCTATGGGGAGAGAGCGGGTAAATGGAGTTGAAATCAACCATGATTGAATGGTGGAGTGGACTCGATGGGCCGAATGGCCTTACTTCCGCTCCTATGTCTTATGGTCTTATGGTCTTATGTTCCGCTCCAAGATGAACATAATGCTGATTTGGGAATATAATCCAATCCTTTACTATCACTCAGTCAGAATCCTGGAGCACCCTCCCTAACGGCACTGTGGGTGTACCTGCAGTAATTCAAGAAGGCAGCTCATCACCACCTTCTTGAGGGCAATTAGAAATAGACAATAAATGCTAACCTTTCCAGTCACGCCCACAACCACGGAATGAATGAACACAAAAGAGGACCAAACGAGCCAGGTAATTCTGAGGAGAATGGCTCATTGCTTTATCCAGCCGGTGCTGTCATTGGCCTGAAGAATTACCAATTTGGGGGACAGAGTTGACGCACAGCCACAGTGTTAGGCATGGTGCCAACATTTGATGGGATATGAAGGCCACAGTGATGAAAGTCTGCCTGCCTCCACACTGCTGCCTTCATTACAGTACATTCTTGAAAAGAAGCAATTTAGATTCTGAATGACATATACCATGCAGAAACAGTGAAGGCGAGCACTGGAATCACACATACAATTTTATTTTTAAAAAAGATGCAGTGTACATAAGGAAAAATACTTGCAACCGAATGCTGAAAGCTTGTGCACGAGTGATTCTGCAGGAGCAGGATTGTAGATGAATTATGGATTCTTTTTGTGAGAGTTGTCCATGGCTGACAGAGTAAATCTCTTTTGCCCACATGTTCCACTTCTTCCTGAACATCCCCTGACTGGCGATAATTGGGCTGGTTTATTCGTTCTCCTGCTGTAGATGACTGTCTTTGTTGTAATGTTGTGTAGTATGTAACAGATGGTGGCAAGTTTGGGAATCCTTGCTGGGTATACAGTTGCAGTCCCATCTTTACATTGTCAGTCCAAAGATTGTAATCCTTACATTGCATACTTCTGGTACACTCGATGTTAATTCTTTTGAGGGATGTGCCTTTCTGTTTCTTTATTCAAGTAGGGTTTCTCAGGGGTGATGGAGATAGTGGAATAGTGGTGGGGTATTCATTAGTTCATCAACAAAATCTCATGCAAGCCCTTGCCTTTTCTCCATTCTTTCAATTTCTTTTGTTTGACAGATTGTCACGAAATTAAGGTCTTTGGATGCTGCTAGGATATCAGCTATTGACTTGCATGATGAAGTTCTTGAGGTCTGAAGGTTGAGATAAATTTCCGCAGGGGTTCTCTTGTTCATTTGCTGAAACTTAAGCTGAAGATCTGCCGTAACCACAGAAAAGTTATGGACATGACCCACCAACAATATCTAAAGTGTAGCCTCTGTCTTACTTGCATCCAATTTGTAGAGAAATGACCAGTCTTACTTTTGGCTTCCATCTATTCCACAGAGGACACTTAAACTGAACCATGGTAGGTGATGGGACCACTCTATGGGGTGCATCACCTGTGGAGGCAGTGTCAACTCACAGAAACACAAAGCGTCCAACCACTAAGATATGGACGGGATTTTATGGCCTCGCTCGACCCGAGACTGGAAAATGTCATTCAAGGTCAATGGACATTTCCATTGTCCACTCCTCGCCCGCTCTGATTCTGTGGTGGGCGGGGCAGTTGAATTCCGGTGCAAGTCATCATGGACAGTCAGCTTGTAGAAGGTCAACTTGTTCCGTTGCCCTCCCCGCTCCTCCACTAACAGGACCAGTGTACCTCAAGTCTGTTGTGCCTATCCTTAAAGGCAACAGCAACTTGCATTCATCTAGCACCTAAAAATGTAATTAAACACTCGTGGGCACTTCACAGGAGCATTATCGAACAGATCATTAGACCTATTCCTGGTCCAGGTGTGCTGCAGTTTTCCAACGCAGGCCGTTAACGTGGCCTGGATGCAGGTCTGTCCCTCGGCAAGGCTTGGCTGGAAAAAAAAGGGGGAGGAACACCTGACAGCCCTGCAGCTGTATTCTTTGTTGTCAACCTCAGGATCGAGAGTGCAGGAGTGCAAAGACCCTAAGTACCAAAGAGTCAATGGATAACTGGAAAAAGATTCAGCTTATTGGGCCCCTCTAGTCTCAGCAGAAGACTTGGTGCACATTGAACACCAAGTTGATGGATTGCCAGGCATCTTGTTGCACCTATGGGGCTCACTGCAGGACCGAATGGTGGGATATTCCTTTCCACCTCATTAGCATTGACATGTTGGACCTGTATCTGTTGGAAGCGTGGGTATCATTGTAACAGTTTTGCTGCATTTCTACTGCAAAGATGGTAATGGGATGCGCACAACTCCAAGGAAATTCAGTCAAAGTGTCTGCACTTGAAATGTGACCCCATAATTTCTCTTTACGGATGGAGCTGCTGTTTACTATCAACTTTTCCTGTTTTTAAAAAAAATTCTGTTATTAGAAACAACTAAATAGTGACCCAGGCAGCCTATGGGTGGTGGGGTGGGGGGTGCTGCGGCAGGTTGAGGGCTTTATTTTTATATGGTTTTCCTTCGAACTGTATTAATGCGGATGTGACCTTCAGCGAATGCCTCTGAGCTTGAGCAATGTCAGTACTGCCTTGTCGATGAAGTGACATATTTTAGGATTATTCAGAAATGCTTTTTATAAATTGATATATTATTACGACTTCCCTAATCATTCAATATATTCTTTCAGATCAGACACCGGGAACATTGATTCTCCGGAATATCAGCACTGCTACAAATGGTTTGTACCAATGTACAGCGTCTAATACAATTGGATCCAGTACGTGTGCCATTGACCTACAGGTTATTGCACGTAAGTACGTCTTCAACACTGGCTTTTTGCAGAAAATACCACTTTGTGAATTTTCCTTCACCTCTGAGTGAAGAATTCAGTTTGACCTGCATTTATACCATGCATTAATAGCAAGTAGGATTTTGAAATCTACAGCCATTGCACACATTAGCCATCCAGCCACTGAAAACAATTCGGACTCTGTAGATGAAGCAGAGTTAAGCCCGTCGAAAGAACATTTAAGGTAACCTATTCATCATAAAAATACCTACCTTATGAATCCAACAGAATTTTATAAAGAATTGTCTTTGACAACAATGTTCTATTATATAGCAATATTTTAGGGGTTACCTAGTGTGAAAATTGGGTATGTTGTACATTTAGATGAATAAGGCTGTTATTATATTTGAGCTCAAGCCTGTAATAACCATTCTGCCATCCTCTCGTTGCAGCTTAAACATCCATCTGAGCAGGTAGACAGAACCTCAGTTTAATGGCTCATTTGCTCTGACAATACAGCATTGCATTGGAGAACCAGCTTAGACTATGCACTCACGTCCTAATGTGAGTCTGCAAACTTATGAATCAAAGGAAAGAGTGAAGCTGCCATTTCTGATATATCTTTCTGAGAAAGTTGCAGGGCAGAGAGAGGTTTAAGTACAACTTTATGATGGGTTTATAAAAATATGAGGTTTGTTTTATTACGTTTATAAGCATAAACTGACTTCCTGCAACTGTAGGGGGAATTTCTTGGAGTAACCTCCTGGGGAATCTTGTATGCAGTCGAACACAGCAAACACAAAGACTTGTGAAAAACAGTATGTAGTAAAAGGCGTTTCATTTAACCAACACGTATTGGGACAGAGATGATCTGAGGATTGTAGCCTCTCTGACGTTACATCACATGAGCACAACAGATACACATTTCTGAAGATTTGATCTTCCCGCCCCACCTCTCATTCAAACTGGATGATCCAATTATATTAATACACTTCATTTACTTTGACCATCAGCATTCTAGCCTCTAGCAGATTTAGGAATTCATTGGTCAACCGGACCCATAGACTCTTTCCCCCTGTTGCCTAGTAACTTCACTCTCGCAAATCCGGTAGGTCCTAGGGTCGCTCCTAACACCTGCGGTCCTGAGAACAATAAGGGAGTCATCTTCCCTGTCGGTTTCCCTGCCCCTTTATTAGTAGATGCTACATTCCAGCTAGAAGCTGAATCCATTCATTCATTTCAAAAACCTTGGTATTACAGCTGCATAATCTGCCTCTGATATTAGGCTACATTACTCTATACTTCTTTATTCCAAAAGAACGCAGTTTGTCTGCTTAAACCTATTTCCCATTATGCCAAGAGGTAAACTGCTCGTTTGCCAAAGCTTACAATAAAATACAAAAATACAGTTTAAACCTATAATACTTGTTCAAAAAATGATTATATATGTGCTTAAATAGACAATACTTTCGTGGCATGTAAGTGATGCACATTGGGATACCTTCAATATATAAGGCACACTATGGTTCCTAATCTACTTTGTTTTGATAGTCTAATAAAACAGGGGTTCCCATTGCCCCCACCATAGCAACCCTTCAATTTTCTCTCTTCCCCTGATGAAGACACTCTCATATTCTGGGTTTGAGTTTCACAGGCAATGGTATTTTCCAGTAGAATTGCCTTAGTGACTATCCTTTATGTACGTTTTGACATGCTTTACGATTTAAAGCTGTATTGCAGTTGATCACACTCTTACTTAACGAGTATGATTCACTGAATAGTGATTAGGAGTGGGTATGCTGAGAATTTTTAAATATATACCTCCCACGCTTTAGGGCAATTATGGCACGCCTCATGCTACCCTGGCTGAGATAAAGTGAGTTAGCATAAACTGGGGATTGACTCTAAAATTTTCCTATCTTTCTGGGACATATTACACTGACAAAGAGCATCTAGCGGTTGGGCCATTAAGAGAAACTAGTTGCAATGTTTACCTTAGAAATAAATATCTTCGATTCCTTAAATGGTTTGGCAGGTGCTACCTTGTTCATTTAAAATATCTTATTGTTATACATTTGAGATAAAATCCGATTGAAAAAATGCAGAATGAGGGTGAGAATTGTATTAAGCTAGATGCTACTATTATAAACTCACTTTCTTTCTAAACAAAAAAGGAAAAGCTTAAAATTATACATATATGGTACTATAATTAGCACGTGTCTCTACCAAGATCGATAAGAATCTGGCAGTAATAATATATAAAGAACGCACATGAGAATATGTCAAAAATATTTATGAAATTTACCTTTTTAAAAATCCTATGTTATATGCCTCTGCCATTTACTATTCATTCTCTGCTTGTCATTTGAGCTAATCTTTAAAAAATATCATTGTTGAAGGGACTGCATGATATTATATGACAATCCTAGCAAGACTGCTGGGATGAAAGTCACCTCTCGCTCATGCTTGTTAATGGTCCTAAGTGAAATTAGTTCAGGCAATCACAATCCAGTTCTCTGGGGATGCAGGTCCATAGCACAGATCTCCCAATACTTTGGCACTAATTGACACTAATGAGGCAATCTCACAGAAACATTATGAGGCTGGATAATGTGAGAAATGGAAATGTCATGCTAATATCGTGAGGGTAGAGGAAGGGATTCCAGTAGGTTTCTGCAACGAACTGTGTTTGCAATGTTATACAAATAATAATCTTACACCTTTTATTGGTTGTCTCTCTCAGATGGATGTTTGCACATGTTGCTCATTAAAATTTCCAGAAATACTGTGGAATGTTACGAAGGAATATTTTTATTCCAATCGTATTGCTGTGGAACTACTAGAAGGCACCACTTTGCAGATACATTTTTAAATAGATGGGAAGAAAAGCCAAATCCTGAAAAGCTATGGGCAACCATTGTGTGGTTATAAATCTAGGTGAATAGTGGAAATGAGAAAGGAAGACTGGCACTTATAAAGCACCATTGACAATTTCAGGACATTCCAAAATGCCTTTCAGCCCGTAAGTGAAGTCTAGTCATTGTTTGAATGTAGGAAACTCAATAGTCAAGTTGTGCACTGCAAAGATCCAACAAACAACCATGTGATGAACAATCAGGTAATCTGTTTTGTGTGTTGGGTAAGAGATAAGTGTTGGTTAGGATTTCAGGAGAACCCTCCTGCTGTTCTTTGAAGGTGCTGTGCTTTTGAAGGGGCAGAAGTCTCGACTTTAATGTCTTTCCTACAGGACAGTACCTCCAACCGGGCAGCACATCCTCAGTGTGAGCTGAGATTATGGAATCAAGACTTTGGGTCTTGAAATGTAACCCATCAATGGCGAGAGTCCCATCGCTGTACCAAATCTGGAATTTAGCAATTTATGTTCTTGTGAACTGCCATACACCCTGGTTCAATTGCCAATTTCTGGAAATGGCTGCATTTTTTAATGAAGTGTTTTCTAGCAGTCTAAGGTTACTCTCAGAAACCAATTCTGGCAGAGCCATTCCAGATCAACTATGTCCACTAATATTATAAATGTGGCATTAAAAACCCGTCCACTTAAAGGAAGACTTACAGGTCCAAAGTAGAAGACTCATTAATGATGTTTCAAAATTTTAAGGTTACCATATTTAACACGACCCTTGGAGTTGTTCTCGCTCTTACTATTTAAACTATGCCAAATGTGCAGTGATGACCTGTTATGTGAATAAACACATGTTTTTCCTGCCATGCTTCTGACTGAGTTCAGGTGGAATAGTCCACACTCTGATAACAGTCCTGCAATACGTGTACGATTATTACGATCTTCAGAATTTTAGATTGGTGCTGCAGAAGCCACAACAATACAGTGAACTAAACCACCAAAATACTTTGTCAGTATACCCCAAAATGTTTTTTGCGAAATGGTTCATAGAAGTTAAGGATGCCGTTGCACTGTTAGGCCAACATGTTGTATGTTATATTAAATATAGACACTTAGAAAATAGGAGCAGGAGTTGGCTATTTGGTCCTTCGAGCCTGCTTTGCCACTCAACATGATCAGGATTGATTCTTTATCTCATTGCAAAGCTCCTGTGCTCTCCCCTTACCCTTGATACCTTTAGAGTCTAGAAATCTATCTGATCTCTTAAATATATTCAGTGACTTGGCTTCCACCAACTTCTGTGTTAGAGAATTCCACAGGTTCACCACCCTCTGACTGAAGAAGTTTCTCCTCATCTCAGTCCTAAAGAGCCTAGCCTGTATCCTAAGACTTGTTCTAGACCCTCCAGCCA
The DNA here is from genome assembly GCF_964213995.1 of Mustelus asterias. Lineage (NCBI taxonomy): Eukaryota > Metazoa > Chordata > Chondrichthyes > Carcharhiniformes > Triakidae > Mustelus > Mustelus asterias. The sequence goes on from NC_135817.1 coordinate 39,054,514, forward strand.
GAAGAAGCAACACTCTTACATCCAGTATGTCCAGCCCTGTCAGAATTTTATATGTTTCAATTAGATCCCCCAAATTCTTCTAAATTCCAGTGAATGCAGGCTTTTTTGACCCAATCTCTTCTCGTACGACAATCCTGCCATCCCAGAAATCAGTCTGTTGAACTCTGTGGCAAACCCTGTGAAGATCATTGTATTTTACAACATTCTATGTGTCATCACTCTGGCAAAATGTCACCCTGTGTCACAGAATGGGAAGAAAAAAAGTATTAAAAGTTACCAACACATCAGACCAGAACTACACACAATACTCTACGTGTGGCCTCACCAAGGCCTTGTACGGCTGCAGTAAGACACGCTTGTTCATGTACTCAAGCCCTCTTGCAATAAAGGCCAACATACCATTTGTATTCTTAATATCTGGCTGTACCTGCATGCTTGCTTTCAGTAACACGTGTAGAGGGAAAACCAGGTCCCTTTGTACAATCTGTCACCATTTAAATAATATTCTGCCATTCTGTTTCTCTGTCCAACATGGATAGCTTCACATTTATCCACGTTATACTGCATCAGCCACATATTTGCTCACTCACTCATTGTCTAAATCACCTTAAAGCTTTTTAACATTCTCCTCACCTCTCACCTTCCCATCAAGTTTCATGTCATTAGCAAACCTGGAAATATTACTTTTGGTTCCCACATCCAAATCATTGAAGTATATTGTGAATAGCTGGGACCCAAGCACTGATACCTGGTGGGCTCCCACAAGTCATTGCCTACTTCATCGAAAAATACCCATTTATTCCTACTTAATTTCCTATCTGCTCACCAATCCTCAATCCATGCCAATATATTACTTCCAATCCCATGCGCTTTAATTTTGCACATTAACCTCCTACGTGGGACTTTGTCAAAAGTTTTATAAAAATCCAAATACACCACATCCACTGGTTCACCCTTACCTATTCTACTAGTTGCATCCTCAAAAAACTCCAATAAGTTTGTCAAACATGATTTCCCTTTCATAAATCCATGCTAACCTTGTCTAGTCCCATTAGTATTTTCTAACTGTCCTGTTATTGCATCCTTTATAATAGACTCTAGAATTTTCCCTACTGCTGATGTAAGGCTAACTGGTCTGTAATTCCCTGTTTACTCCCTCTCTCCCTCCTTTTTTTAAATAACGGGGTTATATTTGTCACCCTCCAAACTGCCAGGACTGTTTCAGAATCTGCAGAAATTTGGAAGATAACAACCAGCGCATCCACTATTTCCATGACCACCTCTTTTAGTATCCTGGGTTGTAGATCATGTCATAAAATTCCTATAGTGCAGAAGGAGGCCATTTGGCCCATCAAGTGTATACTGACCCTCCGACAGCTTCTTACCCAGGACCACCCCCACCCTATTCCCGTATACCCACGCATTTACCCCACTAATCCTCTAACCGACACATCTTGGGACACTGAAGGGGCAATTTAGCATGGCCAGTTCACCTAAACTGCACATCTTTGGACTGTGAAAGGAAACTGGAACACCCGGAGGAAACTCGCACATACATGGAGAGAACGTGCAAACTCCACATAGGCAGTCATCCAAGGCTGGAATCGAACCTTGGTCCCTGGTGCTGTGAGGCAGCAGTGCTAACCACTGTGCCACCGTTCCGCCCAGATTATCAGATCCTGGGGATTTATCAGCTTTTGTTAGTTTGCTGCTTGCAGATTCAAATCCCAAAATTCCTATTTCAGGAAGCACATCAGAAAGATCTCCACCAGAGGCTTGGTGCTTCCTCAGAAAGTAAGTAAATGTCAGAACAGCTGGTTAGAAAGCATCAGAAATAAGAAGCGGGCCACCTGTTTATTGTAGAATGATACATTTTCTGAACAATATCACAGATAGTGGAATTACTTATTAAAAATTGGTTACAGGGAGGAAAGAGAAGATAATATTCTCTTGGTTTCTTTTGCTTCAACAGCACAACTCCAGAATGTTGGAATCATCATCGGAGCGGTGGTGACGGGGATTCTGGCCCTTCTACTATGCATCTTCTCTATTATTGTCATTCTGTTCTACTGGAAGAGTAAAAACAAGTATGAAGAGGAAGAGATTCCCAATGAGATCAGGTTAGTACTTCAGACCATGAAGCAAGGTAGAATTTGCATTTATATAGCACTTTTCAAAATATTTCAGAACTAATGAATTACTTTTGAGGTATAGTCACGGATGTAGGTAAGTCAGGCAACAAATTTAAACCTAATCTGGTCACAGGCACAGCAATGCAATAAAGACCAGTTACAATCTACATTTTGGTGATGTTGCTTGTAGACTAAATCTTACTGTTACACCAAGAGATTTTGCTTTACCTCCATCTGAATAGCAAATGGAGTCTAAATGTTTAATCTGAAAGATAGCGCCTCTGACAATGAAACATTCCCTCTGTACTTGGGGATTTTCAGACAGATCTGAAATCAGGTAGCAATTAGTAAACCCTTTGAGAACTGTGGAAGTATTTATCAGGTGTCTGCTGTGGCTCAGTCGCTAATGCCTTTGCTTCGCTGTCATGAGGTCATGGATTTAAATTCCACTTCAATTACTTGAGGGCAAAATCTTGTGTAAGGATCCAGTTCATTACCCGTGGAATGATCCACTGTTGGATTTGCTCCCTTTCAGATGAGTCATTTGTCGTGAGGCAATGCCCCATTATTTTTCTGAAAATATGCTTGTTCAATTTTTAACTGAATGGAAATTTTGCAAGTACTGGATATTGAAGCAATGGCTGCCATAGACAGTCACACCCAAACCTCTTGGGAATGCACAGCGGGTGAAGTATAGCAAGGCAAGGCTGCCCAGCCATTAGGAAGGGATTGTAATTGACCCTGGTGATGTCAAGAAAGTCTTCAGCAGAAGAAAGAGGTTGAAATTTGCTCTCTCTCCCTCTCTGTCTTTTGGAATATGATTGTCATCTGGTTTAAGAAGCCAACTCTGGTAGAAATCTGCAAGTGATTATTATCGTGTAACAGTTGCAACATCTTCAGCATGTGACCACATCAAGAAACCAGCTAACCCAAATTAGCCACTACGTTTAAAATCTATGCCTTAAGGGCAATTAAAGGACATTAGTTTTATATTTCATCTTTGTTTATTGGACTTAGATGTGTGTGTCCGTGTGTGTGTGTGGGGTCTGAATGACTCCATGAGGGCCAAATGCTCTGTGTTTTTATTATTTTTTCTCTGCTCTAATGGTTAATAAATTTGCCCTTTAATTCAAGAAACTGTATTTGATTGGCTCCTTATTGCTCACTGCATAAATAGTTAAATTTTGCAAGTACTGGTTTGCAAAACGCAAATTCTTGTGAAAAAATAAACTTAAACCTTTGTTATGACCAATTGAGGAGATTGAATAGAAGAAAGCCAGTTTACCCATACTCAGCTGATCATATAACACGTCCAGTCTAAGCCTCATCCACCCTCTTAGGTGGATGTAAGAAATCCACGACATTATTTTGAAGAAGAGTTCGCTGGTTAATATTTATCCCTCAACTCAAATGTCAGAACAGGTAATCTGGTGATTATCACATTGCTGCTTGTGGGTCTTTGCTAAGTGCAAATTGGCTGCTACGGTTTCTGCATGACAACAGTAACGACGCGGCAGAAACATTTAATTGGCTGCGAGGTGCTTTTGGGTATCCTGGAATCGTTAAAAATGCTATAAAAAAAATATTTCACTCTTCCTTTTGCACCCTGATGTGATCGAAAATAACTGTAACCTCCCTGACAATCAATTTATGCCTCCCATAAGGCATGAAAGGACATTTCCTGTTGCTTTCCATTTTCTTTGAAATCTTTTTCAGGCAGACCAGAATCTTTTTTTTCAAAAATAAAGCAAAAGGCTTTTGTATAACTTATGTATTGATCTTCACTTTAACATGAACCTCGCTTTTTGTAACTGAGCAAAACCTGTTCTGGGAACAGTTGGCAGCCTGCCCGGTGCACTCAAGTGCGTGTGCGCCCAAATTTATAGGGTCTGAATAATTCATGCTGCTTACAGCACAATGCTGGTGGTGCACTGGCAACTAATGAGGGATACACAGAACCTGGCCAGCAGTTCAGATATAAAGAAGTATACGTAAACTTAAGAGGACAAGTATTATTTCAGCCTTTCTAAAACTTCCAGTGAATTTCAAATATTTGTTTGCGTTGATCAAGTCTTTGGGGAGAGTGGGGTGGGGGGGGGGGGGGGTAGAGGGGTGGCAGGGTGAGAATGCTGCCAATGAGGTGAAAGGAAACTTAACATGGAGATACAAAATGGAGTCCATCAGCAAGTGACATGGTTAAGCACAATGCAACAGGATTTGAGCATCTTTCTCTGATAGAAGTAGCACACCTGGTCTGTCAGGAGGTCATACCAGTTTGTAAAGTCATGGTTATTGGAGGCCAATCAGCTCAGCTCCAGGGTATCACTAGCAAGTTCCTTGGGGTAGGACCCTAGGCTCAACCATCTTTAGCTGCTACTTGGATGAGCTTCCCTCCATCATGTGGTCAGAAGTGGAGATAGCAGTTCATGACTAGTAGTATTTTAATCCTTTTTGCAATTCCTCATAATGAGGCAGTCTTTCCCTGCTTGAAGCTGTGGTCAACATCTGGGCTTGTGTTAATATGGAGGAAGTAACATTTGTACCTCATGTGCCAAACAATGACATGGAAGTCTGACCACATGCACCTGACATTCAATGGCATTGCCATCGTCATCCTGGGGGACACCATTGACAAGAAACTTAACTGGTCCAGCCAGCTACAAGAATCGATCAGAAGTTGGGTATTTTGTGGCAATTGACCCACCTTATTGGTTCCCAAAAGCTTTTCTACCACATACAAGGCACAAATCAAGAGGGTGACAACTCCACACTTTCCCTGATGAGTGCAATCCAACAACAAGTTGCTTAAATACCCACCTCCTTGAGGGCAATTTGAGATGGGCACTAAATGCTGGTCTTGCCAGTGACTCCCATGTTCTGTGAATGAGGAAATAATTTTGAAGCGTGGAATGCCATCTACTATCCCCTGTACTATGGAAACTCTGTACTTGCCAAACTTCAGCCTCATATTTCCAGTTAAAATGATGAACGTGTTGCCCCGCTAAGAGAAAATGTTTTGGATGCAACTTGGAACAGATGATTGACTCATTTGGCATATCTCAGCATTAGTAGTTCTGAAGGATTTGATGGTATAAAGGTTTATTGCACATGCAAGAGCACAGCCACAATATGTAAAGCCTTGACATTTGAAGAGCTACAGATGAGCTACAGCTGGGCACAAGGTTTTTATTCGTACAACATATATCGATCCAATTTGTTCTGTTCTTCTCTTGCTCCATGATTAGCGATCGCAGGAAATTGTAAATGTAATGTGCGTTACTCTGATTGACATCAATGCTGGATTCACCAAAATGTTTCCTATTAAGTTCTGTGGAAGAAAAATGATGGAAATGCATATTTTCATTGTGCAGAATACTTGATTGATCGAGTTAAATGAATAAATGTAGTTTTCATTCTGAAGGCTATAGCAGTTACATTTGTCATCCTTTTAAGCTAAAATCTCATGTCCTAATTATGTGATTCCAGAAGAAAAAAATGGTGTGCTGAGAATTGATGGATTATGGAATAATGGATGATGTACAAGGACTCTGTGGACCTTAAGATTTTTTTTCACAGGCTGTCTGATTAGTTGGGCAGTCTGTTTGTAATAGGTGCATTAAATACAAGATTGCATTTAAAAGACTATTTTAAAATGTGAGGTTTCAGTGACCAAGTGAGATATTTTGTGTGAGGATAGTTTGATGGTGTAATATGTTCGAACATCAATGTAGAGTGATGAGAGACGTGTTTGATTCTTCCAGAATTCCCCTACAGAGTCATAATGCTACGGATTTGGGTACTTAGTGGAGGGCAGGTTCAACACTATATCATGCTGTGCTTTTATCCACTCGACCATTAGTCTGTGCTATGGTGTCTTCATGATGAACTTCATAAATACCTAGCTATAAGGAGGAGAGTGAAGCAGATGATCAGAAGGTTGTGCTTTCACCACTTACTCATGGGTTTGAAACTAGGTCAAACTGATAGGAGTACTGAAATCACTTTGATTTCAAAGTTGCTAGGCAACTCGCAAGATACAGGGATAATTTACTTCAAGGTCTGTTCTAACTCTCGAGAACACTTGCGTAACAATCAAGGTACTGTGGAATTCATTAAAGCTTTTAGTTTTGAAACAGCAGTTTACTTTGTAAAACACACTGTTGGTTTTATTTTAATTATATTTCAATCTAGTGGACATGAACCATGTTGCCAGTTGTAATAATTAACAAAATGCAAGATTCCTGCTCTCACGGGCGAGATTGGAGTCCTGTGGAACTGAGAGATTTGTTGGAAGATACTTTGAATATACTATACTGATTTCTTCGTGCCATAAAGAAGGTTAACAGGCTTCGCTATATCAGAGTTTTAATGTAATTCACTGATTCAATGTTGTAAAAATAAAATACATAGAGAACAAATATCTCGGGCAGGGGGGGAATTGCATGCAAATGGAGCATTCCGACCTGTGTTCATTTTGAGCACAGGATCAGTGCAATCTATTTAGTTTATTGAATTTTAATTTCCTCTGATCAGGTTTAGCACTTTAACTCCTGGAATAAATCATCAGTCATGTTATGAATTATTTGTTATATTTATTGATGCAATAGAAAATGCAACAGAATCAGTAGATGGCTAACAATTATTCTGAGATTTAAAAAAAAATAATGTTCTTTTCTTCAGGGAAGATGACATCCCACCATCATCATCTACCAAAGGTTTCCATCCAGCTAGTTCCTCTGAAAATGTTACCCTTACGTCAGCAAACACATACAATGCCCACTACTGGCAAAACAAGAAGCCCATCTACGAGTCAAATCCATTCAGTCGGTACAACGGACACACGCTCCACTCAATTACAACGACGTCTAGTCAACCACAGAACCGACCACTGTATACAAACGGAAGCCACCACGCCACACCAAAGGCAATGGTTGTTGCTACAAGAAGTCCATCTTCACAAAACCTAGCAAAATGCAATGGCTCGCTTAGTCGTAAGACTCCTTCACAGCACACACTCTCCTATGCTGTTAGTCATTCAAATCTTCAGCGAATGGGTGGCATACCAGTCATGATACCTGCACAGAACAGGGCAGGATCTCTGGTATAGGTAACATTTCATTGATAGACTGAAGACTATACTCCTGTCCTAAATTTCAGTTGCAGACTGATATTTTTTCATGTTTAAAAAAACACTTTCTTGCAAGGTCCCTTTCCTGATTGGTGAGAGGGGTTATGTAAAAGCAAAGCCATTTCATGCCTGAGTTTGATTTAAATGCAGCTGCATTTTGTCTTAAATTAACATTTCTGAAGTCTTATTTCGCTTTTCAAAAGTCATCGACTAATATTGATGTACTTTCCTAAGGTTCTTAAGAAAGGAGTACACATTATTCCAAAAGGAACAAGACAGATGCTTATGATTAAAGATGAGTGATTTGAATATAGCTTCTTAATTTCTAATGGACTGAAAAAGTGTCTGAAATTAAGTTACTGCCCTCAGAGACAGGAATACCTGAAGATTTTTTTTTAACCAGGAATATCTCAAAGTTATGATTCCATCAGTTCACTTAACTTTCAGATGCTTGTAATCACGCCTGGGAAGAGAATAAATATTTGAATGAAAGACAATGTTGAAATGTAAGAACTAGTTCTGGAAAATTAACAACTGAATTCCAGAAGTTCAACAACTAATTCTAAGTGCATTGCAAAGGCCAGGGATTGGTGGAAAAGTAGTTTTGTCAGCTGGGCCATGACACTGGAACAATGCATTTTTCTCTGAAGGGAATGATTGCGGTCTCCTCCAATCTGGATGTCCTAAGACGTTGCAGCACATTGCTTTTGCTGAAACACTCCTATGAAACAATTCTACAAGAAGAGCAGTGATGCAAATTACAGGCAGCGAGACCGATTGACACCATGAGAACTAGACTGCTTGAGATGATTTAAGAAAAATAAATGAAAATGGAATGCAAGTACTAAATTATATCTTTAGCCACCAAAATGGATTTGCAAATTACCGGACTGAACATGCTCTTAATTGCTCTCCGGAACAATAAACCAGTATTTTACAGTGTTTTGTTTTCACAACAAGGTTTAAAATGTTCGTTGTAGTGGAAAAAAATGATTTCCAATGGCTGAAGTCAGTGTTTCAGCACTTTGTTGTTAAAGCTTTGGTTAAACATTTACTGAAGAAATATTTCTTTTCCCTATTAAGAGATTAGGTTGCACTTGTATTGCAACAATTAATTATGTTTACATTTTTTAATGGTGTCGATGACTCTTGCAACTGTTGTACATTATTTGCATCCGATAGAACCCTCTAGCTGGCAGATTGCTGGTTGGCACAGATTTCCGGTTCTCCCACTGTCTTGAAACCGCTGGGCTATGATTGCCCAGCTCAAAGGCTGTTTTTCAGGGTACAAGAGGCTGAGGCCCTATATGAGATTTAACTTTGAGTTCTGAGAGTTACTGTGGAGGTCTTTTGCTGACATGGGCACTCCAACAGATTTCATCTAGGTACCAAACTTTGTCTCAATTACCAGTGGTGTAAAGCACTTAACTACTGCGCTACATACCCGAGTCATTTTATTTAATTAACAAAGCTGCTTCCATCAGTGTTATGTAAATACTGACTTGCTGATGAGAGCAGTGCCGAAGCAACTTCTCCAGAAGTTACTAACCACACCAGCTGTGTACAAGTCTAAAGACTCTGTTTTTTCACCCACCCTGTAATACTGCGAGTCAAAGCAGCAGCCCATGGAGATCAGTTTAAAAGAAGATTTCCAGTATCACTGGCAAGTCAGTGAAAATGAATTAATCGGCAGAATTGAATGAAAACTCTCCTCGAAGACACCACTGATTTTCAGCCGTTTGTGCATGAGTTTCAGTTATTGCATCAATCAATTAAAAGAAAATTATTTTTTTGATTCTTCTGCACATCTATAACTGTTAAATGTACAATAAAACTCATTAGCACTGAAAAATGGCATTTTGCATTTAATTTCTAAAAAATTACAGTACTGGGCATAATGTGATTAACATTGTCAGTTTATCAGGGTTCGACCAATTGTAGAAAAAAAAGCAATCAATTTTGATGACTAATAATGTTTAACCAGTAATTATGACCAGAAATTGAAGGGGATGGAGGAATAGAAGCCATTTGGAAAAATTCACTTCCTCTTCTAGGCAGATGCTCGAAAAATAATTGCTTGCCTATTTTTGATCAGTCATCAATATTTACAAACCATTAATGTGTTCGCATTTCATTGTCCAGCAGTCAAATGCTGCCAGGAATGTTTCACTGATCATGCAAAGTACGGTACAAATTTAAAATTGTAATTTTGTCTCCATCAGAAATATTTCGAGCTTTTCAGTCCAAAAAAAGGCTAAAAGATTATGGCTCCAAAATTGGGCTCCCTTGTGCCGACAGTTTGTGTTCCAGGTGCCCTTTTGGTATTAAAATGGGGGTGCCTGTATTGTCTGTAACAATTCCCACATGGCCTGGGCCCAATGTCATTTTGTTGAGGGCTGTGGCTCGGATGTAAGGAGTGTGCACCAGACGTATACAGAGTAGCCAGCTTGTGACGTCAATCAGCATGTAATGCTGATTTAGAGCCAGTACTTTGATTTTTGAGCTTGCTGTTCTCGCCAATGCCTTCTCTTAAATATGCAGAGCTGAGCGTATGTTCAGCACCAAGAACACAGACAGACACATACCCACACACATGCACACACAAACATGCACATGCACACAAGTGGCCTGTGCTCAGGGAGTTATGCTGCACATAGAGAAGGGCTTAGTTGTGACTGCAAAGATTCTGGTCAGGCCACTTTCTCTCCGTCTTGAGTGCTATAATTGCAATCACTCTTGAACTGCAGCACAAGGGGGAGATTGAGCAGAAGCAGCAAAAAAAGACTCGCTGCATTGCGTGGAGGAGGAGGAAAGAGTTCTCTGTAGGAGGTCTCATTCACTTCCAGTATTCCAGATGCCTTTACCTCCCACTTAGCAAGGATGAATTAATGCTTTGTCTGCACTTTACAAAAATTATGTTCCTAAAAGTTAATTCCAAGTGACTAGATCTGGTGACCATCTCATTGCATTCTTTCCAGGATGAATCAGGTATGATCTTTGTTCAGTGCTAACTGCTGCGACAGAGAGATAAGAATTTTTTTTTGTTTATATATCCAATTCAATCCAATCAAAGTCCAATTCCAAGTCTCAGCAAGCGAGATATTCCCGATCGAAGCTGACAAGACAGGCCTCTCAGTCCCTGTCTTGGGCTTGATCGACATGATCCAAGCTGATTGGAACAGGCGTTGCAAGGCTCCTCCAAGGCTTGATCTAATTTGCATTTTAGCCAAAAGGCCGAGATGCCGCTTTAAAAAATTGCTTCAAATGAAACCTCAGTGTAACCTCATGATTTCAACCATGTCGATACTACACTTGATCTTAGCCAAAAGGCCGAGAAGCAGAAATGTTCCTTTTGCCAGGGGAAGGAAGCTCATTGTGTTCTTTCTGACCAGAGAGAAGGCAGAGTGTGCACTCAGTTTTGTCAGAAAGGGAGGGCGTGGGGGGATATCCAGTGTTTCAAGGTGGCATCGACTGCACAAGTGCCTTTCCAACTGCCTCATTTAAATCCTGAATTGCATCACAACCACTTGGGAAATGTGTAGTTTGTGTGTGACGATGCAGCACATCGTACAGGTGAAGAGCCCACTATCCTGGCAGCTATCACAACACTTTTGTCTGTGTCAGTCTGTTGTTCCCATAGCATTTAAGACACCCCATCAAAGCATAGGATGACTGTTAGGAGTCCATGACTCTCTGCTTTACACCTGGCACGTGACTTCACTCTACACTGTACAGATGTACAATGAGCGCCATGGTACTAGACAAATCATAGAGCAGTCCACCGGGGTTCTGAAGAAATAATTCCATTCCTTAAATCTCCCAGAGGGAATCCATCAGCATTAGCCGGAGTTTGTGTCCTGATTCGTGATGGCCTCCACAACCTGACCATTAAGGGACCAGTCCTTGCCATCAAGGATACAGGAGCAACTGGAGAAGAGGAGGAAAGATCAGCAGCTCCCCTTTCCAGCCAGGTGATCCTTGATCACATCAGTCAACTACAATTCCACTTTGCCCAAATTGTGCAACAGTCAGACACCTGGGTTGAATTTTCTGTTCTGCCCACCACGGGGATCAGAGCAGGCGAGGGGCGGACCAAAGGTCTGCTGATCCCGGGCGGGATTTTCTGGTTTCAGGGTGAGTGACACCAGAAAATCCCCGCCTATGATGTTCTGGTCCCTCCCTTTTGGAACATCAGAGTCCTCTTGGCTGCAATGCTGAAATAAACATTACCACAAAGCAATCATCCACACCAACCTCATCTAACAAACCAACCAATAGTAGATATATAGTCAGCTATTGACCCTGATGCATCCCCTTTCTGGCTGGTACCTTTGCCTGGCCTATTGAGTTCTACCTCACTGGCTGCAGCATGGCTGGGAGAAGACAGATTTTCAGTGGAGAGAGACTGCAGATGGCTTTGCAGGACATCCTCAGACAGCTCTGGTCCCGGAGCAGGCATGTCAAACCTTTTCCTGTGCCATTGGGTGGGCGCATTCAACTTTTCTCTCACCACATTAAACTTTAATTTTTGAAAAAAGCTGACATCTGAAGGGAATTTGCTGAGCAAGAAAAAGTCAAAATGATAAATTGATAATTAAAAACAAGAATTATAAATAAAGATGATCATTAGAGTGTGAAAGGTGAGAATGTTTGTCCTGTTCACTCACACACAGTCTCATCCACTGTGAGTGTCAGGTGGGGTGCGAGGATCAATGAGAACCATGAGACTGAGAGTGAAGCAGACATGCACTCTCCTCCTCCCTGAAACCTCATTCTGTCTGTCTGTCTCTCTCCAACACACACACCCTTCTCTGATACACACAACTGCCCCACACATACCACCTCTCTTCCATGTGCACATACAGCTTTTCACTCTCACACATGCATATACATCCCCTCTCTCACATGTACCCCTCACACACACGCAGAAACCCTTCCCTCATGTACGCACACCTTTCACGCATGTGCACACACCCCTCTCGTGCACACTCCCCCCTCTCTATGGCCTTTCACTTTATTGATTTGTTAATTGTTTAATTTGCTGCCTTGTTAACTTTTAGTCTGTTAATTTCATTTTAAGTTTTCATTGGTCTATTCAAAGGAAGCACCCCACTCTTCACACTCTCAGGCTCTCCCCCTCACTCACATTCTCCTCTCTCACACAACACACACTCACCCCTCTCCCAAACACACACTTGCTTCTTGCTGACATGCATGCACACTAACTCTTACTCACACGTGGACAGGGACACCCCTCACTCATGTACACACACTCATCCCTTGCTCTCTCACACTTGCACACTGTTACATATGTTTGCACTTTTGCACGCATGCACACACAATTGCTCATCCCTCACACGTGCACATTTACTTGCCCCTCACACGTGCATTTGCAATTAACATTAGAAGAATGGTCAGCCCTGTAATTGGATGGGTAATAACAGTAAACATTAGGTCAGTCAGGCATCTGAATTGGATATTTACAGTAAAGGTGATGTCAGTAATCTATATGGATGGGCGCCCAATGCTCCAAGACAAATTGGATGGTATGTAACAGACAGCCTTAGTTGTCTATGAGTAAACCACCCATTCTCAGCCATCCTCACTCTCACTCTGCCACCCTGGCTCTCACTCACTCAGCCACCCACACTCAATCCCTCTCTCTCACTCACTCACTCACTCACTCAGCCACCCTCGCTCCCTTTCACTCACTTAGCCACCTTCTCTCCCTCACTCTGTCACCCTTGCTCCCTCACCCTCCCTTCCTCGCACTTTCTCTCCTTCACCCTCCCTTCCTCGCACTTTCTCTCCTTCACCCTCCCTCCCTCTTTAGTGAGTCTATCAGCAGCAAACACCGGAACAGCCTGTTATTGGAGGAGCAGACCCTTACCGAGCACACAGAGGGGCTTCATGGACCACAATCCGGCCTGCACAAGCCTGTCCTCGAGGATCGGGTTTTGGATTGCACTACCTCAGTATGTGTGGCAGCACACTCCGATTCCTGGCCTGCTGTAAGTCTGCCAGCTCCTTGAGTCAATGGTTTCAGCAGCCACAATGGCAGCAATCCTAGTATACAGAATATCAAGCTGGACTTGCAAACTGCACGCCTGGGTCTCAGGATCGCGACCTGTGCAGCAGCAATTAAATGTTGCTTTTCTGCAATAGAAGCTGAGACATCAACCATCAGGCATGGTTCAGTTCAGAAGCGTTCTCTTTGTGTTTGCCTGAACCTCCAGGCTGAAGAAGATGGGCTGCAAGTATCACACACATCCCTGGGCTACGTTGGTGCTGGATTCCTCCTTTAAAGTTAAAGTTTATTTATTCGTCACTCTTGCGCCTGTTCAGGTACACTGAGAATTTAGAATGGTCAATGCACTTAACCAGCACATCTTACGCACTGTGGGAGGAAACCAGAGCACTTGGAGGAAACCCATGCAGACATGGGGAGAACGTGCAGACTCCACACAGACAGTGATCCAAGCCGGGAATCGAAACTGGGTCCCTGGCGCTGTGAGGCAGCAATGCTAACCATTGTGCCACCTTCACAGTAACACTTTCTGGCAGGTCTGTCAATACGCCAAATGTCTCTGTGCATCTCTATCAGTCTTTCTCTGTACGATCACCCCTCCACCAAAGTGCTATTCTGAGTTCTTTTGTAGCAAATTTTGTGCACAACCTTACCCTCTAGGCAGCCGGCACAGTCACTACTTTTCCCTACCTCAACTACAGGCCACTCATGCCCACTAATGCCTCTCTTATCCTCTATGCCTGGTATCAGTATCTGAGCTGGTGGCTGAGTGCATCAGATTGAGTGATAGTGTTTCTTCATTCATTTCTTAAACGTCAGGCTGCTGTGCCAGTGACTGGGGGGAAGCTTAAGGTGCAAGCTTATACCATCTGCAGAGAAATGGGATGAGGGGATCTGTGATTTGAGAAGGTGGGTTAATTTGGTTCATGCTGTGCTGCTGGTCACGACCTCAGTCATGATCACTCAATGATGGCAAGCAATATCTCCTCCATTTAGGTGAGGACATGTAGCTGTACCTATCTCCTGTCAGACACTGCTGCTACCTATTATAAGCCATATTGTCTGCAAGAGAGAGGAAATGTGGTGCAATGTAGGCATGGGTTGATGTGCCTGCTCCAGTTGAATAGCTTGGTTATGAAAGCTGAGAAATAAAGATGTGAGGCTTGCCGCGGTGAGAGGGTGAGGTTATGAATGTTAGGCATGAGTCATGGTTGACAGTGACTGCAATTTCCATTAACCTGTATGTGTCCCCCTCTCATCCAAAATTTCAACCAAATTCATTGGAAGCAGGGGAGATCAAAGGCAACCCGGGCAGGCTGACAGGAGACTAGGGCAGGCTGGCAGGAGACTAGGGCAGGCTGGCAGGAGACTAGGGCAGGCTGGCAGGGGAGCAGGTTCCACATTTGTTTTGTGGAGCCAGGAGAAGAACTGCAGCTTCTTCAAACTCTGAAATAAAAAGGACATTTTGAGGTTTCAAGTTTTTATTGTGCATTCTTCAGTGGTCCCTTTAAGGAGCATCTGGGTTGGAAATGGAAAGAGGGAGGACCACATTGGCAGTTGGTCAAACATCCGTGCAGTATGGGCTTAGGTCTCTGCCTTGCTAGTCGTCATTTATTATCTTTCTTGAAAAACATGTGGAATGATGTTAAATTCTGACCCCATCATTCACTGCTATAACTTTGAATAGAGCAATAATGATTAACTTGGACAATTGAAAGATATAAACCAGGGTAACAGCTGGGAAGAATAAAGTTTAGTAACCCACAAGTTCCATTCTTTTCCAGGACACAAGTCAGGTGCACTATGCAGGAAATTGGACTAGGATCCATTTCTGATGAGAATCACTGACTGAGGGGGGTGGGATGATTTGTTTACCTGACCGCCCCTCAATCCTGATGACATCTTTATGGTTGTCGAGCAGGATTCTGAGAGTTCCTGAAAATCTCAACAGTAATAGGGGCGGCACGATAGCACAGTGGTTAGCAACGCTGCCTCACAATGCCAGGGACCTGGGTTCAATTCCGGCCTTGGGTCACTGTGTGGAGTTTGCACATTCTCCCCGTGTCTGCATAGGTTTCCTCCGGGTGCTCTGGTTTCCTCCCACAGTCCAAAGATGTGCGGGTCAGGTTGATTGGTCATGCTAAATTAACCCTAGTGTCGGAGAATTAGCAGGGTAAATATGAGGGGTAATGGGAATAGGGCCTGGGTGTGGTCTGTGCAAACGTGTTGGGCCAAATGGCCACCTCCTGCTCTGTAGGGATTCTATGATTCATTCTATGAACCCTAGAATCCCTACAGTACAGAAGGAGGCCATTCGGCCCATTGAATCTGTACCAACTCTCTGAAAGAGCATCTTACCCATGCCTACAAACTGTCCCCCATCCATGTGCATTTATCATGATCTAACCTACACATCTTGGGACACTAAGGTGCAATTTATCATGGCCACTCCACCTAACCTGCACATATTTGGACTGTGGGAGGAAACCAGAGCACCCGGAGGAAAAACACACAGTCATCCAAGCCCAGAATGTAAACTGGGTCCTTGGCACTAAGGCTGCTAACCACTGTGTCATTGTGTTGCAACACCTCAACTATAGCTAGCAGTAAGTACACATGCATGAAGAAAAGCATGCGCGGTGTGCAAAGGCAACATATGTGCCCTGCAATGCTGTTGGAATATGACGACCACTAGTGAACACATTGAGAGAGCAGTTGCAACCATATACATCTCTAGTCAGACTGATCTTTCACGCTCCCTCAACCAGGCACTGTCGTTAGATGCAGCCAGGCTTGTGTAGTGCTTGCTGTGATACTGCTGGTACCAGTGTGAGTCTCTGCCCCATATCTTTAAATTACCACCTTCCTGGGATTTAGAATGGAGGAGTTGGAATTCCTATTCCAGTGGTACAGTTGGAATAGCTACACTCAGCTTTTTAGTAAGCTTTGACAATGAAACAAGAAAGCAAAAAGTTTCGATGTGCAATCTTATGAATGTCACCTGAGGAAATAAGTGTAGTGTGGGCAGTCAGTAACAAACAACTGGCCCCAATGCACGCTCTCCCAGTGCATCATCCCAGAGCACAATTCAGGTACTTAAATGAGCACTCTCGCACTGTTGTTTGTTATCAGCTTATTCCCATGCAGGTTTACAACACGCCTTAGATATCCTATAATGACAGAGCCAACGTACACAAAACAAATGTTGCTTCTGGCATTTCAACTCCATACAACAAGACATTCATGTGGTTCCACCATCGCAAAGCAGGAGGGCAATTCTGTTCCTCATCACGTAATGTCCTAAAGCACTTCACAAGAACATTATAAACTGAAATTTGACATCATATGAGATGTTTGAGAAGATAACCAAAAGCTTGGCCAAAGAGATGAACGTTTTAAAGGAGAAATTGGTGGGGGGGGGGGGGGGGGGCGGCGCGGGGGTGGTTGGGGGGGGGGGGGGGGGGGCGGCGCGGGGGTGGTTGGTGGGGGTGGAGCTATCAATGGTGGAGCAATTAAAAGCTGGGATGTTCAAGAGGCTGGAATTAGAGGAGCATGGATATCTCCGAGGTTTGTGGGGCTGGAGGAGATTGCAAAGATGTTGAGGGGCAACCATAGAGATATTTGAAAATAAGAATTTTTAAATCAAGGTGTTGTTTAACTGCGAACCAATGTAGGTATCATGGTTCGTGATAAATTAAACCCATCACGGTGTGTGAACTTCTACTCAGAAAAAAATGTTATCAAAAGATCTGCTGTACAAATCACGTCTGAGGAACAGTGCACTCCTCTTAATTGTTATCATTTGGGAATGGGTAGGTAATTGTACTGTAATTATTTCACTGATACAGTATGCTAAGAATCACTCAAATCTGATCTGCCAAATTAAATCTTGAATTAATTTACTAACTTAATTCTGAGCATGATTTTAAGCTGAAACGCCGAGGTGAAGGGACATCACCCACAGTGGAGAAGGGTTCCAAGGTTAAAGAAGTGAAAGGAAATGGGATAATGTGATTCTGTGACACCAAGTTTGTGTTTTAAGAGCTTGAAATTACTAGTGAAATCCAAAGTCTAACAGAACTCACTCAGATTACCATTAAATTTAATAGTAACTTGTATTTACATTACAGCTTTCACGTCCTTTCATCTTAAAGCACTTCATGGGAACATTATAAACTGAAATTTGATGCCATATGAGATTTTTGAGAAAATAACGAAAAACTTTTTTTATTCATTCATTGGACATGGCTGGCTAGCATTTATTGCCCATTCCTGGTTGCCCTTGGAGGGCAGTTGAAAGTCAATCACATTGCTGTGGCTCTGGAGTCACATGTAAGCCAGACCAGGTAAGGGCGGCAGATTTCCTTCCCTGAAGAACATTAGTGATCCAGATGGGTTTTTCCTACAATCAGCAATGGTTTCATGGTCATCAGTAGATTGTTAATTCCAGATATTTTTTATTGAATTCAAAATCCACCACCTGCTGTGGCAGGATTCAAACCCGGATCCCCAGAACATAGCTGAGTTTCTCAATTAATAGTCTGGCATTAATACCACTAGGCCATTGCCTCCCCTTGGTCAAAGAGAGGAGGAGCATTTTAAAGGAGAAAAGAGAATTGGGTGGGTTGTGGGGGGGGTGGGTGGTGGTGGAGGAGACAGAGATCTGAAGTCTCAGCCACCAATGGTGGAACAATTAAAATCTGGGATGCTCAAGAGGCTGGAATTAGAGGAGCATGGATATCTCCGAGGTTTGTGGGGCTGAAGGAGATTGCAAAGATGTTGAGGGGCAACCATGGAGAGATTTGAAAACAAGAATAAGAATTTTAAAATCAAGGTGTTGCTTAACTGGGAACCAATGTAGGTCAGTGAGTGAATGCAATTTAGTGTAAGGAGCTGGCAACAGAGTTTTGAATGACCTCAGGTTTAAGGAGAGTAGAGTGTGAATAGTGCATTGCAATAATCAAGTTTAGAGTAACAAAAGCATTAACAAGAGTTTCAGCAGCAGATAAGTTGAGGCAGGAGTAGAACTGGTTGGTGTTATGGATGTAGAAATAGGTGGTCTTGGTGATAATATGAATATGTGGAAGGAAAACCAGGAAGATTTTCATTGAGATGTATAATCATTCCTGCTATTTTTTTCCCAGGCAAGGTTTAATGTTTCGACACTATTGGGTAGTATATCAAGCTGTGGAGGTCATTGGCATGAAAGGTGGGCAGGTTGGGAAAGAGAATGGAGTCAAAGAACCCCAAGTTAATGGAAAGGAATCAAAGTTATGAATGAAACTGTGACACTGAGAGAGCAATTTGATAAGAAAGTGGATACCTGTGAGCAGAGCTATATTTTAGATTCTCTCCAGAGCTTTGGAGATGTTGGAGATAATGATGAGTGATCAACCATAACACTAAAGGAGTGTTGTATGATTTTGTGACATAGGAAACTAATAACTTGACAGTTAATAGCAACATCTATAACATTAGAAATAATATATAGGCTGTATTCTGGAGGACAAGAGGGATCACCTTTGTTACAGATAAGGGAGTACAAGCATATTTCCAAGAAATGGAAATTTGGATTGAAAGTCAGAAAGATTGAAGAAGTAGCATAGGATAAAGGTAAGTTCGCACAGAAAGAGAAAGAGAGAGCTTGAGAATGTGGGCTCTGAGTGAGTATCAGAGATCCTATTCAATTCCTAGAGTGGAAAATTGAATAAACCTGCTGGAAATTAAAACTTGATACTAGTCATGATAGTCTTACAGAATGGAAGAGTGAAATAAATCAAGGGAGAATCCTTGTAAAGATCATTTAAATTATATCTGGAGGAAAATGAGAGTTGAAGAGAGCCAGTTTTTATTTGAGAGTTAGAAACATTCCCAAAATGTTAGAAGGAAGAAGTATTGAAAAAAACATTACAAGAGACTATTTTCAGCAAGGGACCAGAAAGGATGCAGAGGGAAGATGAAAGAAGGTTATTTTTTTCTCACGTTTCTGTTTAGAAACTTAACTTAACATTCAGCGATGAGCTTGATCCACTGCAGCTAATGACATTTCCTGCTGTCTGGTTATTCAGGACACATGAAAGTTCCATATTATGTGCACTCTGGCTGTGGGAGCTGCCCTGATAATTTATTAGATCAAACTACTGAAAAAATAAAGAACTAAAATATCCCATTCACAAAAGGTAGAATAAATCTAATCCATCAATGCCACCCCATTAGTCCACTCTCAATCATCAACTAAGTTATGGAAACTGTCATTGACAGTGCTATCTTGCAACACTTGCTCAGCAATAATCTGCCCACTAGTGTTCAGTTTGCATTTTGCCTGGACCATCAGGGGCAAGACCTTATTGCAACCTTGGTCCAAATGTGGACAAATTCATGGATGAGGTGAGAGTTACAGCCCTTCACACCAAGGAAGAATTTGTCCAAGGAAGCAATAATAAGCCCATGTAAAATTGAAGCCAATGGGAATCAAGGGGAAAACTCTTAACCCTTCTCTTCTAAAATGGGCAACGGGGAATGGCTAGTGCGTTGGCAATCAGCTCGTGAATACATTGGGCTGTCTTTTTTCTGTTGCCTGTTTTGTGTTATTTATCGCGTCACAGTGAATTTATATCACAGTCATTCCTCAGAAAAGCTACTGCCTTGCCCCACTACATCCCCCCCCCCCCCCCCCCCCGCCCCACCCCACACACACACACACGCACACACACAAAGAATGTGCTGCCCAAGATAGGAGTACAAAATACTCAGTGGGTCTGATCAACCTATTCGAAGGTGGAATAAAATTAACAGACCTTAATATATGATTTCTTTTAGCTGTTGAGTGTTGATAGCTGCACTTTTATTGCATTGAAACTTGAACTGTTCTGTGCTTGTGTTCCTCTGCATATGGATTTACCATCCTGAATGAAAGATGGATAATTGAGAAAATAGGTATGAGAACAAAAATTTTTTTCATCTTACATACTCCTGGTTGAGTCAGTTCATTCTGTTAAGAACATAAGAACATAAGAAATAGGAGCAGGAGTAGGCCATCTAGCCCCTCGAGCCTGCCCCGCCATTCAATAAGATCATGGCTGATCTGACGTGGATCAGTACCACTTACCCGCCTGATCCCCATAACCCTTAATTCCCTTACCGCTCAGGAATCCATCCATCCGCGCTTTAAACATATTCAGCGAGGTAGCCTCCACCACCTCAGTGGGCAGAGAATTCCAGAGATTCACCACCCTCTGGGAGAAGAAGTTCCTCCTCAACTCTGTCTTAAACCGACCCCCCTTTATTTTGAGGCTGTGTCCTCTAGTTTTAACTTCCTTACTAAGTGGAAAGAATCTCTCCGCCTCCACCCTATCCAGCCCCCGCATTATCTTATAAGTCTCCATAAGATCCCCCCTCATCCTTCTACACTCCAACGAGTACAAACCCAATCTCCTCAGCCTCTCATAATCCAAACCCCTCATCTCCGGTATCAACCTGGTGAACCTTCTCTGCACTCCCTCCAATGCCAATATATCCTTCCTCATATAAGGGGACCAATACTGCACACAGTATTCCAGCTGCGGCCTCACCAATGCCCTGTACAGGTGCATCAAGACATCCCTGCTTTTATATTCTATCCCCCTCGCAATATAGGCCAACATCCCATTTGCCTTCTTGATCACCTGTTGTACCTGCAGACTGGGCTTTTGCGTCTCATGCACAAGGACCCCCAGGTCCCTTTGCACGGTAGCATGTTTTAATTTGTTTCCATTGAGATAGTAATCCCATTTGTTATTATTTCCTCCAAAGTGTATAACCTCGCATTTCTCAATGTTATACTCCATTTGCCATATCCTCGCCCACTCACTCAGCCTGTCCAAATCTCTCTGCAGATCTTCTCCGTCCTCCACACGATTCACTTTTCCACTTATCTTTGTGTCGTCTGCAAACTTCGTTACCCTACACTCCGTCCCCTCCTCCAGATCATCTATATAAATGGTAAATAGTTGCGGCCCTGTTGAAAGGAAGCTGGATCAATAGCTTGCTAAGAAAGGCGATTGAGGATAATAAAGATATTGGTCAGCCTTTTCCATGTATATACTCACCAGCTTCAGATTTTTCACCCACCTGCTTTAACAGTCAGAGAGTTGCAGGATGGCCAGCAGTGAGGTGACCAGTTGTAGTTATGGACTGCACTGCTTCATTTTACCTCATAAGCAAAATTACTTTTTAGTAGAGAATAAACAGCTCATAGTCTGGAGAAATACATGATCAATCACAATGGACAGTAAATGGTGCAGGCTTGATAGGCTCACTGAACTTCTTACTTTGGACTTTCTGATGTTCTTATAAGATATAAGATCATACTCCCCAAGACTGTTGAGTGTTGATTTTCTTCTTCAGCATCTGTTGAGGGCTGTTTTCATTCCTCCCTTACAATTATGGTATTTTTTTTTCAACATTCCAACTATGTGTAACATTATACACTCGGCATAGCTTTGGGTGATATTGAACTAGTGTTAGTGTGCTGGGCCAGAATCACAAGTTACATTAGGAAGCCAGACGAGACCCCAACAATTTATTTTTGGCATAAATGTGAGGATAGTATATCTCTCTCCACGAGTGATTCCACTGACAAAGTGTGGGTCTTTTATAGTAAAACAAAGTTTATTGAATATCACAGTTTAAATATAACTCTAACAAAGGAAGCAACTTTCTAACATATGACTGTCCTACTTCCAAGCAAGTCACATTGATGCATTGATCAAACCTATGTTTAAATAGTTAGCAAACCCAGGCATACTTGTTTTAACATTTGTTAACAGTCTTGAAGCTTTCAGAGAGAGATTTCCGGAAGCCTGCAAAATCCTCCTAACCTCAGACTTCAGCTGCAACTAAACTACTTTCTGAAAAAGCTTTTTTTCCTCTGCTACAGATCTTGCTCTGCACATAAACCACATCAATCACTCTAACCAGGAATCCCAGGGGAACTTAAGTTAACAAAAGTCCATTAGCTCTACTTAAAATAAACACTTGCAAGGCTGAAATGACTAATTATCCTGCTCCCCCAGCACCTGAGCTGCATTCCTTCTAAACACACTGGCTGCCTATAAAATAAAGCTAAATTTTAAACATTCCCCTTAAACATAAAAACGTATGCTTATTGCACTATTGTCATCACATTAGCCACTGGTTATACAGTTCTCTTCATTTCCATCTTGGTTTTCCCATTTGAAAAATGAATAGTGAAGCTGTCTCTGATCTTTAAATACACTTCACAGAAATTGATTCTGATACTTATCTATTTAGTCCATCTATTCTCTGAGATCCACATTGCCCTCCTGAAAGAATGGTGTTCAGTTGTTTGTGACTTACTGCCCTTGCTAATCAAGGAAAGCTCCATAATGAGTAGTAGATTGTCATACTCCTCGGGGACTGTAAGAGATTTCACTATTTGGCCATCTTTGCTTTTAATAATTGTAGTTTGGGGTCGACTCTATTACATGCACAACACCGACGAGTGAGGAGTCCTCCAGGAAATCAGGATTGTAAGTGACCAGTCATCAAAGTGGATCAATGAGTTGGAATGATCTGTTGAATGTCTAATATTTCTAAGCAAGGGCTGTCAATCATCCATAGTCTTTGTCACATCAGTCCTTACAGAAGGTTTCCAGCTCTCTAACCAAAATCAAACGCAGCATAGATTGTATTTCAATATTCATTTCTTAATTGTTATTGAGAAACAAAAACCTGGAAATTAAGCTATCCATCATTATCACATGAGCACATAATACATTCAGATCAAATTTCTTCATCTACTTTTTGAACAGCATAGTTAACATTTAAAATAAATGACTAATACATTCATCAAAAGTAGTGGCCTAAGGATACCCACGTGATTAAACCATTTGTGTCATAAATATCAGACAGCATAATTTTCATGCTCCAGCTTGTTAAAAGTAGCAAATCACCAAAGAAAAATGTTGAGTGATGACCACATCTTTATTCAGTATGGTGATTTAAAAACCTCTACTTACTCATAGTGCAAATTAATATGCGCTAAGAACATCTTTAAACTATGCATAACAGCCCATATCTTCACCCAAACACCCACTTAAAAATAATGCAGGAAAATTAAATACTGCAAAGGACCCTACTCAGAGCAGAGCATACACCACGCTTGTTGTGTTTAGTTTTTTTTCTGGAATATCGCAACCTAACCAACAGTCCAGAGGAGAATGAATAAAATTGTTTCATTCTCTTTTCTTTCTTGTCTTAATTTGGAGACTGGAGGGACAGGATTACTTTGGGCCAATGCCAATCCAGCTTTCCACCCTCTTGTTCTTTGTCTTTAAGGACTTGACTGTAAATCAGCTTAGCATCTGAGTCTGCCAGTTTTGAGCAGGCCCCAACGACATATCCATTGCTTGCTGTTGTAATGTATGGGAGGCCTGAGGTCAAATTTACTGCAAGCCCTCAGACTTTCATATTCAGGCATGCCTTCAAGACTCGCTTTGTACCAATTTTCAGGAGAAGATTAAGTACCAGGCCAATGTAATTAAATATAGATAACGAATGAAATATATATGAGCTACAAACAAAACTTTCTGACTATAAGAATACTTTTTGAGCTATAAGTAGTTTCTTAAAATTGGCAAGAGGCTGTGTGACCTGTTGGCAAAGCAATAGGTTTCACAGGAAATTCTTTTGAGTTAGGTGTAAAGCATCAATGCTATTTTTATAGTGCAACATAAATAATAATGCCAAAGAAGTTGATAATTCCGTAATCAAAATCCCCTCCAAAAGTAACCTCAATTTGCTTTGCCACTATAATAAAATAGGCTCTGGTTTGAAACCAGCCCTTTTTGCATTATGCTTAAAAGAAAAATGGATAGAATGCAGTGGTGGTGGTGTGGTAGTCATTTTAGAATTGCAGTTGTTACGAATACATAACTTTAAAAGATGGTTATGTTTTAAAATGTCTCTTTTCAATTAAGATAAAGCAGAATGTCCTGGTTAGGGGGGGGAAGATGGTAATCATATTCTGCATGGAGACAGGCTTATGTGATCTGTAACTGAAACCTATTGAAAATCAAGTGACAGGTTCACACGTGGACAGCTGGTTTGTGAAACAAAGACACAGAGATGCAGAGACACGGAGAGAGTGAGAATCAGAAACAGCTGCTTCTGTGAAGATCAGAGCGTGTGATTGTTTTCGTGTTAGTGACCAAGCAGGATACTGGTAAGAATTGATTCTCTGTTTGAAGAGAAGGGACTTCTCAGTCTTTAAGTCTCCAGGAGTTGAGAGTCTTGTGGGCCTTGCCGCTAGAAGTCGATTTGGGGATACTCGCAAGGCTGAGTGGAACTATTTTTTTAAATGCTGGCAGAGTTGACTTAGCATTGCAGGGAGAAGAGAGCCTGCTGGAAAGCTGGGAGGAACTTGAAATTTAATCTTTAAGGCTACTTATCTGCCAGAAGTATGATGCGAAGTTAAACGTGCCATAAGATTTATTTTAGTTGCATTAGTTAATGTAAAGTACCTTTTCTTCAGTTTGGTGTATTAGTTGTTTATGGAATTTTTTGGTCAATGTTGATTTTAGCTTGTTACAGTAAATGTCTTAAAATGTGTAATCTTGTCCTTCAGTTAATTTTTGTCTGTTGCAGGAAAATTAATCTTTCTTTAAAAAAGTTATTGATTGCTACAGGAATTGTAACACAATTGGAAAGAACAAGTTATGTGACTAAATCATCCTCCTGGAATAAAAAAAACTGAATGTAAGATCCTCTAAGTGATTTGATTTTGATTTAGATTTGATTTATTATTGTCACATGTATTAGCATACAGTGAAAAGTACTGTTTCTTGCGTGCTATACAGACAAAACATACTGGTCATAAAGAAGGAAACGAGAGAGTGCAGAATGTAATGTTACAGTCATAGCGAGGGTGTAGAGAAAAATCAACTTAATGCGAGGTAGGTCCATTCAAAAGTCTGACAACAGCAGGGAAGAAACTGTTCTTGAGTCAGTTGGTACCGACTCAGACTTTTGTATCCTTTTCCCGACGGAAGAAGGTGGAAGAGAGAATGTTCGGGGTGCGTGGAGTCCTTAATTATGCTGGCTGCTTTGCCAAGGCAGCGGGAAGTGTAGGCAGAGTCAATGGATGGAAGGCAGGTTTGCGTGATGGATCGGGCTACATTCATGACCTTTTGTAGTGATGTAATTAACCTCCCTGGACGAAGTCCAACTAATTCAAGTGCCACTTGAGAGCACTGTCAATGACATCTTCCATCACTACTGATGATTGAAGGTAGACTGATAGGGTGGTAATTGACTATGTTGACCTGTCCTGCTTCTTGTGAACAGGACATACGTGGGCAATTTTCAATGTTGTTGCATAAATGCCAGTGTTATAGTTGTACTGGAACAACTTAGCTAGGGGCATATCTAGTTCTGGAACTCAATTCTTTAGTACCACAGCTAGGATCTTGTTAGGGCCCATAGCCTTTGTTGTAACCAGTGCTTTGAGCCATTCTTTGATATCATGTGGAGTGAAACAAATCAGCTGAGGATTGGCATCTATGATACTGGGGATTTTAGGAGGAGGCTGAAATGAATTATCTACTTGGCACCCCTGGCTAAAAATTGTTGCAAATACTGCAGCCTGATGTGATGGGGCTCTGCCATCATTGAGGATGGGGATATTTATGGAGCTTCCTTGTCCTGTTAGAAGTTCAATTGCTCACCACCATTCAGGACAGGATGTTGAATGCACAGATTTGATTTTATACATTGTTATGGAAGTACTATGCTCCATTTTTCACATGCTTCCACCTCAAAGGTACTGTAAAGGCATATGTTATTATCAATATAGTTCCTGCTTGTATTGCTGTAAAAGTGTTGCTGTTGTTAAACTGGATGTACAATATAAATATGTCATATAGCTGGAACCAGGGGAGGTTTGCTGTCAGTTAGTAGTAACACACTGGAAATAGGAGCAAGGTATTTAAATCAAGAACTGTGGAAATAGAAGCTCCTTTGAAACAAAGAACAGGCATGAAAAAATGTGCTGAAGATAATTGAGCCACCAAACCAGTTGTTTAGATCAATTACTTAATTCAATAATTTAGATAATGGGGGCGATTCTCCCAAAAAAGCTCTAAGTGCTGAATTCACGGGAAAACTGGTGTAAATCACGACTGCTTTTTAAGTGGGAGTTCAGACAAGAATCTCCCACATTCTGTGCACTGCAGAGGTCACAATCATGAATATCATTAAAAGCTCAGAGGGCAGTGCCTATTCGCGCCAGAGCCTGACAGTTCCGGAACTTTGTGCATGCATGGTGGCCCCAAACTGTCAGCCTCCCGTTTGCTGGCCAGCTCAATCGCTCACAATGCTGCCCCTTCACTCCTCCACGAGCATTCCCAGGCCAGCCCTGACCCCCCCACCCAGCCCGGAGTGCCTCGATCTCCAGCCGCCCCCCCCCCCCCCATATGTCAGCAGCAATGATCCTCCCCATGAAGATCCCCTGCACACGGGAGGTAGACCCCCAGCCAGCCTGCCTTGACCGCTGGCCTTCCAGCTCCGATCAGTCCCAATGCAGAGTGGCAGCTGGACCTCCCATGCCC
Source organism: Mustelus asterias (assembly GCF_964213995.1). NCBI lineage: Eukaryota > Metazoa > Chordata > Chondrichthyes > Carcharhiniformes > Triakidae > Mustelus > Mustelus asterias. The sequence goes on from NC_135817.1 coordinate 39,081,409, forward strand.
ACCGATCGCCCATAGGCCCCACTCCATTGGCACTACCCCTAGGCCCTGCCCCCTTGGCACTGCCCAAGCCTGATGGGCAATGCCAAGGTGCCCCCAGGCATGGGCACTTTGCCCCTTGAGCAGTGCCAGGGAGCACAGACTGGCACTGTTTGCCCCCTTCACTCCAGCAAAGTCTCCTGCCAGTTCCCCGAAAGTGAGGAGCTTGTCTGAACCCGCCAGAGTAAAATTGCAATGATGGGGTGGGAGATGCTAGTGGGCCCGGAGACTTCAGTCCCGGGCCTGATAATGACATTTAAATTATGTTAAAAATAGATTAAAATCACTTACCTGCTGTTCCCGCTGGTTTCCAGTGTGATCCCGACCGCGCCGGATATCCAACACTCGGAAGTCCACACGTGTCGGGAACGCATGCGCAAATCCCGCGAAATGGCCAACACGCAATTCTCCTGGGCCGACGTGCCAAAACAATTAGCGGGTCAGGATGGGTGAATCGTCCCCAGTATATTTAACTATTCTGTCAAAATGCTAACTGTATTGATGCACCAAATAGGGGAGGCGATGGCCTAGTGGTATTTTCATTTGGCTATTAATCCAGAAAATCAACAAATAATCTGGGGACACAGGTTCAAATCCCACCATGGCAGATGATGGAATTTGAATTCAATAAAAAAATCTGAAATTAAGAATCTACTGATGACCATGAAATCTGGTTCACTAATGTCCTTTAGGGAAGGAAATTTTACCATCCTTACCTAGTTTGTATGTGACTCCTGAGCCACAGCAATGTGGTTGACTCTCAACTGCCCTTGGGCAACTAGGGATGGGCAATGTCCCATCTGCAGAGATGCCCATCTCCCATGAATGAATAAAAAATCAATTAATAATGTGGTAGATCGCTTCACTTGGTAAGTTAAAACAATACATGTCACACACTACTTGAATAGGTATGTCAAAGGTTATCATAAGTTTTACAATCTACAGGAGAAAGCATGGGGATCAATCTGTTAATTCATTAACAGCAAACAACTTTAAGAACTGGAACATCTCTTTTTGTTGCTGTGAAACACTGGGGGCAATTCTCCCAAAAGTGCTGAATTGGTGGGAAAACTGTTCCAGATCACAACTGTTTTCTCAGTTCACCTTCACACTCGAATCTCCGCACTCTGTGCACCGCAGAGGTCGCAATCGTGAATCTCATTAAAAACCCAGGGGTGGCGGGACCTGTTCACACTGGAGTCTGACAGTTCTGGAACTTTGCGCATGCGCAGTGGCCCCGATCTGTCAGATTTCCCTTTTGCTGGGCAGCCCGGGACTCCACAGTGCTGCCCCTCCAGCTCCCCCACCATAACCCGATCACAGCTCCCATGACAATTTCCAGGCCAGCCCTGACCCCTCCCGCCCCAAGCACCCCAGCAGTGGCGATCCCCCCACCCCCCTCACCCCAGCTGACCAGCCCACCCCGATCACTGGCCTCCCTCCAGCCCAGACCGATCGCAATGCAGATTGGCAGCAGGATCCCCCACTCCCACTGGTCACCCCAAGGCCCTGCCCACAATAGGCCCCACCTCCTTGGCACTGCCTGATGCCCGCTGGGCATGGGCACTTTGCCCCTTGGGCAGTGCTGGGGGCACAGGGTACCCATGCCCAGGGGGCACCAGCCCCCCCACCCCCTCCACCGCCCGATCCCCTGGGGGCCCCCCGATTGCCCTCCTTCATTCCGGCAGGGTCTCCCGCTAATTCCCCGAACATGGTGAGCTACTCCAAACCCGCTGGAATAAAGTACTCCTGGCGGGGTGGGAGATTCTGTCGGGACTGGCAAATTCCCGATAATGACATGCAAATCATATTTAAACTACATTAAAAATATATTCAAATGACTTACCTCTCTTCCCGCCGATTTCCAACGTGGTCTGGATTCCGACTGTTCTCCAGCTCTGGGAGACGCGCATGCGTTCCCGGTGCATGCGCAAATCCCGGAAAAAGGCAGATGACGCGATTCTCCCAACTGGACCTGCCAGAAAAATTGCGGGTCGCGATTTGGAGAATCGGGTCCACTGTTACTGAACAAAAGCACTATATCATCTCATAACTGTACAACACACTCAAGTCTTTTCTTTTAATTTGTGTGTTGCTGTGAGGGGTACAAAACTATCACTCAGTAAAGTATTAGAGCTGTAATGACACATGAACATAATTGCCAATAAGAGAAGAAAGCAATCTTCCATCAGTTACTTTTCAAAAAAAATCTCTGAGCACTAGAAAACATGATTGAGACAGATTATTGTGTTACATTTAACACATTTGTCGGTATTCCTGTAAAAGTCTGCCATAAACTGCAGTTTAAATTACACAGCAAAGCATTGCATATCGAATACTGACCTGTGGGTTTTTTGAATTAGCACTCCCAACATTGAAGAACTGTATATAATGAATCAACGTACATTAGACTCAAAGTTCCCGTTATGTTCTTCTGTTAGAACAATTTGTGTCCTGGAAATTTCAAATACAAGCTCGGCATGATTGAGATAAAGAGAACAATTTCATAAAGGGGCATTGTGTGCAGGCCAATGATACCTCTGGAACTGTGTGCACAAGTACTTTCAGGCTTCCATTTATCTTCCAAAAGTTGTACCTTGGCATGTCTGAAGGAAATTTTCTTGCCACCACTGCCTCACTAGAGAGGATTTGACAGTGATAGACCATCTGCTCCAGGCTGACCGGCAAACAACTTTAAGAACTGGAACATCTCTTTCTGTAGCTGTGAAGGTCATCACTGTATTAAGCTTCTATGCCACAGGATCCTTCCAGGTTCCCACAGGAGTCATCTGCCAAGTGAGCTAGTTTGTTACCTGTAGAAGCATACAACAAGTGACAGAGGCCAGATTTACCAGAGGAAACACTGTTATGATTTTCTCTGTGGAAAACAGGTAGCAGCTGGGTGAGGGCAGGGAACTTTTTCCCTGTGGCAGGTTTCCCAAGGCAGGACATTATAAATGACAACCATCGACCATCCTTGTGCAAGGACGTTGCATTGCAGCATACTGTTGCTGTTTCTGATGGCTGTATTTGTTCAGGGCACAGTATTTCATTGCAAGTTATTAGTATGCCTCATGAGATATTACCTTCCACCTTTCATGCAATAGTGTTGGGAGAAAGTGTTTTATCTGTATGCATGCTTTGCCATGTCTCACAACAACTTTGTGCTGTGTCTTCTTTGTCCCAATTGTAGCATTGCATTTGACACTAAATTTGAGACTGCTCCTAATCCCACAGAACCTCTTGCTCACATGAACCCAGGATGTATTTTGAATATTTCTTCAATGGAAATGAGCCTTGTACTTTCCAGAGGTGAAGCCTCCCCCTACTTAGAGTTTGCGTATGACTTGTGTGTGGTGTTGGGGGCTAGATTCTGAGGCTTTCATCAGTCTTCCCTATGTAAAACCAGTAGGCCAATGTTATTGCAGGGACATAGTGGAAATGACCATTGGTGGAGTTACAGAAACAGATGAGATGGGACCCTTGTGGGATTTCAACCCATTGTTTTTATGGTTCCAAATAATCTGACAATGAATGAAAGAGAAACAGCTAGATTTATTACAGTCATACCTCTGTAACTTACTGTAATATCATATATTCCAAATTGCATACTGAATCACTTTTTGCTTAATCGCAATACTAATGCACTACTTATTGGTGTTGATAAAGGAACATCTCAAAATGTGCAGTCCCAATTGATAAGCTATTATGTGCATCATATATAATAAAGAATGTCTTAACACAAATTGCCTCAGGCTACATTTTCTATGTACGTGCCCCCTGTAATGTTTTGGAGCCAAGACAATAATAGCAAAAAAAAAGTGATCTCACTGATTCCAGTGCTCTTACAGTGATGGAACAGTGTTCCAATGATTTTTGTATGCAGAGTTGGGTCAAAGCTACATGCAACCAGGTCCCCTGAGTTTCCATGTGCTTCTGCAGCTCTCCTGCCACCACTCTGCCAAGTTGCTATTGGCCTAATTTGGATATGTTAAAATGAGGGCCAGTGATGAAACGTGGTTCAAGTAGGCCACCAATAATCTAATGACCTCCTACAGTGAGTACTGAGTGCTTCTCTACAAAGTACATCAGAGCACAGAAGAAAACCATTCAGCCCATCATGTCTGCACCAGCTCGCCAATGAGTGTTATGACTTACTGCCATTCCCTGCCTTTTCCCCACATCCCTGCACATTGTTTCTTTTCAAATAATCACCTAATGCCCTTTTGAATGCATCGATTGAATCTGCCTCCAGTACACTTCCAGGCAACGCATTTCAGACTCGAACCGCTTGCCATGTGAAAAAGTTTTTTCTCGCATTGCATTTGCTTCTTTTATAAATCATCATAAATTTGTGCCACCTCGCTCTTGATCCTTTTATAACCTATCTACTCTGTTTGGTCCTCTATGATTTTGAGGTACCACACTATCCTCCTCATAGTTCACAATACTTCCAAGTTTTGAATCATACACAAATGTTGAAATTGTCCCTGCACACCAAGATCTAGGTCATTAATATATGTCAGGTAAAGCAAGGGTCCGAATATTGATCCCTGAGGAACTCCACTTCAAACCTTCCTCCAACCTGACAAATAGCTATTAACCATTACTCGCTGTTTCCTATCACTCAGCCAATTCTTTATCCATGTTCCCGCCGATCCTTTTATTACATAACTTCTCCTCAGAGGGAGCAAAGTGTTTAGAGATGGGAGTTGAGTGCTAATTTGAACTGAAGATAGTGAATGAAGGTAAAGCTGACAGTAGTGGATTGTGTGCAGGGATGAGATAAAGAAAGAGATGTGGGCATGTGAGACTGTATAAAGTGAATGTCTCTCCAGCTCCAACTCCTACCTCCCAAAAGCCTGCTCTGCTAAACATCAGGGATCATTCTGGTGGTCTTCAATGCTATTTCTTGTTGCCTGTGGCCAGCTGCTACTCCCCACCTATTCTGGGTGGGTAACTGTATTGAACCCTCAAAGTGAGGCTTATATTTTTGTGCTCCCTGGCAATGTCCAGCTAATTCCAATGCTTTAGTCTTAAAATTCAATGATTGAATGACTCCTGTAAAATAATATATATAAAAATTCATCTTCAATTTGATTTTATAAGAATTTTGACATGGATATGTTAATGCAGCACATAAATCTTTAACATCTGAGAATGAGTTTACAGGCCTTAATCTTCCGATGGCAATAGTGGTGAATGTTGAGATATCACTGTTGCGTATCAGGACCTTGTGCAAGTCCAAGATGTTCAAACATCCAATGGACAGAATTACGTTGCTTGGGCCACTCTGAGAATGTATCTTATGTTGACCTTACCACTTGGGGTTGATGCCCTATACTTAAGTGGAAAAGTATCCAATCCTCCTTCCGTTGTTAATCTCAGGCGTAGGACAGTGATTAATGTCAGGCTCTGTATGAAAAGGCCTGAAGAACAGCCCTTTGCTACCAATACCCAACAATTTTCACCCAGCCATCCCTGGCAATGCTTACCACACCCCCTCCCCAACCTCTTTCCAACACTGCTCACTCTGCCACCCTTGACAATGCTCATTAGCTGTATCCCCGACAATGCTCGTTTTCTTCACCTCCTCCCCGTGATGCTAAAACCCTTCAACTCCTTCCGGATAATGCTCAATCCCCGTCACGCTGCATCTTGACATTGCTCATCTCCCCGTATCTCCAACATTGCTCCCTCCATCCTCATCCCCTTCCTGAAATTGCTCACATCCCTGCACCTCTGATGGTACTCACCCATCCCTACATCCCCAACAAAGCTCAAACCCCTCCTAGAAATGTTCACCCACATTCATGCCCCTCCTGACAATACTCACTGCACTCACTTCACCCCTCCCATCAGTGCCTAACCCCAACCTCCATGGCAACCCCACCCCTACCACAATCTGATAAACAGCAATGAAAAGTCTTAAACATTAGAAACAGGTAAATAAGCCAAATAAGATCTTTTTAAAAAAACACACATTGCATTGCAAGCATGCTGACTTTAAGGGGAGTTACTGGAGCTGGGCCTCAGAATGGGCTGTGAGGCCTAGCTTGCTGCTCCTAGTTCTTGCCAGAATTGCTTTTGGATCCCTATGGAAAAGCCTTGTTCCTTACTGCAGGATAGGAAGTCCTGGCTGGAAGGGCGAAGATAAAGTCGTTCTTTTAATCATAGTTACTGGCGACAATATTGCTGACCAGTGGATCTGGGCCAATATGTTTGGAATATGCATCAGCAGATTACCTATGCGCTCATAAGGTTAATCAACCTTTCCCTGTTTTATTTCAGATCTCAAGTATTCATTGCATCTCTCTTAGACTATCAATTCAGTTTGACTTCTATAAAACCAGTTAAATACCTCAAGCAGCAGATTTTTTATTTACAATGCGCTATCACCTGTGGGCCAGTGGATGGCTATGTTATACTTTAATGGTTTTGTGGATGGAAAGTAGGTCAAATCTACCAGGACTGCATTCGCAACAGCATCAAGAGTACATGGTACACTGGTTTTCTGCAACTGAGGGTTGAAAATATAACTGGCTTTCATTTTCTCGGAGTTCTTCTAATTAAACACAAATTTAGATTGATTGAAAAATTAATAAGTGAAGTATTGGCAGTGTTGAAAGTTACTGGACTTGCTATGAGCTAGTTAGAAAATCTATGACCATCTGCTGAGGATAGACAATTATGTTGAGATGGTACCCTCACAAAAGAAGAGAATTTCTAGACTCTCATAGTTGCTGGTGGTGTGTTACAGATCACTGAGTCGGAGTTGCTGTGGCAACATGTACTTTTACATGCATGTTGTAGCCTGGAGCTGTATGGACAGTGATAGTAGAAGCTCCAACTTTCTTTCCATCATATGGCTGACCAGAAACCCCTCTCACTCTTAGCACCAGCTATTGGTTTGTTTGGGAAGGATTTTCCGGTTATAATCGACCTGTTTGACCCTGTTATGAACACACACATCACTTCCTTGTCCTGGGGTGAGACTCAAATCCAGAGTTTCTGTGCACCACAAGACCTCCTCGTTCCATAGTTACATGAGTATCAAAAGAGGAAACTAAAGACGTGCATACCTGGAATGTGTAAACTTGTTTTCCTTCAAAAAGCACCCTACAAGTAGGTTATCTGTTGGGAAATAGTTTGAAAAATTGGATTTAATTGCCAATTTTCAGGCAGGAGTCTCCCAGGGCTGATGTAGAATTTGCAAATTATTGCAATGTATGTAGGAACTATTGAAATGTATGAAAAATTACATTAAAACCTGTGTTCATAAAAACATTATTCTAAATATATATTATAAATGGATAATAAAAATTAAGAGTTACCATGAGCTGATGTATTTAATAATTCCTCTAGATGGCAGCAATGAAATATAAGACAACACGGAACTGAGTTGGAGACCAGCTTTGTGCAAAATGAAGGCAAACCATTTGTTAACAGGTTAATAGAGGAGACCTAAAATGGAACTTAAATAAGTGAGAGATGTAGCATTGAAATATTGGCTTTGCCCTTTCAGTGTTCTACTTCTTGCATGCTATTACAGTTGCAATGGCAATAAATTACACATTTGCACAGAGAACCTGGAGCAAGTCTTCCATATTTCACTTTCATTCTGCGTGATGCCCAAACAAGTCCATCTGCATTTCCATAGAAAGCTCTAATTTCATAGCTGTGCACTGCGTGCCTGAACATCAACCTCCTGGGAACAAAGATGTCAGCGCAGTCAGATATCCTGCTACATATCTCATTCTGTGAGCGCGAGCCATTTCACTGGACTCTTTAGAATTATGAGCAGCAACTGACATCTGTACACTTAAGAATTAAATCATGATTTGGAATAAATATTTTTAACCAGCCTACAAATCAACTGGAACTTCAGTATTCGGGGGATTTCATCCTCTCTGATTTTTACTTCCAGATCACAGCCCTCCTTTTGCTGTGTAACAATCATTTTTCTCAGTTGTTTTCCTACAGGCGCTGCCAAATGTGAACACTCCAATATAACTTAGTGACATTTCTGGGGTACGTTGCTACATTGCAAAAAAAAAAACTGCTGCATATTAAGTGTATCTTAAATTTAATTGTGAGGAAAAGAGACATTTTGGAATTGGATACCAAAAGAAAAATCAAAATCCAGGGTCATCACCTGATCTGATTGTTCAGATGTTTAGTTTTTTGCAGCCAACATGATAACGTGGCTTCCCTGAAGGACAGAAATAACCTTAGAATGGGGAGATTTACCTCATGCATAATAGACCAAAGTGACCAATTATTTGATACACCAAATCTCTGATTCACTTCTCTGTCTGCTAAGTGCCCACATTTGACGTATCTGCCCAATTAACATCCATCAAATCTCCTATGGAAACCAAATATAATAGTTCTCAGTTCCAGGCTTTAACCTGTAATCAAATCCAAGATGCAGCATAAAATGTGTTGCACGGTGGCACAGTGGTTAGCACTGCTGCCTCACAGTGCCAGGGACCTGGGTTCAATTCCCAGCTTGGGCCACTGTCTGTGTGGAGTCTGCATGTTCGCCCCTTTTCTGCATGTGTTTCCTCTGGGTGCTTTGGTTTCCTTCCACAGTCCGAGGGATGTGCTGGTTAGGTGCATTGGCCGTGCTAAATACTCCCTCATTCTACCTGAACAGATGCCAGACTGTGGTGACTGGGGGATTTTCACAGTAACGTCATTGCAGTGTTAATGTAAGCCTACTTGTGACAAATAATAAATAAAATGAACAAAAGGACTTTGCTTAGACAATATCAACTGTTCCTTTCAAAAATCGGTTCAGTTTGCAATTTTACAATGTTCTCATTCTTGGAAAGAGTATTTCTGACTAATGAAACATTGTGCTTTCTTTGATATGACTGATTAAGAAGTTATTCAGCATGATTTCCCTTTTCACTGTGGGATAACCAGAAGGATGAAGAAGCTAACAGCAATGTCTGAAGCAATAGTTCCTCCATCTGGGGTGGAGAGATCAGACATTGGCCCTGGATTTCCACCTTATCGGATTCAGATTTGCATTCATTATTTATGATTTGCATTTCTGACCTTAATAAGTCAAGGTCAAAGTATTGTCGCATCATGATTAAAAATGTGAAAAATCCAGAAGATTTGAATAATTGATATTCAGTTGTTAAGAGGAGCTACCGACCATCAGTGGCACTTTCTGTTACAATAGTGTACTGCATAGAAGAGTGGCAGCCAAAATAGGATGCTCAGAATGTAGCAAAAGCCATAACTTCCATATTTAAAAAGTGGAACACATTAGGGATTTTTACTTAACAATGGAACCACAACATTCCTCTCATTGTTGAACAGGCTTGCATTTTGTTGCCATCTGCAATTGGGCTGTTAACATTGCCTTGGTCATTTACTTGTCTTAAAGACCCAGGATCTTACCGACTTGTCCTGCCGGTAAGATTGGGCAAGAGGAATTAAAATTATGTTCGCGCCCAGTTTTTCGCCTCTCACGATGTTACCGGCCATGTTTTGCCGGTGAAATCGCAAAACCAATTTCAATGTTCGTTACCTAATTTAAATGTAATTATTGAGTCCTAGACACTATTGTCCAAACTCACTTGCCCTTACCTGCTCACTGGTTGAGGTCCTCACCGGTGAGGATCACATATGGACCCCACCAACAGGGATCAGACATGATGGCCTTGCTGGTGGAAACGGAGCCATTGAAACCCCTGGGTGGTCGGGGGCAGGCCGGGCAGTGCCACTTAGGCAGTCTCAACCTGGCAATGCCAGCCTGGCAGTGCCAGGTTGAAACTGCCCAAGTCCGAAGGAGGCAAGGCATGAAGGGCAGGGCCATGATTGGGATGGGGGAACTCTGGGGGGGTGGGGTGGGTTAATCAGCTAGGGCGGTGATTGGGGGGGGGGGTGATTGGGAGGGGAAAGGAGACTGGCACAGTGAGCAGTTGGTCCCGATGTCCATGGGAGATCGGGGTGCCTGTGCACAGCAGCTGAATTCACCTGAGGATTGGGAGCAGTATAAAATTCAGCAAAGGAGGATCAAGCTATTGATTAAGAAGGGGAAAATAGAGTATGAAAGGCAGCTAGCAGGGAACATAAAAACTGACTGTAAAAGTTTGTAACTGACTGTGAAAGGAAAAAGATTGACAGAAATTAATGAAGGCCCCTTCCAATTAGAAATGGGAGAATTCATAACACAGAGCAAAGAAATGATTGAGAAACTAAGGTCGATAAATCTCCAAGACCTGATAATCTTCATCTCAGAGTATTTAACGAAGTGGCCTGGAAATAGTAGTTCCATTGGTGGTCATTTTCCAGAATTCTTTGGACTTTGGACTGGTTCCTGCAGATTCGAGCATAGCTAATGTAAGCCCGATATTCAAAAAGAGAGGTAGAGAGAAAATAGGGAACTATAGGCAAGTGAGCCTAACATCAGCACTGGGGAAGTTGCTAGAGTCCATTTTCAGGATTTCATAGCTCAGGATTTGGAAAGCAGTCGTATGATCTGACAAAGTCAGCGTGGATTTACAGAGGGGAAATCATGCTTGATGATTCTATTGGAATTTTTTGAGGATGTAACTAGTACAGTTGACCAAGGAGAATTGGTGGATGTGGTTTATTTAGACTTTCAGAAAACTTTCGACAAGGTCTCGCATAGCATACTACTATGTAAAGTTAAAGTATATGGGATTGTGGGTTGTCATGATGTGGAGATGCCGGCGTTGGACTGGGGTAAGCACAGTAAGAAGTCTCACAACACCAGGTTAAAGTCCAACAGGTTTATTTGGTAGCAAATATTTGGTACCAAATAAACCTGTTGGACTTTAACCTGGTGTTGTGAGACTTCTTATTGTGGGTTGTGCCATGAGATGGATAGAAAGATGGATAGAAAGCTGGTTAGCAGATAGAAATCAAAGATCTGGTATAAATGGCTGTTTTTCCAACTAGCAGACAGTGACTAGTAGGGTACCACAGGGATCTGTGCTAGAAGCCCAATTATTACATTATATTTTAATGATTTGGAAGAGAGTGGTGAATCTGGTATCCCGAGCTTTCAGAGCACTGTTTCTTCATTGGGTGACTCACCTGATGAAGGAACAGTGCTCTGAAAACTCGTGATACCAAATAAACCTGTTGGACTTTAACCTGGTGTTGTGAGACTTCTTACCGTGCCCACCTCAGTCTAATGCTGGCATCTCCACACCCAGGATTCCCACACTTCAGATTCCAGAGTCAACAATTGCTTCCTGATTACTTCGAGCTGGGAGCAAGGCAGGAATTCAACCTGGGTCTTTTCTGAATCCTGATAGGCCACTGATATAGCAATAGTCATCAGGGAAACCAAGGAACCTGTATTTCCTTAGGAATTCACCTGACCATGAAGGAAAGAGTATTTACTGCTTGTTAAATCTCAGGATGAAAAAGATATCCATTTTGGAATGATATCCCTCACCTTGCAATGAAACAACTTCCTGAGCCGACTTAGAATTCCATAATTATATATTCCAAAATCATTTAATTTCCACAATTTTGATAAGAGTGCAGGAATAAATTTGTATTTATTTGAACAATGTAGCTGTGTAGCTGAATGGCAGGTTAGATCTCATTTACACTTGGTAAAATGTGAACACAAGGAAGCTTCCTATTTATGGGCAGTGTCAACTAAAGCACTGGAATTATCCACGCCTCTTCAGAGCTCATGCCAACTGATCGTTATTATGCATCATGGGTGGTGCATATGTCTTGTTTAATACCCCCTCTGGAGGGTGGTGCATCCAACAGTGTAGTTTTGTGTTGGCAGGCAAGTGGAAATAATCAGGAGGGGCTAAAACCCATAGCCATCTGGCCTTCTAGAAACTTCTCTGTGGAAATAGCTGACACCAATCTAATCTCTTTGTATCTTTTAAATTTTATAAATATATTATAACATAATTTTACCTCGAATCAACATCTCATCAAATTGACCTTCCAGGATTTTTTTCCCCTTTGACATGTTCCCAAACAAAAAGGGAAAAGTAACTAGAAGTTATAGTAAAAAAAAATTGTCTGTTAATTTTGCAATAAGAACCGTGACTTTTAATTCATTCAAAGTTTACGTTATTGATGCACCACTCTGCTCAATCTATGGTTCAGGGGTTAATGCTGATTATTGTATGGATGTGCTCTTACGGCTAATTAGCTGTCCAAAAATCTCTTGCTCCTTGCACTAATGATCAGAATCTGAGTCTGTAAGCAAACAAGTCGATCTTCCATGACAATGTGCACAGAGTCAAAATCAAGTGCAACCTTCAGGTGAAGCAGGGTTGGAAGATGAAAGTAATTGGACCAGAGTGGGCGGGTATAATCGCTATTTGAAATTCATAAATTCTGTCCTTCTGTTTGTATTTCCATTACAGATTCCTGCATTGCCATCTATAATGGAAATGACATGGAATTAGATCCTTCTGACCGTGGTGGTGCAGTAGAACATCCAATTGTAGGAGGGTGTTATTGCAGTGGGACAACTTTCCATTATAAATATGGAAATGAGAATTTATAATTGGAGGTAAAGCTCCAGCAGAAAGAGGATATTAACACAAAATTGCTATGTATTTCTTGTGAAAGAGTAGCTACAACCAGCCAATATTGGCTACATTAATCCAAAATCTAAACTTCTCATGATTAACATTAAACGACGATTAGTTTCTAGCATGACATTATGATTCCTCTATTTACATTTAGCATTGTTTTCCAGCCTGAGTTATTAGTCAAAGATAAATTGAACCACATTTTGCTTTCTGCATTCAGTGCTTTTTCTTCAGACGCATCTCTTGGCGGACATGCTCACCAATGCTGAGGTCCTTTAGCCTGTTAATTCTATCAACACACACTTGTTTATAGTGGTTTGTGATAATTTGTTTAGTACTGTTATCAGCCAGAAAAGCAATCCAATTTCTAGACAATTTCCTTTCTATGATGCAAGTATTTGTGTGACACTGAGCACCTCATAGTCCCATGATTGTATACATTTAATGGTTTACCAGCAGAAATTACCTCATGAGCCTATGCTCATCATGTGGCATGGAATGGATTGTTGGGCTGGCAACAGGGTAAAGCTAGCTCAGGATAGCATTGACTGTGAGGCCAGTTTATAGTTTGTGTTCAAGAAATAAATAGAAAAATGTTAATGCTAGGATATTACATTCTCAAATTCACAAATAACCCTGCGAGGTTTGGATCAGAGGCGGGGCAGAAGCCGTCATATATTGGTTGTGATGACTCATGTTCATTGGCTGGATGATGGCCATACATCCAAAGACCTTTTGTATAGTGTACGGCCCCCTGAATCACAACCTGCTGGATGTCAATGCCTCCGCTATAAGGACACGTGCAAGCAAGATTTGAAGATTGTGGACATTGATAGAGGTAATTGGGAGACAACCGCCAATGATCAGAACCTCTGGAAGCTTGACTGTTCAGAAAGGCATTGGAAGGAACAAGGAGAAATGGAAAGTTTAGCTGGCTGACAAAAGAGTCCAGAGAAAACAAAGGGCAACAACTCTGTACCTTCTCAAAACACTACTTCCTGCCGCAAATCGTGTTAATCCCAGAAAATAGAGTATGGACCTAAAAACTGGTTTCGCGCACAGCACCAAATGGTTTGCAATTGTCCCAGTTCCATTCTACTGGCACAAACTGGATCATGCCCTTTCTGAGTGTGAGGCCAATTAGCATATTTAGTAGCATTTAAATATGCATAGCCCGGTCGACACCAGATTCTCCCAGCTACTGGGACTTTCTGACCTTCTGCACAACACAAGCCTGGCGTGAATCACTACTGGTCTCCACTTGATGGCCACGCTGAGGGGTGCTCGGAGGCTATTGAAGTCCCCGGGTGGTTGGGGACATGACCGGGCAATGCCCATCTGGCAGTGCCCTCTGGCACCCTGGCAATGCCAAGGCGATAGGGTCTGATTGGGGTGGGGCCTGAGCAGTCATCATAACAGAGGGGCTATGACAGGAGGTGCCTGTGAAAGGGGGGGGGGGGTCATGAATGGGTGTGAAGTGAAGGAATGGGAAATGTTGGAGATGGGCATGTCTGGTATCATGAAGGGGGGACCCATTGGGAGGGCACCAATGCCCTGACACTAGCGATCCGTGTCAGGGAGTGGGTGGGGAAACATACCGCCAATGAGGGAGGGAGGGGGTCTCCCAGTGCACTGTGTGATTGGGGCGCCTTCCAAAACTGTGCCGGATCGCTTTGTAGTTGGGCTTACGAGCGTGTTTTAGCCGCACCCCTCCAAGAACCAGCAAACAACTCACTGCACTCCCAAAAAATGACTCATGCCAGAAAATTACCGGGGCAGGCCCAGCTCGCAGAAAGGAATTCTTCGTTGGCCTCAGGCGGGATTTTACAAGCCTCGCCCGAGTGAGGTCGTAAAATACCGGCCTAAGTGTGTGACGATTATGCTCCAGTCCACACCGAACAGACATGCACGGATTACTTTGGTTTTTTTCGCCATAATGATACTTGGTCATTTTTTGGGAAAATCATTGTCTCCATCTAAAAATAAAAATTTGGATGTACGCATTCTACAAATAAGTTGGGATTTAAACCTTCAAATAGTCTCAAAAAAAACCACATCAACCAGCTTCTCATTACACACATGCTCAACTCACAAAGGACAAGTTCAAATGCATGCCATTGCTGATAAGAGGGAATCCTTTTTCATCCATTTTCCCCTTCTTTGAAAATAATTTATTTTCCCTTGCAAATATATTGCATTCGAGGCAAGGTGATAACATTTTGCTTGATTTTACCATTATAAATTATTTCAGAAGACCACCAGGGCCATCTAAAATGTACCTCAAGAGAGTAAATGGGTTTTAAATTAAGTTTGCAACATAGAGGAGAGAATGGTAATCTATCCTCCATGAATTTTCAGCCACAAAAATACTCGAATTCCAAAACTAAACCCACAAAGTATGATTTTTGAAATCATGTTTTCTGTAGATAAAATTCAGTTTTTTTTATTGCCTTTAATAACCACTCCATACTTTGAAAAACAATTTGTGCAGAATATATTTCACATAGCACCAGAAGAGCCTGAGGCAACCAGACACTATATTATTTTTAGATGCTGCACAGCTTCGTACTTCATTTGCAACTTTGACAGACTTGCACTGAGATTGTCCTATGTTTATGATATAATGGTGAGCCAGTGCCAAGTCATTACAATTATCAGGGAAAGACGTGCTCGTAAACAGAAGTATCCCATTGTCCCTTTTCCATATATATTTTGTACCATGGGTAAAACAGCAAAAGGTTTACTATAGTTAAATTTGATATTTTCAGATATAGTTAATTAGGGTCAACACCTGATTTCTGATATTAGGGCGGCACGATGGTACAGTGCTGAACACTGAAGCCGCACATCGCTAGGGATCCGGGTTTGATTCCTGGCTTGGGTGTGGGGAGTCTGCATGTTCTCCGTGTCTGCGTGGGTTTCCTCCAGGTTCTCCGGTTTCCTCCCACAGTCCGAAAGGTGCTGGTTAGGTGCATTGACCATGCTTTAAAAAAAAACTCCCTCAGTGTACCCGAATAGGTGCTGGATGTGGTGACCTGGGATTTTCACAGTAACTTCATTGCAGTGTTAATAAACTAAACATACATAAAATGATATGCAAGATGACCATGATGAATCCCTAGTATCAGAACCAATTTGGCATTTAGTGCTTTCCAAATGCAGACAGTGACCCTGATTTCACTGGCACAGCCGCCCGAGGCTCATAAGATTGCACCCAAGGTCAACAGAGAATGCCGTTCTGTGACCCTCACCCGCTCCGATTTCGGGACGGCTGTGCCAGTAAAATCAGGACCTGTGTCTCCACTTGGCATGCTGTGAAGGGACTAAGACTTCACACTATATATTCATTTAGAAAATAGGTATAAATATCCTCATGGCTGTTTCTAAAATTAAAAAAAGACTAGACAAAAACCTTTAGAATGCCCGGTTATGTACCTATCTGTGATCCCTGGTCAAAAGATGCCATCTGGAGGTTTCAAAGAAACTTCCACCTCGTTATCTCTGAATAATGACACATTTCGTACGTCAGACCTGCCCAACCAAAGTTTACTCGTCTGCTGGGACAAAGGACCCCTTGACCTTCCTTTCAAATGTTAATGGTTGAAATATTTAACAATCTCAGGGATCCAGACAAAGGATATCCTCCCTTTGTTAAAGTCAGAGTGGAGAGGTGGAAATCATGTGACATGGACCTAGCTTGTGGAATCAGTAATATTGCCTTGTGGAACTGTAAAGCTCAGTCAATCATTTTACCATCTACAGGCCTCTCAGAAAAAGGGCTCAACCCAGATTGAATCCCTGGCCCCATCTACACTGCTTTTGCTCGAAATTCTGTACCATCATCCACAAGACTGATTCATCTCTGCATGCCGATCTCATTGTCTGAAGTTAATGACACCAGAAAAATGAATTATGCAGCATTGCTTTTGAGCCTGCTGACTTCCATAAAGGACTTCATTGGATTTTGATTCTGGAACCTGAAAACCAATGAAACAATAAGTGCTTGTGGTCTTTGCCCTGTAAATCCTTCCTTTCTCTTTTATTGTATGAGTGCAAAGGGCGCTATGTGGCAACACCCCCCTCTCACATCTAAGAGTGTGCAAATAAACTAACCCTTTAAGTTCAGTTTATCTAGTGTTTGCTGTGAAAATTGGATTACACCAAAACTGAGGGGTTGGGAAACAGAGCACTGCTTATAGGGGAAAGCAAATCAAAACACCTTTTTGTTTATGGATGGGGTGGTAAGAAGAGAAATCAGGACTCCTGCCACAACCTCCTGTCTGTAACAATGCTGTATTAGGCACTTCAGCACCCATTTTCAGCCCAAGAAACAATTAATTTCTAGGTCATTTTCTTTCTATGTGTTTGTGTGACATTTGCTGAACACCTCATTGTCCCTTGACTGCATAAATGTAATGGTTTATCAGGAGAAATTGCCTCATGAGCCTTTGCTGATCTTGTTAAGGGCTGGCGGATGGTAAAGCTAGCTGAGGATAGCATTGACTGCAAGGCTAGCCTATAGTTTGTGTTCAAGAAGCAAACAAGAGCCAGAATTTTCAGGATGGTGGGGGTTCAGCTCTAGCCATCCGAAGAGGTGGTGAGAGACATTTCTCTGTCAGCTCCAGTAGGCCTGCTGCAATTTCATCCTCTAAAGAAACATTGATTGGCAGAGGTGGGACTTCTGCCTGTCACCAGGAGGAATTCTCACCTTGGAGAGCTGTTGGCCATATAGCTGTCTGGAACTAAGTGCCAGGAACTGGAGGAAAGTTAAGTGGCAGGAATCAAGGGGGTGGGGGGATTAGGGAAGGCCTAAGGGGGTGATTGGGGTACTGGGGGATAGGTTGGTTGGGGGGGAGGGGCTGCTGTAGAGAGGTCCAGAATTGCTGAGGGGAGGGCTTTCAACAGAGGTCTTTGCACCATAGATTGAACTTAGTTTCATTTTGGGTTCCCCCCCAATCTATCAAGCTCCCGCCAGCCTAAAAATTGAAGCTGGGAGGGAAAGAGCCTTTAAGTGTGATGCGCTATCAATAAGGCGAAAGACTACCGATATGCCAATATAAGTGTAGGCTTTTATTCACAACAGAATCAGGAGCAGATCCCAACAATTAACCGACCTGGACTGAACAAGGGGGAGGAGACAGCCACCTTTATACTAGGTGCTGAGGGGAGGAACCAAACTGGAAGGGGATGTGTCCAGGTATGACAAACACACACAACGGTGGTCCATATAGGACAAAGGCACAACTGAGGTCCACCACATTCACCCCTTCCTTTTAAAAAACAACACGGGGGTGAAGCGGAAACAATATCACAAGTCCAGACGAACCGGTGGCTTGATCCGTCGTCGCGATCGTCGTAGTGCAGGTCGCAGAGTCGTCCGAGCAGGGAGCGATGTCGGCCCAGGCTCTGTACAGTGAGCGTCGAGAGAAGGCGCTGGGTGGTGTGAAGCGAACCGATCCGTCGTCCCGTCCAGTCGTCGGGTACTGCGTGGCGACGGCTCCGGCGACTCAAGCGAGCTGTACATAGGGGCGAGAGGAATGAGCAGTGGCCCTGGTGGCGTATGGGGAACAGTGGGAACCGGAGCTGGGGGGTGGGGGGCTGCAACAGGCTCTGGGCACACTACATTGGGGACAGGGACTGAGGGAGGAAGAGGCGTAGCAGTCTCCGAATGGACGACACCAGGGACCGTGGGGCGGAAGGACGTGGTGACCTCCGGGGCACCCGCGGGTGCCAAGTCACGGACAGAAACCGTGTCCTCCCGCCCATCAGGGTACGCTACATAAGCATATTGGGGATTAGCATGGAGCAATTGGACCTCCTCGACCAAGGGATCTGCCTTATGGGTCCGGACATGCTTCCGAAGCAGGACGGGTCCCGGGGACATCAGCCAATCCGGGAGCGAAGTACCCGAGGAGGACTTCCTGGGAAACGAAAACATCCGCTCGTGAGGGGTCGTATTGGTCGCTGTGCACAAGAGTGACCTAATGGAATGTAATGCGTCCGGAAGGACGTCTTGCCAACGGCTGACTGGAAGGCCCCTAACGCTAATAGAACGGCCTTCCAGACGGTTGCGTTCTCCCGCTCTACTTGACCATTGCCCCTGGGGTTATAGATAGTGGTGCGGCTGGAGGCAACGCCTTTGGCGAGCAGGTACTGCCTCAGCTCGTCACTCATGAAAGAGGACCCACGGTCGCTATGAATATAGGCTGGGAAGCCGAACAGGGTGAAGAGCTTGTTCAGGGTCCGAATCACTGTAGCCGTGGTCATGTCCGAGCAGGGGAAGGCAAAAGGGAAACGTGAGTATTCGTCAATGATATTCAGGAAATAAACATTGCGGTTAGAGGAGGGGAGGGGGCCTTTAAAATCAACGCTAAGGCGCTCGAACGCGCGAGTGGCCTTTACAAGGTGCGCCCTACCTGGCCGGTAGAACTGCGGTTTGCACTCAGCGCAGACCCTGCATTGCCTGGTAATCGTCCGGACTTCCTCAAGGGAGAAGGGCAGGTTACGGGACTTGACAAAATGGAAAAATCTGGTGACACCCGGGTGACAGAGGTCGTTATGGAGGGACTGTAGCTGGTCTAGTTGGGCACTGGCACATGATCCACGGGACAGGGCGTCTGGGGGCTCATTGAGCTTCCCAGGCCGGTACATGATGTCATATCTGTAGGTGGAGAGCTCAATCCTCCACCGCAAGATCTTGTCATTCTTAATCTTGCCCTTTTGCCTGGTGTTAAACAGGAAGGCAACTGACCGCTGGTCCGTAATTAAGGTGAATCGTTGGCCCGCGAGATAATGGCGCCAGTGCCGGACGGCTTCCACGATGGCCTGGGCCTCCTTCTCGACCGAGGAGTGTCGAATCTCAGGGCCTTGTAAGGTCCGGGAAAAGAAGGCCACCGGACGGCCCCTCTGGTTAAGGGTGGCAGCTAGGGCAAAGTCAGACGCATCACTTTCCACTTGGAATGGGATGGATTCGTCCACAGCGTGCATCGCGGCCTTCGCGATGTCCGCTTTGATGTCATCGAAGGCCCGACAGGCCTCCTCCGCCAGGGGAAAAGAGGTCGATTTTAGGAGCGGACGGGCTTTATCTGCGTAACGGGGAACCCACTGGGCATAATAGGAGAAGAAGCCCAGGCATCTCCTCAGTGCTTTGAGGGTAGTAGGGAGGGGAAGCTGCATAAGGGGACGCATACGGGCTGGGTCGGGGCCAAGGACACCATTTTCTATCACGTACCCAAGGATGGCGAGGCGGCGTGTCCGGAAAACACACTTCGCCTCATTGTATGTGAGGTTCAGGAGAGTGGCCGTACGGAGGAATTTTTGTAGGTTGGCATCATTGTCCTGCAGGTCATGGCCGCAGATGGTGACGTTATCCAGATACGGGAAAGTGGCCCGTAGTCCGTGCTGGTCCACCATTTGATCCATGGCCCGTTGGAAGACTGAGACCCCATTGGTGACACCAAAGGGGACTCGGAGGAACTGGTAGAGGCGGCCATCCGCCTCAAAGGCAGTGTATGGGCGATCCTCCGAGCGGATAGGGAGCTGGTGGTAAGCCGATTTCAAATCGATCGTTGAAAAAACCCTATAGTGCGCGATGTGGTTGACTATGTCCGCGATACGGGGAAGAGGATATGCATCTAGTTGGGTATACCTGTTTATGGTCTGGCTGTAGTCAATCACCATGCGGTGTTTCTCCCCCGATTTAACTACGACCACTTGCGCCCTCCAGGGGCTGGTGCTGGCCTGGATAATCCCTTCCTGGAGCAAACGTTGTACCTCGGACCGAATGAAGGCCCGGTCATCCGCACTATAGCGCCTACTCTTGGTGGCTATAGGCCTACAATCCGGGGTGAGGTTATCAAATAACGGGGGGGGGGGTGATCTTGAGGGTCGAGAGACTGCAGGTGGTGCGCGAGGGGCGCTGCCGTGACGACGCCTTGCAGACGGAGAGCGGGGGATAAGGGCCATCGTACTGCAGGATGGCGCTTCTATGATGGCTGAGGAAATCTAACCCCAGCAGTACAGCTGCGCAGAGTCGCGGCAGCACGAGGAGCCGAAAACGCTCGTAGACTGTGCCCTGTACCGTCAGCGTCACCAAGCAGCACCCGAGGACCTCCACTGAGTGAGAATTCGAGGCCATGGAGATGGTCTGGCTCCAGGGTCGCACGGGAAGGGCATATTGACGCACTGTGCGAGGGTGTATAAAACTTTCCGTGCTCCCACAGTCAAACAGGCAGTTTTCTGCATAACCATTTACCTTGATCTCCATTATGGACTTGGAGAGTTGATGTGGCTGCGACTGGTCCAAGCAAATCGATGCCACTGTTGAATTAAAGAAGAATCCATCTTCGTCGCCGTCTGATGACGTCACGGATGAAGCTTCCTGCTCAGCTTGCCTTGATGCCAGTCTCAAAGATGGCGACTCCCGCACTTCCGGTGACCGCATCAAAGATGGCGATTCCCGCACTTCCGGTGACCGCATCCAAGATGGCGATTCGCGCGCCGCCGCCGCCTGCATCAAAGATGGCCGTGCCCTCGGAGCACACATGGCTCCACGAGTCTTCAGAAGCGGCTTTGCTCTGCAGACTTTAACAAAGTGGCCCAGCTTACCGCATCCGGAGCAAATCGCGTCCTTTGCCGGGCAGTGACGCCGAGGGTGCTTCGGGAGGCCACAAAAGTAACATTTGGGCCCTGCTGGAGCAGCCGTCGCAGTGGAGCCGTCGGTGGAACGGGATCCAAGGTAAGACCCGAGATTATGGGAGGCTGCTTCTAACGTTTCAGCCATCGTGGCCGTTTTCCGGAGGTCTAGGTCATCTTGTTCCAGCAGACGCTGCTGGATGTATGTAGACTCAATGCCCGCAACGTAGGCGTCGCGGATCAGATCCTCCGTGTTCTGAGCTGCTGAAACAGCCTTACAGTCGCATGCTCGGGCGAGGACTCGCAGGGCGCGCAGAAATTGGGCGCACGATTCTCCTGGCTGCTGTTTGCGGGTAGTTAGGAGGTGTCTGGCGTAAACCACGTTAGGGCTCTTTCGGAACTGCCCTTTTCGGAGTTCGATAGCGTCCGCGTAAGTAGCAGCGTCCTGGAAGATTCCATAGACAGTTTCGCTTACCCGGGCGCGGAGCACGTGGAGTTTAGCAGCGTCGGTGTCGATGGCCGTAGCGGTGTTGATGAATGCTTCGAAGCAGTCCAACCAATGATCAAATTTATCAGAGGCTCCAACCTCTTGAGGGTCTAATGCTAACTTGTCGGGTTTTAGAAACTGCTCCATACTAGTAACTGTTGTGAATAAAATTGATGCGCTATCAATAAGGCGAAAGACTACCGATATGCCAATATAAGTGTAGGCTTTTATTCACAACAGAATCAGGAGCAGATCCCAACAATTAACCGACCTGGACTGAACAAGGGGGAGGAGACAGCCACCTTTATACTAGGTGCTGAGGGGAGGAACCAAACTGGAAGGGGATGTGTCCAGGTATGACAAACACACACAACGGTGGTCCATATAGGACAAAGGCACAACTGAGGTCCACCACAAAGTGTTCATTAAAAGACCACTAAATAGATCATAGATCTATAGATCATAAGGGCGTTAATTGTGGTCAGGGTGGTCTTCCCTTCTGAGGTCCTGCCTGCCAGGCATAAAATCACAACCACATTGGGATGGGTGGGCTCCCGGAGGGAAACCCATCCTTGAAATGTTATCCCCCACCCCGCCCCCATCCTCTGGCAGAACAGAACCCAGCGGTTGGCTGCGGGAGATTTGATCAGGTAAATGCAAGTAACCAGGATATGACATTCTGAAATTCACAAATAACCATGCTAAAATTGAGCATACTTAAGGTTGTATCAGAAGCATCATAGATCTAAAATGTTCTTCACAGCAGTATTAAATCATAGTATTTGCGAATAGTTAATAGAACTAATGAGCTATAGTTAAGCATTTTTTTGCATTTTAAAAATAACTAGAATGCACAGTATTGGTGAACACTTGCCTCACTCTGTGCTTTACTAAATCTGTTGTACATTCTGCATTGAATATAAAATAGTAATCACTGTTAGAAATTAGCTGGTCGTATCAGCAAGGGATGTTGTATCCTTTCAGGTCCTTTCTTTCATATTGTCATGAGGATTTTGTTGAAGCATGGTGAGTTAGTGAAAACTTTGTGCTACAGCTGCTTAAAGTGTGAAAAGCACCCAATGGTACCGTTATAGATTTTGCTTTTTCCAATTTTTTCTGGAGAAGATATTGCAGAATTTAATGCTGTGAACTGAGGTTCTGAGAGTTCATCTGAGAGCCCATTTCATAAAAGTACAGAAGGATCAGCATTGGGATTTAGGTTCAAATTGGACCCAGATTGATGAGATGAATGTCTTTACTACCTGCAGGCTGTAACTATGCGGATTGGTCTGAATAATTTCAATTCAATTGTTAGTGGAGAGGATCGCAGAGCATGAAATTGCCCCTAATTGACATAAAGGAACACTGGTATAATAGTGAAGACCGTTCTGTTCTCCATATTACGAAAAGGATACGCAGACACAGAAGAAGGTGCAAAAACGATTTGTAAGGAACTTATCAGAGGACACTAGAAAACTTATTACCATCAGGAAAGACTAAACAGGCTATGGTTCCTTTCTCTCTAAAAGAATTGGCTGAGGGGTGAACTAATAGAGATTATTACAAATGTGAAGGGATTTGAGAAGCTAGATGATTCTACTCGTGGGCTAGCCTACAACTCAGGGACATGAATAGTAGATAGTCATGAATAAATCCAGTCAGAAATTCAGGGGAAATTTCCTTACACAGGAAGTAATTAGAATGTGGAATTTGCTATCACAAGGATTAATGGAGGAGGATAACAAGAGTGTATTTAAAGGGAAGTGAGATGAATAGGTGAGGTAGAAAGGAGGACCAAGATATGCTGATAGGATTAGGTGAAGATGTTGGGATGAGGCTGGTAAGAAGCATGAGGAGAGGCATAACTCAGTTAGGCTGAATGGCCTACTTCTGAGCTGTAAATTACATGTTATGTTTTTTGAGGCGAGGACTAAGGCATAATTTTGGGTTAGAGTAAAGGAAACTTTACTCCTTTCTAACCCTTCTACACTTGATCTGGCAATGTTCAATCCTGACAATGAGTGAATGAAATGGAAATTGTACAACTGCCGAGGGCTAATGTCGATGAGGACAAAAATATACAAAAAGAAAATCAATTTCAGGCACTGCTATATTCAAAAACTCCTTCAGCTTTGCACTTCCATTTCTTAAGCAATTCTGCTGTTTTGCTTTTCAAGATGCAAATTCCAACCAAAAATTGATATTGAAGCTGCTCTTAATATCAATAATGTTAATTTATTGAGAACATGCACACTGCATGACGGTATCTCACTCATCATGTTCTCTGCAGCATGCATGAAAACAATCTTGTTCCTTTGCTGGGCCACATATTATGCTGTACAGAAAAAAAAGAGTAGGAGAAAGGAATTAGGCCAAGCTCAGGTTAATAAGTCAATTATGTTTTTTTGAAGTATTCTTGTTCTTTTTACTTAAGAACATAGGGAATGTAAGACAAGACAAGATCAAGACTTGTCTAGTTCAAATTTTGGTAGTTGCATGCTACAGTGATAATGAGTTGTTGGCTAAGCATGGCAATCAATCCCCATCAGTTAGTCTTCAAGAGTCCCAGAAATGACACAAAAGAAACTCCAGTGTTTTTCGAGAACTTTGGAAACCAAAGGCTCAAAATCTCCTCGTTCCTCCCAAGCATATTAAATGTATTGGATGCTGTGTCAAATGTAATTAGAGTGTAATCTGTTATAAAATTTAAGAGACATTTCCCTGATGGGGGTAAAAAAAACAGTCAGTTCCCTTTTACTCCAATGCACACCTGTGCTGTTCACAAGGCCTCCCATTCCTGTTGGTCAAGCTAAATAATTAAAACATGATCACGTGTGTATTGCACATCTGGAGAGTGAACCTTTTATTCTGAAGGGGAGGTAGGTGGGCATGGATGGGAATTTCAAAGTGCAACAGATCTTAAAGGGGCAGCTGCATTTATAGCAAGTCATGGGATTAGAACATAGAACAGTACAGCACAGAACAGGCCCTTCGGCCCACGATGTTGTGCCGAGCTTTATCTGAAACCAAGATCAAGCTATCCCACTCCCTATCATCCTGGTGTGCTCCATGTGCCTATCCAATAACCGCTTAAATGTTCCTAAAGTGTCTGACTCCACTATCACTGCAGGCAGTCCATTCCACACCCCAACCACTCTCTGCGTAAAGAACCTACCTCTGATATCCTTCCTATATCTCCCACCACGAACCCTATAGTTATGCCCCCTTGTAATAGCTCCATCCACCCGAGGAAATAGTCTTTGAACATTCACTCTATCTATCCCCTTCCTCATTTTATAAACCTCTATTAAGTCTCCCCTCAGCCTCCTCCGCTCCAGAGAGAACAGCCCTAGCTCCCTCAACCTTTCCTCATAAGACCTACCCTCCAAACCAGGCAGCATCCTGGTAAATCTCCTCTGCACTCTTTCCAGCGCTTCCACATCCTTCTTATAGTGAGGTGACCAGAACTGCACACAGTTATGGTTTTTGGGGGGAGGCTGACTGCTTGCTAAGCAAGATGGCTGGAAAAGCTCCAAGAAGTGTCTACTCACTGAAGTCAATCAGGAGAGCCTGCTGGAGCAGATGGCACCTGGATAAGTGGCCTTCTGAATGGTTGAGAGGAACCCTCCTAAAAATGCAAAGGTGCAACGGGCAAGGCGAAAGAAGGCAAATGGAGTAAATGCCTCTCTTATCACCTGAGCTCTTAGGAACAAAAACATTTCTCAAGACTTGAATAAAGAGAAAGGAACACCTGCTCATGGACCAAGCCCTCGTGCACAGCTGCTTTAGCAATGCATCCTCCTAATCACTGCCCCTCAAACCCAACTCCTTTACTACCATGCCTTTGAGGCTGCAGTTCCAACCAAAAATCTCCCTTCTGGTTAACGGTATGTCCATGGAACCTCTCCCTTTTCCTGATTCCAGTCCTATTTAGGTGGGTCTCACTGAAATTGTGTGTTCTTCCTTTTGGTGTCATATCCTTCTTCCTTATTTGACAGTTACAGCCAGACCTCCCCTGCAAGGCATTCTTTAAAAGTGGCACAAATCACCTGGGACCCATCCTGACAATTAACTTTTTGATCCATGCACTTCCCCACTGACTTGCAACTGCAGCCTTCAGCCAGACATGGCTTTTTAAAGACTGCAAATCAGCACTATACTTTCTATTTTATATGAAATTTATACCATCAATCTGGCGTTGAATATTGAGATGAGTTGCCCCGCAATGTTAGCAAGGTTAGTGCTTCAGAACATTGGCAGGTGAAAGCCCTGGATCAGGGGTGAAAAACTGACATAATTGGCTCTGTGAAATTTTGTGACTGTGGTACATTAAGCAGATATTAGATGACATGTTACTTTCACTACAGTTACAGGTTTCTTTGAGATGTGAATGGATTTACTATTGAATCTTAGAACAACAGCAGGTCCGTCTTTGGCTGACAGGTTTTTGACAGTTTTACCTACTCAAACAGTGATATCACGGCAATAAAGCTATTGATATGTTAGGGATAGCTTTACAGTTGTAACTTTAACTCAGTGCAACTTAATTAAAAAATTAAAACATAATTAAACATCTTAAAGGAGAAGATTTTAAAATAAAAATATTAACATTTATTATTTTTATTTTCGCTGCCTTTACTGCCTCTCTCATGTAATTTATTACTTTTTAACTATTTCAATTGAATAAAATTATTTTATTTTTTCTAAAAACAATTTCTTAAAATTTAGACTGTATTTCTTGTTGCCTTTTCTCAGCCCTACTGGTCACATTCATTCCGGAGCAAGCAACGATAGCAATTGGAATTTGGTTAAAAAAACAGCTCAGAAAGCTTTCCTTTCTCAGCTAGTCGAAGAGATAAGCATAAAGCTTGTCAGATGTAACCAAACCAATGTTTGATGCAATTTTCTCACATCAAGCAGACACCCATGACTGTTAGACAGGTCATCTTGATCATAGTGTTGAGTATGGATTTATGCAAGGATGTGATAACTTGTTCACAGTATACTGAAGGTTAACTTATTTATTGAATCCAACTGTCATTTTTTTCTGCTGTAACAACAGTGTGTTTGAGTCGTAATCCAGGGTT
This sequence comes from Mustelus asterias, assembly GCF_964213995.1. Taxonomy (NCBI): domain Eukaryota; kingdom Metazoa; phylum Chordata; class Chondrichthyes; order Carcharhiniformes; family Triakidae; genus Mustelus; species Mustelus asterias. Next base: position 39,108,216 of record NC_135817.1, read on the forward strand.
GGGAACCTGATGCGCAGATAACTTCTGGGTCCCAACCATGTGCTGTCACTCAACGCAGACATCAAATTTAAATACCCTAGTTGTTCTGGCAACGAGGTTGGCACCCTGTTAGTGATGCAGAGGTGGGTGCGGCCTGCATGGCTGCAAAAGCAAATGGCAACCATAATGGGGTCTGCCATTACCTTGGGAGAGAGAGCAGGTAGCACAATGGACGGCCAGCAGTTTTAACACAAACAGCACGGTGACACAGTGGTTGGCACTGCTGCCTCACAGCGCCAGGAATCCAGGTTCAATTCCGGCCTCGAGTGACTGTGTGGAGTTTGCATGTTCTCCCCGAGTCTGTGTGGGTTTCCTCCGGGTGCTCTGGTTTCCTCCTACAATCCAAAGATGTGCGGGTTAGGTTGATTGGCCATGCTAAATTGCCCCTAATGTCCAAAGATGTGTAGTTTGGGGGATTGTGTCACACTATTTGTAACTCCCACAGTTGCGTGGACCTGCAGAGTTTCACTGGCTGTCTTGTCTGGAGACAATACACATCTTTTTAGCCTGTCTTGATGCTCTCTCCACTCCCATTGTTTTGTTTCTTAAAGACTGGATTAGTTGTAAGTATTCGCATTCCAACCATTATTCATGTAAATTGAGTCTGTGTCTTATAAGTTCTGTTTGTGAACAGAATTCCCACTCACCTGAAGAAGGGGCTCAGAGCCTCGAAAGCTTGTGTGGCTTTTGCTACCAAATAAACCTGTTGGACTTTAACCTGGTGTTGTTAAACTTCTTACTGTGTTTGGGGGATTAGCAGGGTAAATACGTGGGATAGGGGCTGGGTGGGATTGTTGTCGGTGTAGGCTCGATCGGCTGAATGGCCTCCTTCTGCACTGTAGGGATTCTATGATTCTATGAGAAGTGGTCAAACGGTCAAATAATGGGTAATGTGTATGATCCAGCTCAATACCCCCTAGTTCCCAAAATGTTCCATCCTAGAAAAAATCTGTCAATTTCTGTCTGCATTGAACCCCACATCAATGAGCATCAGGCTGTTCAGGACTGGCAATTTACAAATTGAAAATCACCGTCTCACCCTCCTTGGCCACGTGCAGTTGAAAATCCCAACTAATAACACATATTTGAGTAGTTGGCTTCAAACCAGGCTTCCATATAAAGTAAAGTTTATTTATTAGTCACAAGTAGGTTTACATTCACACTGTAATGAGGTTACTGTGAAAATCCCCTAGTTGCCACACTCCGGCGCCTGTTCAGGTACACTGAGGGAGAATTTAACATGGTCAATGCACCTAACCTGCACATCTTTGGACTGTGGGAGGAAACCAGAGAACCCGGAGGAAACCCACACAGATACAGGGAGAATGTGCAAACTCCACACAGACAGTAACCCAAGCCGGGAATCGAACCCAGGTCCCTAACGCTGTGAGGTAGCACTGCTAACCACTTCACCACCATGCTGCCCCATATAGGTAGCATAACATATAGATATAGGTAGCCATATAGGTAGCACAACATGAAAGTCTGCTGTTTATGTCGATGGTTTTCGCTCTTTCTCTCTCATCTAACACTTTTGTGGGCTGAATCTTTTGAGGAGTGGCAATCACCGTCAGATTGCCACTTCACTCCGAGTTTTTGTGCTGGAGCCCCATGTTTCTGACCCGTGGACTTCTGAACTGGGTCTCTTCAGAAGGGTGGAGCATAGCTGTTCTCAAAGTCCTTCCATGTATTGCAGGATCATTGGGAAAGCCAAGTCACGTTCCCTTTTTCAGCACCAGCTTTGGGAGGTTTAAATAGCTGCTCAGTGTGTTAGTGAATGAGTATGTGAGATAAGTAGGTCAGGTGACAGCTGGGTAGAGTGGAGAGGGTATCAGTTGGGTAGAGTGGTTAGGGTGTCAGCTAGGTAGAGTAGATATGGTGTCAGCTGGGTAGAGTGGGTTGGGTGTCAGCTGGGTAGAGTGGGTAGGGTGTCAACTGGGTAGAGTGGGTAGGGTGTCAGCTGGGTAGCGTGGAGTGGATGTCAGCTGGGTAGAGTGAGTAGGGTGTCAGCTGGGTTGAGTGGGCAGGGTATCAGCTGGGTAGAGTGGGGTGGTAGGTAGCAGGGTGGTGAGATTGGGTCAGGGCGACTCGAAGGGTTGGGGCAGCTGGTGTGTCAGGTGAGAGTTGGAGTGTTCCGGGGGTTGCGCTGGAACAGGTCAGAGGGTTAAAGGGGGGGTCATGGGGTGTCAGTGGGACATGGGGGGCTAGTTCTGGGGTTGGTCACTGGGAGTCGGTGGATCAGTAGTTATCAACAATTTAAACCTTTTGTTTCTGTCTAACATTTCCTGGGTAACTATCCAGGTAAGTCAGAATCCTCCAAAGTCTCTGACTCTTATTTTCTGATTTATATTGTGTCTAGACCCTCTCTCTCCTGTTTCATTAAGTTATATCCTCTATAGATAAATATTTTCCAAATATAGTGCGGCCCCGTTATAACGCGATGGTTGGGGTCCATAAAATGTTATCGCGAAAAAAGCGGGGTCGCGCTAAATCGTGGTTCAAGAAAATCAGCGTTCAAACTTACCCAATGTTGACCTAACATCCTAAGACACCCCTATTATCGCCCTATTTGACCCGTTTCTTGCACGTTTACCATCTGGCAAGTAAATTACCTTTTAATTAAAGAATTCCGCGAATAAATCGTTGTTGTTACAGTAGAAATTGAAACACATTAATTTTTAGTAAAGCTTTTTAATAAAACAAAACAACAACAGTTTATTTCTCAAAAAAGTGATCGAGTGTTCCTTGCTTGAACGTAGCATTTCACTGACTGCGAGCCGGTGCTATAGTTACATTACGGACGATCTCGGCGTCCGTCAGATGCTCATATGTTGGGCATTCGTCATTGGCAGAGTGCCACTGGTGTAGCTCTTCTTTGCTGCATTCAGACAGCTTCTCTGCCTCACGCACATCTTCCTCTGTGAAGCCGTACAAATCTGGCTCGTCATCATCTTCCATGGTGGATTGGCGTGATGAAAAGGCTGGCCCCAGACCCTTTCCCCAGCATTCCTCTACACATGACGAGCTGACTGGTGGAGCATGGTGGAAACAACGGGGCGAGCGAGATTTGCCAATCATGAGCGGGGAAAAAAAGGGTCCAATGATTCATCGCGTTATATCCGAATTCGCGCTAAATCGGGGCGCGTAAAATCTGAGTTCCGCTGTAGTTAAAACACAAAGTTGGAAAAGTGTAAGTTTTTCCACCCAGTTATTCTCCTTTTATTTTGTTTTATCAATCTATTGGTTGTTAACAGTTGATACTTATCGGAAATTGTGATATTATGCAGGTGAGTCTTGGATTATTACCAGCTAGTTTGAGGTATGAAAAAGATTTGGATTGCAGTTACAGTTTTCATACAATGCTTATACATTTGAACTTCCTAGCAGGAACTCTGGCAATGTTTTAACATTCCAATCTGAAGCTAACTGTATTACTTCTAGTGCTACTAGTTGAGATCAGATAGATAAGTATCGAACACTATTTGATGCTGAGGCTTAAGTGGTCTTTAGGTCTCAATAGCACACCACGTGGAGGTCTTGTGTGCAGTGAGTCTTTGATTCAGAAGCTCTGGGTTTGAGTCCCACCCCAGAACATGATGGCCAAGGAAGGCGCATTTATAATGCGGTAAACAGGTTGGCTATCAACTATCTGCAAAATCCTTCCAATACACGTCAATAGCAGGCGGTAAGAATGGGAAAGACTCCTGGTCAGCCAAACTTGGGGCAGAGTGGCGCCCCTCAAGCTATTAGTCTCTGGCAACAGACCAGTAACCTGTTCCAGGAAAAACTAGCTATGGAAACAGATGAAAGTCTACTTTAGTGCACCATGAGGTGTGGGAAGAGAAACAACGATAATTGCACTACTTGGTGCATTGACTCACTGGGAGAGACAAATTAAATTTAAGGTTTCTTTTCAAATGCTGATCTTTCCAGTTAAATTATTAAGCAGCTACATGTGCTTGATTTATTATTGATCATTCATAATTGTTGTCTTTTTTACAAGCACTGTTTTTTCTCACTATCTACATCATGCCCCCAAAACATAACAGCTCTGAATTTCCTTGTACTTTGTGATGCAACAATTGCTTAGGAACTGAGATGCACTGTTCGTCGAAAGGAAATTAAGGTATAAGCGATTGAATGTCAGGATCTCACTTTATGTGAATTTCCATGATCATTTGCAATACCCATGAGTCGACTCTGCTAAAAACCCCTAGCTAACTCATTGATAACCCTACCCTTATGTAAAAGACCAGCAAATGTCAGTTTTCTGCATCCATGACAGACCTGAGTGAGTTTAAAGTTTACATATAGAAGCAGAGCATAGTCAGAACTAAGATTTCTGGAAATTGACACTGATTTCTTTCGTTTAAGAACAAGTTTGTAACCAAAATGCTGACAGCCGCAGTTAGAGTCATAGGGCCTGCTTTTACTATCAAGTTGCACCCTTTTTCAGGCGTGAAAACTTGGTAAAGTTGGGCGTGAGGCGAGTTGCACAATCTGTGCCTTCCTCCGCGCATATAAATTGACTTAATGGGCTGCACGCCTAAACTTACCGGCACTTCCCCATTTACCACCGCATTCGCCCATCCAGATTCGGCAGACATGGTCCGCAAAGGTCCGATATGGGCGCTCCAGCTTCTGAGGAAATAAGTTCAGAGCTTCCAGCGGCTCTCTGACTCAGATCAACGGTGGTGGTGGAGGTGGGTCAGATGGCTCTCTGGTTGGGGGGAGGGAGAAGGCTCAGATTGCTCTCTGGTGGGGAGGAGGGATGCAGGTCAGATGGCTCTCTGGTGGGGGGGAGGGAAGCATGTCACATAGCTCTCTGGTGGGGGGGGGGGGGGAGGTGGGTCAGGTGGCTCTCTGGTGGGAGGAGGGAGGCAGGTCAGATGGCTCTCTGGTGGGGGCAGGAGTAGGGAGGTGCGGGGTTGGAGAGGCAGGGGGTCCGCTGTCACTCTGCGTGTGATTGGTTAGGGGGGAAGGGTGGAGGGGCCCGTGATCGGTCTGGGTGGTGGAACGGGGGGGGGGTGGTGGGATAAGGGGGTCAGTTATGTTGTGGGGGTGGGGCAATGCCTGTGGGGGCAAGGGGGAGACATTATCTGGCCCAGGAATTATGTGGCATGGGAGCATTTATCTTTTTTTTTCTGCGCATGCGTAGTCGAAGGCTCCGATCGGAGCTGCAGTGTTTCGGGTGCAATAAGCCCCGCCCACAGACTTCAGCAGTGCGATTCAGAATCGCTGCTATTTTTTCAGGCAGAGTGCGTATGGGGGCGCCGGAGAACGTGTCTAAAAGTCAGATTCGAAACACTCCCAGTTTCAAGACCACCCAGCACTTAGAATTAAAATGGTAAAATAGGGCCATAGAGTCTTAGAGGTTTACAGCATGGAAACAGGCCCTTCGCCCCAACTTGTCTGTGCCGCCCCTTTTTTTAAACACCAAACTAATCCCAATTGCCTGCATTTGGCCCATATCCCTCTATAGCTATCTTACCCATGTAACTGTCTAAATGCTTTTTGAAAGACAAAATTGTATCCGCCTCTACTACTACCTCTGGCAGCTTGTTCCAGATACTCACCACCCTCTGTGTGAGTTGACCTAAGGGTTGACACACACATGCCTTCCTTCATGTGCTCAGAAAAACTAAACAGCTTGAATTGCCTTCCCACTGAGCAGGAGATCATATGGCTGCATGACGTGAAAGGGTGAGGTGGCAACGAGAGAGAGAGAGAGAGGACGTGTTAAGTCGTGATGCAGCAGCCATCATGGTTTTGAAATGATTTGATGGATCAACTGGTCTAGTCCTGCCTGTTAATTTTGCATGTTCTTATATCACTTGTTCTACATAATAATAGAAGATGAGGAGAATCAGCAAGGACAAGAGGCTCTGAGAGAGAGCAGTCGGGGCATAAGCACAAATAGGCTTTTACAGTCGGGTAATATGGTGGCATAGTGGTTAGCACTGCTGCCTCTCTGTGCCAGGGGCCTGGGTTCAATTCCTGGCTTGGGTGACTGCCTGTGTGTTGATTCTGCACATTCTCTCCATGTCTGCATGGGTTTTCTCTGGATGCTCTGGTTTCCTCCCAAGTCTGAAAGACGTGCTGGTTCGGTGTATTGGCCATGCTAAATTCTCCCTCAGTGTGCCCGAACAGGCACTGGAGTGTGGCGACGAGGGAATTTTCACAGTAGCTTCATTGCAGTGTTAATGTAAGCCTACTTGTGACACTAATAAATAAATAATTACCTCTGTTGGTGATGCTACACGTACACAGATTTTATGCCAGTTTTAACATCTCTATGAATGGGTCGCTTCCAATAGTTATTTTAATTATTGCAGATTACCAATGCTCTATTTTCCTCCTTGCAGCAAATGTTTGCACTGGTAAATTTTGTCCTCGTCATTCTCCTGATTAATATGGCAATGGTTGACAATAGTGCACTTTCCATTCCTGAAAACAGCTCAAAGACCTGCCCGGAATAACCTTTGCTTTGTGTCTTGGACAGTGCAATTGGTCAATTAAATATTCTCCTTGCCTTGGTAATTGTCACTGTGCAATGTGATGCTTCTTTCAATAAGCACCCAAATGACACTACAAGATTTAAAAAAAACCTCTGCATTCCTTAATTCATCTTCCATTTTATCAAAATGTTTCTCACTGTATTCAATCTGAGTATGGCACTCTCTAAGCTTTCAATGTTCTATTTCATTGCTAACTATTATTTTCTCCATACATCTGTCTCTCTATCATTTTAGTTACCAGTTTGGGAATAGTACCAATAAGCGCTGGAGATAAAACTATTAATCTTCCCGATTGTGTTGGCTGACAGGGATTGACATACACATTAACTCTATGGTCTTTTTTTCTCCGTCTAATTTTATTCTTCTTCTCCCCTGAAGGTAGTGCAGCAATTTTCAATTTGGTTGCCCGTAGAACTGGGGGTGAAGAATTGAAAATTGGTGGTGGTGGGGGTGGGTTGTGTGTACATCCTGTGAAAGGTGTTATAAACGTGTAAGTTTATGTTGTTACTGCAGTCTTCATATAGGCCTGTAAATGGACATACAACGCAGCCACCTCTTTTAAGTACAGTGCTGTTTAAATGCACTATTCCACAAAACATTCCAGTTATAGGGCACTTACTGCAATTTTCATGTACAATGGACAAAGGGAAGAATTTAATAGGACCCGCGGAAGCAGTTTGGGAGGGGGTTGGGGAGGTTCCAGAGAATCTGGAAGGCACGCGCTGGATTGGAAACACCATCCCGTAAATGAATTTTAAAAACTAATGAATGCTTCTTGGAGGTGTGACCACTGAACCTCCAGCTGGAGTGGAGACTGGCTGCTGATCTTGCTGCATCCGTCTCTGGGATGTCTTTGGCTGCTTTCCCTTGACTGCTTGAGGGCTGGTCCCGACATGTTGAGGAACCTCGGCACAGGCGTAGCACCCGCCTCGGTTTCCGCAGCTACTAGATGGGTTGGTGTTACTGGCAGAGGGACTGAGGAGCTGCTGTCCACACTCGAGCACCTGAGAGGAGGCCCAAATGCATGTGTACCTCCCTGCTAACCTAAAGTTTAAAGTTTATTTATTAGTGTCACAAGTAGCCTTACATTAACACTGCGATGAAGTTACTGTGAAAATCCCCCGAGGAGGACAAGGACCTTGATCTAATTGCGTTGGTCCCTCTCGCTTTGCCACTGCTGCTTTGAGCTCATGGACAGGCAGGATTTTAGAAAATTAGAACCCCCACTTCAACTATCTCACTCGCTACTTCTTTTAAGACCCTAGAATGAAGTCCATCAGGACTTGCAGATTTGTCAATCTGCAGACAGTTTCAACAATTTGCTTAATAGCACTTCTTTGGTGACTGTAATTTTTCTGAGTTCCTTCCTCCCTTCCTTTTCCTAATTTACAGCTATTGTTACCTGTATATTTCACAGTGAAGACTGAATGAACATCCCTGTTGAATTAACCTGCTATCTCCTTTTCCATTATTAATTCCCCAGCTTCACTTTCTACAGGACCAACACTCACTTTGTTAAGACTTCTCTTTTTTAAATATCGATAGAAACTTTTACTAACTGTCTTTATATTTCTAGCTAGCTTTCCCTTGTGTTCTAATGTCCCTCTTTATTAATCTTTTAGTCATTATTTGCTGTTTTTTATATTCTGACCTGCCATCCATCTTTGAGCAATTAAATGCTTTTTCTTTAGGTTTGATATTATCTTCTAACTTTTTTAGTTGCCCACGAATAGTGGACTTTGAAAATGGTGCCAGATACTGCCTCTACTTCAGGTGATGCCAATATTGATGCCACGAGGCCACCCCATGCCAGTACTGGATGGGCCCTGTGTCTTCAGGCCATTAATTGGATGACCACCTAGCGTTTGCCATCAGCCATTGGCATATCTTGCAGGGATTACACTCCAGGACCACCACTGAAACATGCACCATGTGAACGAAGCATATCCAACTGATTTCTATCAGTCAAGTATAAATCCTAGATGGGCCATTGTTCCAATGGGGACAGGAGGAGAAGGAGTACAGCACACAAATACTGAGGCATGCAGCTGGGGCTTATTAATCACTTAATATTACCTTCCCACCCCAACCAGCTCAGTGTAGGACCCAAACAATTTCCTCTGCCCTGTCTTCACCCAGAGAAGAACATTTTCTCTAGCTGCATCAGGATAGAGGTCCTGCTTTGGGTACAAGTGACAAACAAAATGCAAACCATACTGAAAATTACTTGCTGAGTATCCACCTCTCTCAATTTACAACCATTCAAATAATAATCTGCCGCCTTATTATTGCTACCACAGTGGATAATCTCATATTTATCCACATTATACTGCATCTGCCATGCATATGCCCACTCACTCAGCCTGCCTAAATTACGCTGAAGCACCTCTGCATCCTGCTCAAAGCTCACCCTCCCACCCAACTTTGTATCATCAGCAAATTTGGAGATAATACCTTTAATTCCCTCTTCCAAGTCATTATATTGGATGACCACCTAGCATTTGCCATCAGCCATTGGCATACCTTGCAGGGATTACACTCCAGGACCACCACTGAAACATGCACCACGTGAACGAAGCATATCCAACTGATTTCTAATATATAATGTGAATAATTGGGGTCCTAGCACAGATCTCTGTGGTACCCCACTAGTTACTGCCTGCGAATCAGAAAAAGACCCATTTGTGCCAACTCTTTGCTTCCTATCTGCTAACCAGCTTTCTATCCACCTAAGGAAACTGCCCGTAATCCCATATGCTTTAACTTTACATAATAGTCTTCTATGTGAGACCTTGTTGAAAGCCTTCTGATTGTGTAAATAAACCACATCCGCCAGTTCTCCTTGGTCAACTCTACCAGTTACATCCTCAAAGATTATTTCCTGTGCTCAGATAGCAGTGATCAGAAAATCCTTTACATTTATTAACTGAACAGTTAAATCATCTAATTTAAATTATTTTATGTCAATTGCGATTTTTCCAATCTTCTCTTTTCCTTCTTCATGATCATTTTAGTAATCCTCATTACATTTTCCAACCTTAATCTTTCCCCAGTTGCTTAAATTAACTTTCCCTCTGTGGTGACTTTTAACCGGGTATTTAAATATTTAAGTTCAGCTTTTAATATTATTCTCCTATTTCTACATGGTGTAAATTTAATTTACATCCTTGTCCCAACTATTCCATTATTTATTGATTTAATACTGGTGATCTCTCAACTCAAATCTCTGTGCTTCCTCCTCTTTTGCACTTGAGTCTTCTACTTGCTTTGGAGGAACAAAAAAAGTATTTTCCCTTCCATTTTTAAGCCTTCACGGTTAACATTACTTTCCGCACTGTTATTTTTTCACAATGCATAAACCATAGCTCTGCCTTGAGATAAAATCTGAATGCTTGTGACATTTATTTATCTTATCCCTTGCTTCAGTCAGTAACATGAGATGGAATCTAATGACCTGATCAGCATTACGCAAACCTTCCTGAACTAACATATTTCCTGGCACCTTAGGCTCACCATTAAATACCAGATGAAGGATGACTTCTTTCGTGGTGCCTTTTTAACAAGCTGTGTCAATACCTGTGCTACACTGGCTCCTTAAGTATACTCCACCTACCACACCCTTTTAAAAGGTGAAAAAGATGTACTACTATTGTCCTGTCACTCTCCTCACTCAATTACAAGGTACTTCACACCAATTTTATAAGGAAATACATTTTACTTGACAGCAAGATGGCACATTAAAATGATAGTGAGAAGGGGAAAGATTTGTTTTGTTTTAAGTTACTCCCTGAATGTCAATGGCAGATAATTACATATAAATATAAAAGTTAGCTGCCTATGTGGTAGATCCATTTGTTTTAACAGTGCTGTAACTTAAATATGTGAGAGAGGGATCTGGTGCCAAACCAACCTCATAAAGAATGGTACTGGCTGGATATGCTGTGCACTTTCCCATTTGTTATCTATTCCTGACGTCAGGCAGCTTCAGGTCAGTTCCCAGGTTTGACTGATGTCATCAATAATTATTATGTCATCAATAATTATTGATCTTTCCATATTCAAAAAATGTAATATTGCTGATCGTGTTGCTACAAGGCCTTCGTACTGATTCCAAGATATTAGCAGTGGCTCTTATTCATATGCCATTGAATTAAAGGCTGACACAACACTAATCCACACTGAGAGAAGTGTGAAGTTACACTGATCATAAAAAAAATGGCAGGCCATCACATTCATACTGGTTCCACAGTGAACAAAAGGTCTCCACCATGCACCTACTGATTCTTCACTAACTGAGATCTCAGCACAGCACTCCTACTGACCCTACACTGGGAGCTCTGCGCAGCATTCCCTACACTGGGAGCTCTGCACAGCATTCTCTATACTGGGAGCTCTGCACAGCATTCCCTACACTGGGAGCTCTGCACAGCATTCTCTATACTGGGAGCTCTGCACAGCATTCCCTACACTGGGAGCTTTGCAAAGCTCTCCTACTGGCCCTTCACTGGGAGCTCTGCACAGCATTCCCTACACTGGGAGCTCTGCACAGCATTCCCTATACTGGGAACTCCGCACAGCATTCCCTACACTGGGAGCTCTGCACAGCATTCCCTACACTGGGAGCTCCGCACAGCATTCCCTACACTGGGAGCTCTGCACAGCATTCTCTATACTGGGAGCTCTGCACAGCATTCCCTACACTGGGAGCTCTGCACAGCATTCCCTACACTGGGAGCTTTGCAAAGCTCTCCTACTGGCCCTTCACTGGGAGCTACGCACAGCTCTCCTACTGATTCTAAACTGGGAGCTCTGCGCAGGACTTCTAATGACCCTACACTGGGAGCTCTGTAGTGCATTTCTACTGATTCCTCGCTGGGAGCTCTGTACAGCACTCCTACTGACCCTACACTGGGCGCTCTGCATAGGACTCTTACTGACCCTACACTGGGCGCTCTGTATAGGACTCTTACTGACCCTACACTGGGAGCTCCGCACAGCATCCTACTGACCTGCACTGGAGCTCTGCTCCTATTGATCCTAACCTGGGAGCTCTGTACAGCACTCCGACTGATCCTACACTGGGAGCTCTGCACAGCTCCCCTGCTGACCCTTTACTAAATGGTAGCTGAATACAACTCTTGCTGAATCCAAAGGAAATTACTGCACTGCTGGAAATTTGCCATAAAATCAGAAAATATTGGAAATACTCAGCAAATCTGACAGCAGCTGTAGAGAGAGAAAAACAGAGTTACAACCTGTTAATGACCTTTCAGCAGAACTGAACTTAATGAATCTTCCGTGTTAGGCATGTCCAAACAGTGCTGCTAATTATTCTTCACTGAATGGGAAGTCTGCGTAATGCTGCCATAGTCCTTCATTGAAATGGAAGTGCACAAAGCATCATGACTAACCCCCACTGCTGACTGAGTGTATCGTGAGGCTGCACAACATTTCTCTTCTTCTCTCCCATAAGGAATGCGTTTGACCCGATAATGGTTGCAATCTGAATATTCTGAGCACTATCATCAGTTTTACAATATTGAGCATTATTCCATTTTAGGGCACTATTGGCATTTTCTTCTGATGAGCAGAGGAAATAGATTTAAAATACTTTGCTATGTTTATGCCTGAATTTAGATGTTGGTGGATTAAGGTCACCGTTCCCAATGCTCCTTCTATCAGCTTTGAAGAGTCATATCTGTAATAGTGTCACCTCCAATTATTGTCCTGAGGGAATGAATCCAAATTAGTATTCGCGTGTGGTTTTTGCTCATCAAGCTAATGGATTCAATACCAGGGGATGCTAATTAGGTGTGACGCTGAGACCAATTCACTGAATTTAGTTCCTTTGAAGACCCCTGTCATATTGAGCTTGTCAGTGAAATGAGTAAAGTCAAAACGTCAGTGCAGTTGAAATAATTCTGTTCAAGCTTTATGAACAAGTGCAGAGCTAGTCACTGAATGAAGAATGAAGGAGTCCACTGGGAATATCACAAAAGGAAATGCTTTGCAGCCGACAAGCAGCAGAGCTGCCTACTGAAGGGTTCTGCAATGTTAAGGGAGCATTTCAGAGGAAATTGAGAAAATGAAAACAAAAAACAAATAAAAGTTAGGCATGTGTAGAACCATGAGCTCATTTGGGAGGCTCACATAAAATCACTCACTTCCAAACAGCTTCCATTAATAAAATGGTCGTTTGACAGTGCCTGTGTTTTTCTGGTAGGATTTAAAATTTGGGTAGTCATTTAGTTTATCTCAATATTCATGGTGACAGAATACAAATGTGAGGATGTGATAAATGTTGGAAATCGTTATTCTGGCAAAAGAAGTGGAATTTATTAACTCAGTTAGTGTCAGCCAACTCGATGGGGAACAATGTTCCTGAGCACCATCACCTCATTCCTTCTCAGCCTCCACCAGTGCAAACACACTCACCTGGGTTGAGCCTCAATGTAGCTTAGAATAGGAAGCACTAGGTGAGTCACAGGTGTGCAGGAGGAGGAGGGGAATGAGGCAGTGTTAGCTGTCTCCTTCAAAGGACGGAGGAAAATTTCACAGGAAATTTACTCTATTCAGTGACACTCATGGCACAAGGATGTTTGGTGAGGGCGCTAGCTATGTCCCTGGCGGTAGCCTCACCCAGCATGCTAGGGCACTGTGAAAGGGCTGAGGCAGTCAAAGAGGCTGATGAGGGGGCTACCTCTCAGGGGCACCAGCATCATCCCTCAGCCCCTCCGCCTTCGGAATCATTCATTCAACCGCCAGAGGCTGCCCCTGGAATGACTGGGCCACTGCAGCCTGTGGAAGTAATCCCACTGGCAACTCCACAATGAGGATGGAAGCCGTGAGCAGGGACAAGGGTGTTGCCAACCTCCATCTCACCCTCAGTCATAGGGGGAATACTCTGTAGGAGTGGACGGGAGCACAAGATGTGACATTGTTAGACGCACTTTATGTGTAATTTGGGTGGTGTACTCTCAGTCTGTATAATCATTAGCATATCCTTTATTAATTGTTGATAATGCCAACAATCAGACAGGGTGTTATTATTGCTCAATGCCAAAGGGAAATGGAGTTCAGAGCTGGGGGCTGGGTTTCTACTGGTGCCTTGGTTAGTGTCTGGGGACACTGTTGACTCTGGATACCTCACTTTCTATCTATTTGGTGGCAATGGGATTATTCAGATGTGTGTTTTTCTTGGGTTATTCTTCCTTGTGCGGAAAGGTGAATTACAGAGTCATCTGCAAAGGGATTAGGTATTGCTCAAGTGAAACGCTGCTGATTCAGTGTGGGCTTTGTGGTTATTCCAGCTTGCCAATTGCCCTGAGGCCTGGGATAGCTTCAATGGTCTCTCTCCAATATTTGAGTGCCAGGCTCTTATGGATTGCCAACTTTGTTCTCCCTTTCCTCCTCTTCGCAGTCCTCCTCTGAAGAACAGTTGCACTCCAGTTCCTCCTCCTCAACCAACTCCAGCCTCTCTCAATCATGTAGTGCAGTCTGCAGCAAATGACTACAATATGAGACATTCTAGCTGGCTCCTACTGAAGGGCACCAGCCGACTGGTCAAGGCAACGGAAGCGAATTATCAAGATGCCAATGGTCTGTTCAATGCAGATATGCATTATTAGATGGCTTTGGATGTACAACTTCTTTATATCCATGTCAGGATATTGGGCACGTGTCACGTGCCACCTGTTCAGAGGACAGCCATAATCCCTTTGCAGTCACTCACGTAGTCTTGATGTTTGTTAGAAGGTCCAACATATGGGCCTCTCACAGGATGAAGGAAACATGACAGCTGCCTGTGGGTAGACTAGCTGAAAATTTGTTGAATGGAGACCTTTTCTGTTAAGGAATCTGGCTGGCTGGTCTGTTGGAGCCTTGATGACTATGTTGGTGTAATTTGTTGGGACTTGAGAGAATCCATTGATGGGAGCAAAGCTCAGAGCCCTGTGACGATCCATCTATAGGCCATCTATGACCAGTCAGATGGAGTGATGAAGTATGAACTGTGATATGTCCACAGCTGACCCTTGGGAATGATCTGTATGCATTCAAAGTAAATGACATGTTGATCTTGATGGCTACAGGTAATGGACTGCCATGCGGGCCATGAGGTATCAGAGCATTTGGATCAGGGCGTGAACATTCAAAACCAACTGCCTAAGATATGCTCAATCTCCTATGGCATGGGACCTCTGGCATTTGGAAGTAGCTGACTCCTGAGTAGTACAACTGATGTCTTTGGAAGTTCCTTCATACCTTGCAGGTCCCCTCGGTCCTCCTGACCAGGATGATGCATCTGCTGAGACTTTTCCTCACTGCTCTACCCGAATGTCAGAGCAGCCCATTCCCATTTCAACTCCATCAGCTGCTGCTCAATGATTCACTAGGGCTTCCTTTACCATCTTCTAATGCCCAAGTAAAGCCAGCAGCCTCACAGTCCCCTCACAAGTTCCCTATTCACAAATATAAACCTCTCAGCAGAAGTGATGGTAACTCTCTGCCACTGGTTGCCGCTAACATTCCCAGATCTTTTCTTTTTCCCATTCCTCTAATTGAGCAGACTGTTAATGAGCTCCATAATGAGTTCAGCAACTTTAATTGGAGGCATGCAGGATGCTAACTAACCGCACCCTATCCCACTTCCCTATGAAAATTGCATTGTGTTCCAGAGGTGTCCAGTAGCGCTATCCAAGAAAGTGACCTTCAATGTGCACCCAATCTTGCTTTTGAAAATCGAGCGCCATAGTTATCTCATTTTCCAGCAGGTATGCTATGTTCAATTTGCTTTGAAAATGCAAGGACTTTGACCTCTTTGTAGAGCTCTTAATGCCATTGTTTTGTTAACTGGCGAGAAGGTGTCAATAAACATTAAAAAAATCATAAGGGTGTGAACACCATTGGCAAGGTCAGAATTTATTGTTAATATGAGAAAATAATGATGAGCCACCTTCTTTAAGCACTGCAGTCTGTGTGTTGTTAAGTAGGAGTTCCAGAATTTGATAGATATATGTCTAAATTAGGATGGGGTGGGAATTCTCAAGCTGGCATAGTTAGATTTTAATTCATATGATTTCGATTACTATCCCAGTAATATAACCACTTGTATTCCTAGAGAGGAAACATTCCCTGGACACATTTCTATTCCCATTCCCAAACAAATTTGCTCAAATTGATTAACTTATTCCATAAGAGAATTGAAACAGAGTTTCAGACGAGGGACAAGGATTTGAACCTGGGACAACTAATTAATAATTTTACAAAACTGATTGTCATGTAATAATGTAAGATTGAAATTCCATTTTTGAATGAACTCGAATTTATCAGAAAGTATGACATGCAGATTTAATTTCTGATCCTTTCAGGTCTGCTGATGTGACAGGCATGTCACTGCATATCCTTTTAATCTGTTTGATTTTCCACACAAAGTGTGGTATATGATTAAGGGTTAATTGTAAAAGATCTGACACTGCAATTAGATGACAAAATGATGCAAATGAAATGAGCTATTAAAATGAGATGGAATTTCAGAAGCTTTTTTTCTGGTTGAAAATGTATTCTATATTTCTTTGATAATTGATGCTTTAAGATCTTGAGAGTGACAACTCATCCACCCGAATGACTCCTCTGTACTCAAGAAATCCATTACTTCTGAAGGACAGCCTAATTAAGAGCATTACCAATGGGACCTTTTATCTCTTTAATGGGAATGATCAAGAGTCCTTTGCAAAATTTTCACCTGGTGTCTGCAACAAAAGGTTTAAAACTGTATCAAGCCAGCAGGCCCGAATGTGGAACCTCTGGGGGGCAATTTTACCCAAACTCACCCTGTGGCAAAATGACAGGATCACCTGTTTCCACTTCTTGCCCACACCGTTTTAACTTTTCATTGATTTCTTGTGCCTTGGGATGAGATGATCTTCCCGTCAATGTCAGGTGAGTAACAAGTCAAATGTTGGATCAATTCTAACACATTCCTCAACACCTCAATAGATGGGTGAGAGTGAAATTGTAGCCATGATTTTGGACAGCATCAGGGATCCACGTGGACTGAGATTGGGCAAGTGTAAAATCTGAGTTCAGACTTGCAGTAGGTGCCAAAGGTGATGGCGGGGAAGTGATTGTAATGTATTTCAGGGCCAGGGGAGTGTGGTCTGTAGCTATGCTGGTGGCAGAGCAGGGATGCTACAGTGGATCAGTCAGAGAGTTTAGAGTTTGCAGCATCAGCGTCAGCAGATAATCTGATTTCCTAGCACTAAGTCTGCTATTTATTTCAAGTTTTAAAATCCGGAAGAGCTGTGTCCGGCAAATCAACTGACCCTTGATTCTGAAGTCAAGGAAGGATGTTAGCCCTCTTAACCTACATGGTCATGATGCTCAGCAACATCTCACTGTGCTTCCACTGCAGCTGCAAATTGAGCACTGGAGCTAATAGAGTAATGGAAGTGGTGTGAAATGCTGCAAAGGTAGATCAAGTTGGATATAGAGCTGAAAGAACAACAAGAGGGATGTGTAGGACCAAGAAAGAGGGTCAGAGAATCTTGGAGGAAGAGCAAGTTAGGCTTATTGTTAAACTACCATGATGGAGGAAGGGTGCAGATATCATTATGGGGGAGAGAACACTAGGGTTTGACTTAGAGGACAGTTTGGAATTGAAGCAGTGTTGTAATATCCATGGAAACCTATCACTTTTAAAAAGAGATTTGAACTTCCAGTTGATAGCTGAAAGAATGACAGAATTAGATTTCACATTTTAAAACTTTTACTGTAACAAATTACTAAAAACACTCTTGTCTAAACACTATTTTCCTTTGTAGGCAACTAATACTTTAAACTACAGACAGGAATATTCCTCTTTTGTACTTCCCATACTCTTCACTGAATTACAATTCTTTCAATTAACAGTTGCTTCTAGCTTCCAATGGGTTCCCATTTTCCTGTTTTGCCGAGTAGTAACTTTGAGTTACTGTTTCCAGGCATCTTCTTCAGTTTTGGAAAGTTTCTTAAACCGTCATCAGCAGTAAAGATTATTCCAGTGATTCTCTTCCCCCTGGCTTTGCCAGAACAGATATTCTGGGATCTATTGAAGACTGTAATAGACATCCCTTTGATTGTAGAAAATCTCCCTCCTACATCCAAATGCAGTAGCTCACAAAGTAAACATTGTTTTCTACCTGCTGACCAGACAAAAACTTCTGTCTGCCTGCAATATTCACTGGTTTGTAGGGAAGCCCCTAACCTGATCTCAAATATGACTTCTCCTGCTGCCTTCCATATGGCAATATGAAAAACATTAACCTTGTATTTGGGTCAGAATGCTAACTGACTAAGCTTGATCCCAGCACCCTTCCATTTACAGCGCAATTGTTTACAATCAGGCAACCTTTCTGGGACTTTGTGAGATTCGGTAAGATTTCCAGCTCTCCCTGCCGGCAGGATCTTCTGGTCCCGCCGAAGTTGACCTCTACCACATGTTCCCAAGTGGCGAGACAGGTGAGCCATGCAAACTGCCATTGACTTTGGCGGGACTGAAAGATCCCGGGGGCGGCCAAAGGCAAGCTGCCTCTGCCATGGCAAAACCTGCCATTGGGGTAAGGGAGGGTGTGTGGGGTTGGGCTGGTGCCTGTGAAATTCCAGCCTTAGAATCAACACATTGCAATCCCAGAGGCTGCTGCCATTGTGTCCAAGCATAAATATCTTGCACCTTCTCAGTAAAAATTGTAAGTCTTCTGAAGATCTCTAACTATCAAACCACCCAGGCTTACTGTCAGGCAAACTTCAGGACAGGTCACATGACTCCCTTCATTTACCCTAAATTTAAAAGCTACAGTCCCAAATAATTTTATAAACCTCATAATGGAAACAATGCATATTTGCACACCATTTAGTTCCGAACTCTTTACAAATAATATAACAATACAACACCAGGAATTCAACACCAGACTACCGCTTGAATATCTATATTTCCTCAACTTAAATATTTCACAGCAGTTTGGCTTCGAGACCTCACTATTGTTCACTTAATTAGCATACTGAACAATCATTCTGCAAGCATTAGAATCATTTGGCTAATTGGCATGTTATGCAATCTTGCTTTCCTTAAAAAGGAGAGTTTGAATTAATTAGCTAAAAGGCTCTACACTAAATGTTACCGTAACAGTGTAAGTCCACCCTGCCCCATTCTCTCTGCGAACAGCGTTTTCCATCCAGTTATTGCCCCTTTCCTAGTTTTGGTGAAAAGTTACATATCAAATATTTACACAACGGTTTTGACGATTGGTTATTGCCCTCCAAGGTTAGCTCTGTTAGCTCTCTCCACAGTTGCTGCCTGACCTGCTGAGAACTTCCAGGCTTTTCTATTTTTATTTCAGATTTCCACCATCTGCAGCATTTTGCCTTTGCACCTTTTTTTGACTATGTTTTCCACTGAAAGCATCGGCTCACTATCGCTGGCTTTTCACCTGATGACGAAAGGTACAATTTTTCCCACTGTGCATGATTTGAGCCCGTCATGCTGTGTCTGTTAATAATATACTCTTGGGAAGTAGGTGACCATTTGCTTGTCAGGGCTACTGGCATATCCGTGATCAGGGAAGGAGGCAGAGGGATAACTATCACATTTGCTAGAAACATGGAGATAAAAGGAGAACGGGGCAGATGTGAAGGTCAGTTCTGTCAGTTAAGTCTAGGAGGTATGGCAGGCCTAGTGAGGGGAAACAGAAGTTGACAAGAAAATATGAAGTGAATCTCCAAACAGCAAAAATATGGCATTTAAAAACATTATTTTCTTGGTCAAATGGAAAGGTCTGATTTTAATTTGCATGCAATTTAATTATAATTTTTACATTCACTTGTCAATGTAAATTAAACAGTTTAACAATTTTCATTATGTCTTGTGTCGCGGAAGTATTTTAGTCATTTTCTGGAAGGCTGGAGAAGTGCCAATAAAGGCACTTCCTGTGAAAAAGAAATTGATTGTGTCTGTCAGTGGTCATGGGATCATGAAATGCAGTTGCCCTACGCTGCCTGCTCATCAACATGATTGTGGTGTCAACCCATTGTGAAAGGCGCTGCTGACAGGCTGCAAATTCAGCAAGAGGCACACGTGTGTGCATGTCTAGGACAGCTGCTAGCTTGTGCTACTTAGAGGCAGCCAGCCCCTCTTACAGGGGAGGTGCACTCAAACATTACAACAGCTGGTTTGAGGGAACGAAGAAGGCTGCCAATAGAGCAACATGTCAAAGAGCTGGAGGTCATCATCCAGGAAGTCATCAGGAAGAGAGAGGTGATATTTGCACAAGGGGCCTGGAGGTCCCCAAGACACACCCTGTGAAGGAAATTGGAACAGATGGCATTGGGGATGAATTCCTGGAATGTCGTAAAAAGTTCAATGACCTCACGCAGGTGGCCAAGGCCAGTGAACACACCTTCAAATAACATCTACCCATGGCACCATCAACCTCACATGCCATTCAACGCATGTACTCCGAACATTCAGATGCTCCGCTTCATGCTGACACGCTTACCAACTAGCCTCATACCCACATCTCGCAGCTTGTACAGACTCACAGCTATTCAGCTATGACAGACACCCAAATAGATTCCCTCTCTCTTGCAGAACAAGATCACACATAACAGGAGGGAGCAACTGCGAACTGGCAGGGTACAGGCACTTCTGTATCTCCTGAGCCTCTTGGTGCCCTGCAATTTAGGTCCATCAGTGACTCAGCCAAGGTACCTCGTATTGCTGAGTATTTTCAGGGCGATGGTTTGTTTCTGCTTTATGCAGCTTCTCGAATTCCACTTCACCATCATCCTGGTATCTGGTGGGAAGGACCCGCTTCAGGTAGTGTGAGCACAGATGGATCTCTTGTTTTTCACCCAAACCCCACTTTCCTCACAACGGCCAAGCTCCATGCATCCCCACCCTCCCACCCCCTACATTTATGCTTTCAGATATCCAACAGCTGCTGCCTGGCTGGCCAGTACTACCCAGCATAAAGGAAACAAACAGGAGCAAATGCCTGATGAAGAAGCACTGTCACTAGATCTGACAGCAGCAGCTACCAGTTCGATCTGACAGCAGCAGCTACCAAGCACTATGCTTATTTTAGCGGCTGGTATAGATCAGGTACTGAGTAGAGTGGGTAGGGGAAAGGTGTGCCAGCTCAGAGCAGAGCACTGTCGCATATAATTTCTGCTGCAAATAACTCATGAGAACATTTGATGGGGCAGAGTTCACGGTGGCACAGTGGATAGCACTGCTGCCTCACAGTGCCAGGGACCTGGGTTCAATTCCCAGCTTGGGTCACTGTCTGTGGGGAGTCTGCACGTTCTCCCCGTGTCTGCATGGGTTTCCTCCGGGTGCTCTGGTTTCCTCCCGCAGTCTGAAAGGTGCTGGTTAGGTGCATTGGCCATGCTAAATTCTGCCTTAGTGTACCTGAACTTAGGCCGGAGTGTGGTGATTTGGGGATTTTCACAGTAACTTCATTGCAGTGTTAATGTAAGTCTATTTGTGACACTAAGAAATAGACTTTAATAAACTTTATAGTGCAGGAATACACTGGTGGGCATGCATACAGAGATGATTGGTAGATTGGCAGGTCAGCCGTGGAGCCCGCTGTCACTGTCCAGGAGCTTGGAGGATTTTGACTCCAACTTGACACAAGGCTTCGTGCAGAGCTTGGAGACCATCTTTTCCAGCCAGGAGCTGGTGGCCAATTACAAAACAACACATTTGATCCTGATGTGATGCAGAGCGTGTTGGCCAATGTCTCAGCTTCTACTGCAGACAGCCAACAGCTCAGTATTGCAGTGAAAGCTCAGACTGAAGTCATGTGATCCATGCTTGTTGCCTTGCAAGTCTAGATTGATGCCACGCAGGCTCAGGCTGCAGATAGCAATGTTCAAAGGGTCAGCTACCCACCAACCTCTGCTCCAGCAGATTACTTAGATTATGAAGGCACTGCACCGAAGGAATGGCAGTGACTCCTGTAGCAAGGACTTATTGTCCACTCTCAGAATTACAGCATTCATGTTCCCATTTTTGCTGCACCCTGGCTGTTGCCTGTCAGCAAGCTAACCCAGATTGCTGCCACCTATGCCGATGTGGTGTATTCTAAAGTTGGGCCAGATCTGCTCAAGGTTGTCCTACAAGGGCATCTGCAGTTTCCCCTAGTGAAGGCCAAAAACCTTCTATCAGCCATGCTGCAGTAACTGAGATTGGAATGGATAGGAATACTAGGCCAGGTAAAGACACCCACGAGACTGACAGCAAGGAAATCTAAAAGGGTGAACAGTTCAGTTTCATAAAAGTGTTGCTGAATAAAGTTTTAATGGAATTTAATCATCTTTTATTTCAGGATTTTGGTCAAGAGGATTATTTAATTGTCTCTAACCAAGAGATGGTAACCTTAGGAATTGTGGAGCGATGTTACTGTGGGAAAGAGATTTGAGGGCAATTGGTATATAGCTGGTATTCCATTTGGTACCTCTTGTGAATCTGGTATATCCCCCTTTGATATGTAGTAGCTGCAGAGCTAAGGAGAAGCAGTCAGTTTTATTCTTGAAACTATTGGAAATCCTGCCACCCTGGCAAAGACATGTGCTTGCTCCTCCTGCTTCTCTCTGGTTAGAGAGAAAAATTTGAAGGCCCCTTCCATGGTGTACAATATTATAGGTGTTACCTCCCTCATTACCTCAGTATTCACAAAGGAGAGGGACATGTTGACTGGTAGTGTCTCAGAGAGATGTGTTGACCCGTTAGAAAAAATCTCAATTACAAGGGAGGAAGTGTTGGGTTTTTTAGGAAACATTAAGACAGACAAATCCCCAGGGCCGGATGGCATCTATCCTAGACTCCTCAGGGAGGCAAGAGATGAAATTGCTGGGCCTCTAACAGAAATATTTGTCTCTTCGCTGGACACAGGTGAGGTCCCAGAGGATTGGAGGATAGCAAATGTGGTCCCGTTATTTAAGAAGGGTAGCAAGGATAACCCGGGTAATTATAGGTCGGTGAGCTTGACGTCTGTGGTAGGGAAATTGTTGGAGAAGATTCTTAGAGATAGGACATATGCGCATTTAGAACTGAATAATCTCATTAGCGACAGACAGCATGGTTTTGTACGAGGGAGGTCATGCCTCACAAATTTGGTTGAGTTTTTTGAGGAGGTGACAAAAACGATTGACGAGGGAAGAGCCGTGGATGTCGTCTATATGGATTTTAGTAAAGCGTTTGACAAGGTCCCTCATGGCAGGCTGGTGCAAAAGGTTAAATCTCACGGGATAAAAGGTGAGCTAGCTAGATGGGTGGAGAACTGGCTTAGCCATAGAAGACAGAGGGTAGCAGTGGAGGGGTCTTTTTCCGGTTGGAAGTCTGTGACTAGTGGTGTTCCGCAGGGCTCTGTACTGGGACCTCTGCTGTTTGTGATATATATAAATGATTTGGAGGAAGATGTAGCTGGTGTGATCAGTAAGTTTGCGGACGACACAAAGATTGCTGGAGTTGCGGATAGTGATGAACATTGTCAGAGAATACAGCAGGATATAGATAGGCTGGAACATTGGGCGGAGAAATGGCAGATGGAATTTTATCCAGATAAATGCGAAGTGATGCATTTTGGTAGATCTAATGTAAGGGGGAGCTATACAATAAATGGCAGAACCATCAGGAGTTTAGACACACAGGGGGACCTGGGTGTACAAGTCCACAGATCCTTAAAGGTGGCAGCACAGGTGGAGAGGGTGGTGAAAAAGGCATATGGCATGCTTGCCTTTATTGGACGGGGCATAGAACATAAAAGTTGGCATATGATGTTGCGGCTGTGTAGAACGTTGGTTAGGCCACATTTGGAATACTGCTTCCTGTTCTGGTCGCCACATTACCAGAAGGACATGGAGGCTTTGGAGAGAGTACAGAAAAGCTTTACCAGGATGTTGCCTGGTATGGAGGGTCTCAGCTATGAGGAGAGATTGGGTAAACTGGGGATGTTCTCCCTGGAAAGACGGAGGATGAGGGGCGACCTAATAGAGGTGTATAAAATTATGAAGGGCATAGATAGGGTGAATAGTGGGAAGCTTTTTCCCAGGTCGGAGGTGACGAACACAAAGGGTCACAAGTTCAAGGTGAGGGGGGTAAGGTTCAACACAGATGTCAGGGGGACGTATTTTACACAGAGGGTGGTGGGGGCCTGGAATGCACTGCCAAGCAAGGTGATTGAGGCGGACACGCTGGGATCGTTTAAGACTTATCTAGATAGCCACATGAACAGACTGGGAATAGAGGAATACAAACGAATGGTCTAGTTGGGCACATGAGCGTCGCAGGTTTGGAGGACCGAAGGGCCTGTTCCTGTGCGGTTTTGTTCTTTGTTCTTTGTTCATGCTGTATTGCACAGCCAATTATGAGATATTGCAAGTCACCAGCTCATGCCTGGTTGAGTTCTGAGGTGTAGTTCCGTTGTGATCTTCATGCCCACTGGCAGTGCCATCCCCAGCTTGCTCTGCAGTGCAGACCCAATTGAAGATGTGCCACTGTTCAGTTACAGCCTCCTTGGTGAATCATAGCCATCTTAGGCACTGCTCCTGTCTGAAGTGGAGGTGGGAGAAGTGCTCTCTGCACTAGGTGGGTATGGCTTTCTATTGAGAGCCTTCCTCCTTCTCCTTCTACACACAGCTTACCCTCTCTGCAGCCTGTGCTCC
Source organism: Mustelus asterias (assembly GCF_964213995.1). NCBI lineage: Eukaryota > Metazoa > Chordata > Chondrichthyes > Carcharhiniformes > Triakidae > Mustelus > Mustelus asterias. The sequence goes on from NC_135817.1 coordinate 39,132,476, forward strand.
ATGTCAGTGCAGTATTGCAGCCCAACCAAAGAAAAACATGCCTCTTCAAAAAGAGCATCCATGCATTGCATAAAATTATAAGCCCCATTGGTGATAGCAGACTCTCTGCTAACATGCCCCCTTGGAAAAATCCAGCATTGCCCCCTTCTGATTCCAATAACTTTTCAGAGCATCTTCGCCAACATAGTACTTGTACTAACGTTGCAACAGCAAAAGAATGGGGACTGAATGTTCAGCTAGGAGAGTTTGGAAGAGGACATTCACAGTGCCTGCAAAGTCCAAAATGGCAGGTTGGATGTCAAGTCAATGTTAAACATTGTTTGGCATCACTGTCTTCTCACTCCACATGCTTCCAGTGTACATACATCTGTACTACAGGCATGGCACAGACTGCAAGCGGTTTGGCTGCAACTTTACAATACCAACAGCACTAAAGCCATAATCTCCAGAATTTCTAGTTCACTAATTTTGAGGGCAGGTGTTATGTTATCCAAAATGCACAGAAACTCAGTCAATCAGAAATTTGGGAGTCAATTACTTTCTTTATTATTTGTGGGAGAGGGGTGGGAGTGCTGAATGGCGAGCTATATTAGGCGAGGGCTGGATAATTAAAACACAGGCAGAACATAGAGATAATTTTGCCACAAATAGGACTGTATCCATTTAAAGGAGTGAGCAGTGTTGTGCAAAAAGGAATGTAATGGTAGTGGCAAGAGAAGCAAAAAAAGAGAGAAACAATTGTTGAAGGAGCTGAGAAGAAGTCATCAAGTGAAAGAAGGTGGCTGAGGCCCATGCCTCATCCCATGCCTTACAGTTCCAACAGGAGTTTAATGAGCTCAGTAAAGGTAAGCGTGATGCCAGCAACTTGTCATTCATCTATATTTTACATTTAACTATAGGTCAATATTAACCCTAAAAGCATAATGGCAATGTAAAGGTATAATGTGAAATTCTCCTCCAAATGAAACAATTTAATTATTATCACTGGAGAATCCTGCAATGCATGGATGCCCTTTAAGAACATAAGAACATAAGAAATAGGAGCAGGAGTAGGCCATCTAGCCCCTCGAGCCTGCCCCGCCATTCAATAAGATCATGGCTGATCTGACGTGGATCAGTACCACTTACCCGCCTGATCCCCATAACCCTTAATTCCCTTACCGATCAGGAATCCATCCATCCGCGCTTTAAACATATTCAGCGAGGTAGCCTCCACCACCTCAGTGGGCAGAGAATTCCAGAGATTCACCACCCTCTGGGAGAAGAAGTTCCTCCTCAACTCTGTCTTAAACCGACCCCCCTTTATTTTGAGGCTGTGTCCTCTAGTTTTAACTTCCTTACTAAGTGGAAAGAATCTCTCCGCCTCCACCCTATCCAGCCCCCGCATTATCTTATAAGTCTCCATAAGATCCCCCCTCATCCTTCTAAACTCCAACGAGTACAAACCCAATCTCCTCAGCCTCTCCTCATAATCCAAACCCCTCATCTCCGGTATCAACCTGGTGAACCTTCTCTGCACTCCCTCCAATGCCAATATATCCTTCCTCATATAAGGGGACCAATACTGCACACAGTATTCCAGCTGCGGCCTCACCAATGCCCTGTACAGGTGCATCAAGACATCCCTGCTTTTATATTCTATCCCCTTCGCAATATAGGCCAACATCCCATTTGCCTTCTTGATCACCTGTTGTACCTGCAGACTGGGCTTTTGCGTCTCATGCACAAGGACCCCCAGGTCCCTTTGCACGGTAGCATGTTTTAATTTGTTTCCATTGAGATAGTAATCCCATTTGTTATTATTTCCTCCAAAGTGTATAACCTCGCATTTCTCAACGTTATACTCCATTTGCCATATCCTCGCCCACTCACTCAGCCTGTCCAAATCTCTCTGCAGATCTTCTCCGTCCTCCACACGATTCACTTTTCCACTTATCTTTGTGTCGTCTGCAAACTTCGTTACCCTACACTCCGTCCCCTCCTCCAGATCATCTATATAAATGGTAAATAGTTGCGGCCCGAGTACCGATCCCTGCGGCACGCCACTAGTTACCTTCCTCCAACCGGAAAAACACCCATTTATTCCGACTCTTTGCTTCCTGTCGGATAGCCAGTCCCCAATCCACTTTAACACACTACCCCCAACTCTGTGTGCCCTAATCTTCTTCAGTAGCCTTTTATGGGGCACCTTATCAAACGCCTTTTGGAAATCCAAAAACACCGCATCCACCGGTTCTCCTCCATCAACCGCCCTAGTCACATCTTCATAAAAATCCAACATGTTCGTCAAGCATGACTTTCCCCTCATGAATCCATGCTGCGTCTGATTGATCGAACCATTTCTATCCAGATGCCCTGCTATCTCCTCTTTAATAATGGATTCCAGCATTTTCCCTACTACAGACGTTAAGCTGACCGGCCTATAGTTACCCGCCTTTTGTCTCCTTCCTTTTTTAAACAGCGGCGTAACATTAGCCGTTTTCCAATCAACCGGCACTACCTTTGTGAAGAAGGATTTTTTCTATGGTTTGTTTGTCTTCCGATACTTCCTGTGGACACCCTAACATGTGCAGCACAGTAAACAAGCAGTGGCTAGCAGGGAACCTGTCTAATTTCTGATCCTTTTCTTGCTGAGAAAAACCAGTTAGCAAGTGAACCATATCAAGTCCTGTCCTGTTGCACTTGAAAAAAGTGAATTAAGAGACTGAACCCGATTTTAATTCGCTCAAAACCCATTCACTAACACGGAGTTAAAATTTGGCCTTCTAGAATTTCTCAGGCTGAGATGTTTGAATTGAAGTACCACATTTACATCTAACTTGCAGCTGATCTTTATGTCGGTTGTGATCCGGTATCAAGTAGCTAGGCTGTGTTACAGTGATTTGCTGTGGGAAGCCTTTATAAGGAGTCAGTGTCCCAAGACACTACTTAGCTGCAAGCTTCAGCTTGATTGAGTGTCTTCCTGTAGTATGGGCATGAATGTTAAGTAACAAAATATAGGTATGCTTGTCTGTGGGTAGCAAATGCCATTAGCTTTCGGAGCCCTGCTCCTTCGTCAGATGGAGTGGATATCTGCTCCCAAACAAGGCACACAGAAACACAAAATCAAGTTACAGAATACTGATTAGAATGTGAATCTTTACAGCTAATTCCACCCTAAACACATGAAAGAAGCCATCCCCTATGGATAAGCCCTCCGTATACACAGGATCTGCTCGGATGAGGAGGATCGCAACAGACACCTCCAGATGCTGAAAGATGCCCTCATAAGAACAGGGTATGGCGCTTGACTCATAGATCGACAGTTCCGATGCACCACAGCGAAAAACCGCACCAACCTCCTCAGAAGAAAAACACGGGATACGGTGGACAGAGTACCCTTCGTCGTCCAGTACTTCCCCGGAGCGGAGAAGCTATGGTATCTCCTCCGGAGCCTTCAACATGTCATTGATGAAGACGAACATCTCACCAAGGTCATTCCCACACCCACACTTCTTGCCTTCAAACAACCGCACAACCCCAAACAGACCATTGTCCGAAGCAAACTACCCAGTCTTCAGGAGACCAGTGACCATGACACCACCCAACCCTGCCACAGCAACCTCTGCAAGACGTGCCGGATCATCGACATGGATGCCATCATTTCACGTGAAAACACCATCTACCAGGTACACGGTACCTACTCTTGCAACTCGGCCAACGTTGTTTACCTGATACCCTGCAGGAAAGGATGTCCTGAGGCATGGTACATTGGGGAAACCATGCAGACGCTACGACAACGGATGAATGAACACCGCTCAACGATCACCAGGCAAGACTGTTCTCTTCCTGTTGGGGAGCACTTCAGCGGTCATGGGCATTCGGTCTCTGATCTTCAGGTAAGCGTTCTCCAAGGCGGCCTTCACGACACACGACAGCGCAGAGTCGCTGAGCAGAAACTGATAGCCCAGTTCCGCACACATGAGGACGGCCTAAACCGGGATATTGGGTTCATGTCACACTATCAGTAACCCCCACAGCTTGCCTCCTGGACTTGCAGAATCTCACTGGCTGTCCTGTCTGGAGACAATACACATTTCTTTAACCTGTGCCTAATGCTCCCTCCACTCACATTGTCTGTATCTTTAAGACTTGATTAGCTGTAAAGATTCGCATTCTAATCAGTATTCTGTAACTTGATTTTGTGTCTCTGTGTGCCTTGTTTGGGAGCAGATATCCACTCCATCTGACAAAGGAGCAGGGCTCCGAAAGCTAATGGCATTTGCTACCAAATAAACCTGTTGGACTTTAACCTGGTGTTGTTCAAACACTTACTGTGTTTACCCCAGTCCAACGCCGGCATCTCCACATCATGTCTGTGGGTAGCAGGTTAGTAGTCAACCCTTTATGGGATGCCTACTTGCAGCACCTACCTAGTATGTCCCACTGTTACAGCTGTTTCTTGGCAGCTTTATTCAAATCTGGCATCCTCATCCATCTCAGTTCTTGGGACTTGTGGGTACTACAGAAGGCATTGTCCCTGAATACTATCTTCTGTCAAACAGCCCTGCTGCTTCCTGAGGTTGAGGGCTTCTCCTCACATATACCTCATCCAGTGACACCATCACATGGCCATCCATCAGTTAGAGAATTTGATGCTGCATTGTCCCATCATTCTGCCACAGGTTCTGTTAGCTCACACCACCCCCACTTGTGGACCAGTTACTCCTTGTGCCAATATGGACTCTGCAAAAGCAGTCAAAAGCTGAGATTCATATTGGCTATTAACTGGTTGCATCCCTTTAAGTACTGGTCATGGCACTTTAAGAGTTGTCCTGCCAATACCCCCCTGCCCCATCTTTGTGAAGAGGCTTATCTCACTGTGGGCGGCAGAGGTTGTGCGTATGACGTAAGGGATGTCATTGGAAAATTTGGTGGGATCATTGCGATGCAGGCATGAAGCCTCGTTATTCAATAATCCAAAAGAAAAATTGCAGTTATGTGACTCAGCGCAAAACTGAAAGTTCTGGAAAAGCTCGACAGGTCAAGAAGCTTCTGTGGAGAAGAAGAAAAGAGTCAGACTGCATTTTACCAGCCCTTTCGGGACACGGTGAGAGGGTCTTTAAAATGGCGAGGGCTTAGAGTTTTTCTCACCTCCCACTGCCTTAGCATTTTACCAACTGTGGAGAAGATAGAGGACTAACCTATCACCCAAAGAACAATTTAACCACTTAAATGGCCAGTTAAGGGCCTCTTCCCTCGGCTGCTGACATTTTACCAGCAGTGGATGGGTCTTTTGCCATGCGGGAGGCAGGCCACATAAATTCTAGTGACATTTCAACAGACTCAGGTAGTGGAAGGCCTCCTGTCTGGCATTCTTTGGGTCATGGAGACCCCCCCCCCCCCACCTTTTACCTTGAGTCAATAATGAGCACCTATGGAACCCCTTGCTCCCTAACCACCCAGGATCCTGACTGACTGGCCCTGGCACCTCCAGACCTCAATTACCAGGTTGTGAGTGCAAAGTCATCTCCTTCCAGCTGCAGTCATTATGATGGCCACTACCCCCTGTGACACTGCTGTGACTTCTAGGTTGCTGGTCCTCTGATTGGCCAGCTGTTCCTTGGGGAGTTGGTGAAGTGTGTGGGCTGTCGTCCATTAAAATGACTGCAGCCTGATGGCAATGATCCTGTAAAATGTTGTTGGTGGGGGCTCCAGCTAACAGCCAAGCGTTTTTGGGACTCCTAAACTCTTGCTAACATTTCCAGTTGGTGACCTTTCATCATAAGTTCTGACAAAATGACAGCACCCTGTAACATTAAATCTGTTTCTCACTGCACAGCTGCTGCCTGGCCTGCTGAATATTTCCAGTTTGTGTTCCAGAATTGCAGCACCTGAGATATTTTGCCTTTGGATTTGTACAGTAGCAAGTTTTGGTCTGACTCCATAAGCATAGATTATTTATCAGGTAAGTTCACCATCCACAATAATTTTAGATGAACAGATAATTTGTGATGTGTACTATATTTAGGGGAGTGGTAGTGTAGTCATATTGTCACTGAGCTATTAATCTAGACACCCAGTGTAATACTCTGGGGACCCAGGTTCAAATCCCACCATGGCAGATGATGACATCTGAATTCAGTAAAAATTGTAATTAAAAGTCTAATGATGACCTTGAAACCATTGTCAATTAATGTAAAACCCGTCTGGTCCCTAATGTCCTATAGGGAAGGAAATCTGCCATCCTCACCTGGTCTGGCCTGCATGTGACTCCAGGTGACTATTAAATGATCCTCTGAAATGGCCTAGCAAGTCATTCAGTTCAAGGGCAATTTGGGATGGGCAATAAATGTTGCTCCAGCCAGCGATGCCCACATCCCATAAATGTATAAATAAAAATAAATTCCCTTTCTTAAAAGAAAAATAGCAGGATGTGAGAAGTTTCTAGCCTCACATACCCAGTTCTTCAGAAGGTATCAAAGTCTATCTCTCCAGCTGTTTGTTTATGCACTAATAATGACTAATAATTAATGGAGAATTAGTGGCAGGCAGGGTTGTGACTGGAAGAGGGCATGCGGAATATTTGATGGTTAAAAAATAAAATGATTCAAAAGTATTAATTAAAAGTATCCACAGTACATATATCATTTAATATATATATATTAATATATATGAATTAATTAATATATCACAGTACATTTAAATTATTTCAATCAAAGCTAATTACCGGAGCCCTGCTCTCCGAGCACAATTGTAGTGAAGTGTGACTCCCTTGTGCTTAAGCAATGGATTGCAGTGCCCATGGTTAATTGTAAGGATAGGGTCATTTTGATATGATTAGTGTGAGTCACGGGTGCCTCCAAAGTCGCATGTTCTGATTTGCAATTGATCTGCCATTGTTCGGTCAAGTGTTCACAGCCACTTCAAGGGCCTTCTGGGGCTGAAGAAAAAACACTGACTGTACAAGTCTTTTGCTCCAAGAGGCACGTGCATATAGTTAACTGTAGGCAAAGGCAGTCAGAATTGACCCCAATCTGTTTGAATTCTGAAATTAACTTTGGTTTTTGAGTTGTAAAAGCTAGGGAATTCTTCAACATTATAATGAAATCATGGATAACATGATCCACTTCTCTGGCATTATAATTTATACATTAATAAAAGTCTAAAATGGCTGAATGGTATAAGATTTTGAAATACATGTTTTGTAGGACTATTAACTTAACTTAGAATCACAGCTGAGGGAGTTAAATTGAATAACCCAGAAAGTACATGGTATGTGTTTAACCCATGCCCATTCATTGCAATGCAGCCTGCCCATTAAATTTGTGCTACCTGCTGTTTCAAATGATTTCTGCATGTAGCCAGCAGCACCTGTGCTTTTCATTGACTTCATGCATGAGTAGGTGGCTAATGTTGCTTAAAGGCAGCCTGTACCTTTTAAATGAGAGGAAGGTGCACTGTGGCAGCACAAAGTAGTGGGAGTCCTTTGTGAATTGAATCTATGCTACAAAAGATTGAATACGGTTGAACATGCAAGTGAACACGCTCCAAGATTTTCTGACATTGTACTGGAGGTACAATGGTGTACTGGTGTAAGTCAGGGAGAGAAGTTAGTTTCAGGAGTATAACTCCAAGAACATGGATGCAGTGCAGGAAGAAGTTTAGCAATCTGACACAGGCTGTCAATGTGAATTCAAATTGCAAATTACATTTCATACAAACTGCACCACTAACCTCATTTACTCTCCATTCATCACACTCCCATCATGCACCTATCAACAACCACTATCAATCAGTTCTTAATGCTTCAATTCATATGGTTTACCTTATCCTCATACTTAGCACTGTTATAAACCACATGCTGGCAGTGATTAAACCAGAAATATTTGACATTTCAGAAGGATAAGAAGAAAGGAAAAGGGGATGGGGTAACTCTGCTCATTCAGGATGTGATCAGTACCGTAGTTAGAAATGATCTTAGCTCAGAAGATCAAGATGTAGAATTGGTTTAGGTGGAGATAAGAAATAGCAAAGGAAAGAAGGCACTTTTTCTTAAAACAATACATTCTCAAACCAAACATGGAACAGGCTATTTTTACATGGTAATGTGCAATGAGAGAGGATTATTTAACAAGCTCATATGATAGAATATGACATTCAGTCTGAGGCTGAAATACCTGGATCTGAAACGAATGTTTTAAGCTTATATGCAGCCAATTATAAAAGTATGAATGCAGAATGGGCTGCAGTGGACTGAGAAAAGAAGTTAAAAGTTAAAACAGTAGAGAAGCAGTGGAAGGTATTTAATGAGAAGTTTCATAACTCTCAACAAAGACATATTTCAGTGAGAAAGAAGAACTCTCTGATGAGGTTACATCATCTGTGGTTAACTAAGAAAGTTAAGAATGGTACCAAATTGAAAGAAATGGCATATTAACTCCTACGAAGCTTAGGTAGGCCAGAAGATTTGTTAAATCTCGACATTCAAAAAGACAAATCTCGTTTACACTGTATTCATTTAGTGCCTGTTTTCACCATTTGGTAGAAATCCCAATGCTGGGACATAAGAAAATAATCCAGGAGTAGGCATGGACCATTTAGCCTCTCAAACCTGCTCAGGCATTAAATACAATCATTGCTGACTTTTGTTTTAACATCTTCCTACACTAGCCCCGGATTCTTTAATTACTTTAATAACCAAAAATCTATTGACCTCAGTCTTGAATATATTTGTACTGTGGTGTTTTTAACTCTTGTATTTGAAAAGGGAAACTCAAAACTGAGAAAGGAAGCTGACCCTTCCTGTTGCTTAGGAAACTAAGATTGAGATTGGAAACCAAAACTTCTGAGGAGACTGAAACTGGGTGAGGATATATAAAAGAAGACAGAGCCACCAGAACTCTGTAGATGATGATGAGTCCAGTGGTGCAGTACAGGTGGGCTGAAGACAACAGAGGTGAGATCCAGAAGCTGAGAATAAGCAGAGATTTAGGCCCCCAACATGTTCTATTTTGGAGTCTAATTCTGGTGGCAGGTGGGAAAGTTGGTGTGCTTCCTGCTGGGCGATGGGACTTCTTAACACGCGTGATCCTCCTTTTTTCAACTAATTAATTATACATCCACGAGTAGTAGGGCAAATCACATGGCAGATTATCCTGCCATTACCATATGGGGATCTAAAGTCCTGGAGCTTAACTTTAAATGGCAACTGGACAGCCATTTACTCAATGCAGGCCAGGCCAAGCATGACTCCTCAGGGACTTTGTGGCTGTAGCTCATACTGGAGAAGCTGGTAGATGTGATCAACCACATCCCAGGATGCACAAAGGCATCTGAGGCTTGCCTTTGACTCACTTCCAGATATGAACACTATCTATGAAAAATTGATAATCAGGATAATGTTCACCATTGCAATGGACCCTGTTCAACAGCATCTTGAACATATATAGATCCCATTGGAGTCACGAGTTAGCTGCTTTCCACCAACTGTGCTTATTAGATACATCCACCTCCCTCTCTCCTTTCACCCCTGCCTCTGACTACACAGCAGGGAAGAAGTGGCATAGGATTAACAACTGCTCCACCCCTTGCTGGGATCTCGATGTTATGAGCCTCACGAGTCGGAAATAGACCTGATGCTGTGTGGACTTCACCAGAGAGGACAGGAGAACAACAGAGCATTATTGTCATCATAATTGTGAGGGTGTCCCTTTAGTCAGCCACTTGCCCTAACACACCAAACACATAGCCTGGACCTGCCACCCTACTGCATTCCACTGCCAGCTCTGACTGCGACTGTACTCTCCTATCACTAGTACACTGAGTTTATTCCCCAGCACCTCATCGCCATCACCACTGACCTCATCCTCTAAGACACTGGACGGAATGTTACAAGATTTTTTGTCCAGCTAGCGTGAAAACGGGGGAGTACCTGGTCTGTTTTTTGGGCGAGTTTTCTGGCCCAATCATATGCACTGAATTTTTGAAAATATGGGCTAGACCGTTTCTAGCCGCTAGAGGCAGTGGGCAGGGCTGAATTCGCCAGACAACCTGCAGCTCAGATCAGATCCACAAACTGCGCATGCGCAGGAAAAGGGGAAGAAAATAATAGCTCTGCTAACAGAACCTCGCGGGCATCCCCTCCCCCTCCCCATTGACATTGGAGGCCACCCCACCCCCAACATTACTGACCCTCTTTATCCCCACCACCCCTCCCAGACCCTCTTGCACATGGCCCCCTCAACACCTTCCCTATCCCCGATGGCTGACTGACATGACCCTCTCCCTCCCCTGCCCCCGATCATCACAGATCCCACCCCCTTGCCTCCATCAGCACACCTGCAAGTGCTGACTTGTCTTTACCTCCATGGTAACAAGACAAACTGCATTAAACTCGCTGGAATGCTCTAACGGGCGCGTGACTCGCCCAAATTGCATGCAGCTGATCTGCTCTAATGAGGGACAGCTCCATAAAAACCCCAAGGATGGACAGGCAGGCAGTGCAGGAAAAAATGGCCCCCAGGAAGACAGCTCCCCGTATTTCAGATGCTGATCTGGCCAGGTTACTGGAGGCGGTGGAGGTAAGGTGGGAGACTCTCTTCCCCCCCAGCAGGACTCTGACCCAGGGGAAGAATGGAAACGCAGCCTGGGAGGCAGTGGCAGCATACGTTAGTGCCAGGGCACTGGCCAGGAGAACCAGGAAGTAATACCGCAAAAAACTGAATGACCTCATCCAGGCAGCAAGGGTGAGTGTTTCACCTCAAAGAATATCTTCCCCCTAAATGACCCCCAGATTCCCTCACCCCCAGCCCCAAGCAGCTTCCTTCCCCCCGCCCCCCCCAAGATTGTCACAACCCTTGCCCTCTGAGAGCCACCCCCTGGAACACTGTAGGACCCGTGCTATCAGATTTTACATGGCTCCTTCTGTCCCAGTAAGAGTTTTAACAACACCAGGTTAAAGTCCAACAGGTTTATTTGGTAGCAAATGCCATTAGCTTTCGGAGCGCTGCTCCTTCGTCAGATGGAGTGGATATCCTTCTGTCCCCACAGAGAAGAATAACTATTATAGCTGGGAGATGATAAAGACAAGGGGTGGTGTGCCTCAGAATCGGGCCTTCACCCCCTTTTGAGGAGCGGGCACTGGAGCTTGTGGGAGAGGAGAGGATGCGGACTATTAGCGACAGCATTGTGGGGCTGCAGCATTGAAGTGAGCACCTGCCAATCCTCCACTTGTTGGAAAAATCTTGCTTGCAGTTCACATTTCTCTCCCTCCCTTGCACTTATACTTGTGTCCTGTGTTGCAGGAAGGGACCCCAATGCGCCTGAGTCATCTGGCATCGCAGCCCCCTCTGCTGCTCCCACCCATCCTGCTCCTGACAGCTCAGAAGACTCCTCGGAGGAAGCAGATGAAGGGACCTCCGAGGCTGGAACCAGTTTTGTGCCCGCTTCCACCTCGCAACTCACCATCCCAGAGACTCTCACATCAGTGGATCAAGTTAATGGTGAGGCATCTGGGCCACTCTCTGGTGCACACGACACATCTGATAATGTACATTGGGTGGAGGAGGGAACGTTCGAGGCCTCTGGCATGCGGGGGCCTTCCAGAGACGAGGACTCAGTTGGCTCCAGGCTACATGCTGGGCCTCTGAGATCATTTCTCCCTCAGCTGCTGGAGATGCAATAACAGAGCCAGGGAATGCAGAAGGGGCTGATGGCCACACTGGACCAACTGCAAGGCTGTTGGAGGAGTCCCAAAGCTTTCAGGTGGACCAGCTGCTGCCTGTCTTGTGTGCTTCCAGGCCAACATTGCAAGGGTGGCTTCTCAGGGGCAGCAGGATGAAGAGGTTGTCATGGATACGTCCTGACACCTGGAAGCCGGTCAGGGTCCTCAAGGTCCAGGGCCTCCAAAGGACGATTGCCAAACGGCATCACAGGCCATGGGGCGCACTAGGCAGTGGCCACCTCCACCTCCGATGTACATTCTGGGGAGACACCAAGATGTAGTGGTTGGCCACATAAGGTTAAAAAGTTGTAATGGCACTAAGATGGCACGGGTGAAGGGCAACACTCGGTAGATAGAATATTTCGGCACTTTAAAGTCTCACGTTCACATGTTTTTATATTATCACTTATTTCGAAAGCACTACTATTGGCAACAATAAATGTTATTTCACTCCACACCCGTGACTAACTTGTCTGTAATTAGCCTCTATCAGGCATGTACTTACCCTGACAGTAGCCGGAGAGACCCTGCACGTTGATGTCAGTGGGGGAGGCCCCATAACACACTGCTACTGAGAAAATCAAGGCGCTCAAATAATTCACTGGCTGCAGTAGGTGGCATGCATTGGCAGTGAATTACAGCGTCTGCCATGGCATCCCCAGAACCCACAAGAGATTCCCTCTGCCCATCCCCCCCCCACTGCCCCCCTCCCCCCCTGCCCCGCCCCCCCACCACCCCCTGCCCACTGATGCGCGTCAATTGAACACGAGGCACGAAGCTTCGGTAACAGAAGGCTTTTATTGTCTAACAATGGAACTAATAGAACGTAAACACACTATCCCAGACTGACGAGGTCCCGCCCGAGCAGAGGGTCTTATACCTCTCCCAGGAGGCGGAGCCCGACTGGGATGTGCCACAACAGTAACAACCACAGGTGTATCAATCCCATCCTAGCCCAACAACAACATTAGAACAATCCCACAGTGGGAACCAACGATGGTTCACCACATTCACCCCTCCTTTGAGAACAAAGGCCGGCGGGGTACGAAAACAGACTAAAATGTCAACAGATTATAAGTTCAGACGGTCTGGAGGACCGCACCATCGTTGTGACCTCCTCAATACCGGCGGTGACACCGGAGTAGGTGCTTGCGGTGGCGTTCTCCCCAAAACAGCGTCCAGCTGTTCTCCCACGGACTCACAGGCCGGTTGACCCTGATGAAGCGGTAGTGCAGGGGATCCCGGTACATTCTGCGATGGCGCCGATCTCCGGGGCTCAGGCAAGCTGTGCATTGGAGTAAAACTGTTAAGCACTGGTCCCGGTGCTGTCCGCGCCACGTCCGGGGGAGAAATAAGGGATAAGGGATTCGTCACTGTGGGTATGGGAGCGACAGGAGTTGCTACGTCCCCTGCGGGCGCCAGGTCTCGGATCGAGACTGTGTCCTCTCGCCCGTCAGGATATGCCACATAGGCATACTGAGGGTTGGCGTGGAGGAGGTGGACCTGTTCGACCAAGGGGTCGGACTTGCGGGCCCTCACATGTCGCCGCAGAAGGACGGGTCCTGGGTACGTCAACCAGGCTGGTAAAGATATCCCCGAGGACGACTTCCGAGGGAAAGAAAACATCCTCTCGTGGGGAGTAGCATTGGTTGCCGTACACAGGAGGGAGCGAATGGAGTGAAGTGCATTAGGGAGGACCTCCTGCCAATGGGAGACTGGAAGGCCTTTGGACTTCAGCGCCAATAGGACAGCCTTCCAGACTGTAGCATTCTCTCTTTCCACCTGTCCATTACCCCTAGGGTTGTAACTCGTGGTCCTACTAGAGGCAATCCCGTATGAGAGCAGGAATTGCCTCAAGTCATTACTCATGAACGACGAGCCCCTGTTGCTATGGATATAGCTGGGGTACCCGAACAGGGTAAAAAGATCACGGAATGCCTTGATCACCGTGGCAGTCGACGTGTCCGCGCAGGGGACAACAAACGGGAACCGGGAGTACTCATCTATTATGTTCAGAAAGTACACGTTCCGATCTGTTGAGGGAAGGGGGCCCTTAAAATCCACACTCAGCCTCTCGAAGGGGCGGGTGGCCTTGACCAAATGTGCCCGGTCAGGTCGGTAAAAGTGCGGTTTGCATTCTGCGCAAATCCGACAGCTCCTTGTCACCAACCTGACGTCCTCCACCGAGTAAGGCAGGTTGCGGGCTTTGATAAAGTGGTAGAGCCGAGTGACCCCAGGATGGCACAGGTCAATATGGAGGGCGTTCAAGCGATCCTCCTGCATAGTAGCGCATGTTCCGCGCGAGAGGGCATCCGAGGGCTCATTGAGTTTCCCTGGACGATACATGATATCGTAGTTATAGGTGGAGAGTTCAATTCTCCACAGCAAGATCTGATCATTCTTGATCTTGCCCCTCTGCGTGTTGTTGAACATGAACGCCACGGACCGCTGGTCCGTGATCAGGGTGAACCGCTTCCCCGCCAGGTAATGGCGCCAGTGTCTGACGGCCTCCACAATGGCCTGGGCCTCCTTTTCCACCGCTGAATGCCGAATTTCGGGGCCTTGGAGGGTGCGGGAAAAAAACGCGACGGGCCTGCCCGCCTGGTTTAGTGTGGCGGCCAGGGCAAAATCAGATGCATCACTTTCCACCTGAAAAGGGATGGATTCGTCTACCGCGTGCATCGTGGCTTTCGCGATGTCCTGTTTCAATTCCTTGAAGTCCAATTGGGCCTCTGGCGTGAGTGGAAAAGTCGTGGACTTAATAAGCGGACGGGCTTTGTCCGCGTAGTTGGGGACCCACTGCGCATAATAGGAGAAGAAGCCTAGGCATCTTCTCAGTGCTTTTGCGCTAGCGGGCAAGGGAAGTTCAGCAAGGGGGCGCATACGGTCTGGATCAGGGCCAATGACCCCGTTTTCCACCACGTATCCCAGGATGGCTAACTGGCACGTACGGAATACACACTTCTCCCTGTTGTAGGTCAAATTCAGGCGAGATGCAGTGCGTAAAAAGTTCTGGAGATTTGTGTCATGGTCCTGCTGATCACGGCCGCAGATGGTGACATTATCCAGGTACGGGAAGGTAGCCCGCAGCCTGTTCTGGTCCATCATTCGGTCCATAGCACGCTGGAAGACCGAGACCCCATTGGTGACACCAAATGGAACCCTAAGAAACTGATACAGACGACCATCCGCCTCAAAGGCCGTGTATTGTCGGTCCTCTGGGCGAATGGGGAGTTGGTGGTAGGCGGACTTAAGGTCTATGGTGGAGAACACCCGGTACTGCACAATCTGATTGACCATATCAGATATGCGCGGGAGGGGATACGCATCCAGCTGCGTATATCGATTAATGGTCTGACTGTAATCAATGACCATCCGGGGTTTGTTCCCGCTCTTGACCACCACAACCTGCGCTCTCCACGGACTAACACTGGGCTGTATGATCCCTTCTTTGAGGAGTCGCTGAACCTCAGATCTGATGAAGATCCGATCTTCAGTGCTGTAACGCCTACTTTTAGTAGCGATGGGCTTGCAGCCTGGTACCAGATTCTGAAATAAAGAGGGTGTGGTGATCTTTAATGTAGAAAGATTGCATGCAGGGCGCTTTGGACAATTTGGAGACTGCAGCTGTTCCCCTACTGTCAGCGAAGGGAGTGGCCCACCGTACTGTAGGATCACACTCTTCATGTGGACCATAAAGTTTAGTCCGAGGAGAATTGGTGCGCAAAGATGCGGCAACACAAGGAGCCTGAATCGCTCGTAAATTGTGCCTTGCACTTTCAAGGTTACCACACAACGTCCTAGCACAGGGACAGACTGGGACCTTGATGCCATAGAGATTGTCTGTTTGGCAGGTTGAATCTGGAGTCCACACCTCTTTACAGTGTCAGGGTGAATAAAGCTCTCAGTGCTCCCGCTGTCAAACAGACAATAAATTGCACGACCATTTACCTGTATATCCATCATTGAACAGTCAAGCCTGTGATGCTTAGCCTGGTCCAGGGTGATCGACGCCACCGTTGGTCCGTGAACGTCACTGCAGGCAGCTGAGGTTGATGCTGAGGACCCCTGCTGGTCGCTCATGGTCATCGTCGACCAAAATGGCCACCCCCATGAATCGCACATGGTTGAGGGCGCCAAACGTAGCGACTCCTGGTGGTCATCCTCCTCCGACTCCGTCGACCACAATGGCGTCGTCCTGGACTCGGACATGGACGAACCCCGTGAGTACTTCGACGTCGATGGTGATGATCCCCGTTCCGAAGGGTCACAGGCTGCACTGCCGTTCTTGGGCTTCGATCTGCACACCTTCGCATAGTGCCCCTTTTTACTGCATTGGTTACAGACCACCGCTTTAGCGGGACACTTTTGTCGTGGATGCTTGGCTCCTCCGCAGAAGTAGCACCGTGGGCCGCATGGGGCTGCAGCCGTCGTCGGGTCTACATGGGAGCACGCCATAACACTGCACTTCGAGCCCGTGGGGCGAGGAGGGATTTGCGACTGCTCCTGCCACGTTGTCTCCACGTGGTCCTCCAGATACAGGACCAAGCTCTTCGAAGCCGCCTCAAGCATTTCAGCCAATTCCATAGCTTGGGTCAGGTTGAGATTCCCCTTTTCTAGCAGCTTGAGATGGATGTATGAAGACCCGACCCCGGCCACAAACGCATCTCGGGCGAGGTCGTACATGTACTGCTCAGCCGACACAGCTTTGCAGTCACAGCCCCTGGCAAGCTGCAAGAGCTCATTGGCGTAATCCTCCATGGTTTCGCCCGACTGCCGACGTCGTGTAGCGAGGAGGTAACGAGCGTGGATCTCGTTGGGAGGTTTCGTGTAGCGCTTTCTTAAAAGCTCGAGGGCCCTCGGGTAAGTGGTGGCCGCACGGATTGCGAGGTAGACTGTGTCGCTTACCCTCGCATGGAGGACCCGGAGTCTGTCATCATCTGTGGTGACCGCTGCGGAGGCTGCTAGGTAATCTTCAAAACACTTCAGCCAGTGGTCGAAGGTGTTAGAAGCGCCCACCGCACGTGGATCTAGCGTCAGACATCCTGGCTTTAGGATTTGCTCCATACTCTCCTTTCTTTTTCCCTTCCGTCGAGAGCTTAATGTTAGACAATAAAATTGATGCGCGTCAATTGAACACGAGGCACGAAGCTTCGGTAACAGAAGGCTTTTATTGTCTAACAATGGAACTAATAGAACGTAAACACACTATCCCAGACTGACGAGGTCCCACCCGAGCAGGGGGTCTTATACCTCTCCCAGGAGGCGGAGCCCGACTGGGATGTGCCACAACAGTAACGACCACAGATGTATCAATCCCACCCTAACCCAACAACAACATTGGAACAATCCCACAGTGGGAACACCCTAGCCCAACAACAACATTAGAACAATCCCACAGTGGGAACCAACGATGGTTCACCACACCCACCGACCCCGGGGCTCTGCATGAGGATTTAGTGCTCCCTTAGCCACCATCTAGAGATGGGTCCAGGTTCCAGTGTGCATGCGGAACCCAGGTAGGGGTCAGACTTGTTAGTTTGCACAAGGACATCATCACAATGGCACATAGCGAGTCATCATCGCCCTCTGCCTGCCACAGAAACTCGCTAACACAGTATATCCAGGCTCACCACTCTGGTGTTACAATGTTGTAGGAGATTGTAGGACTCCAAAGGGGTGGGGGGTATGGGAAATGAAACCTACGTGCGGCAACACAGGCCCCTAGTGACCAAAACACTTGGTGATCAGGGCCTCCTTGCCACCTTCACATGCCTGATCCTTGCTGCCTCTAACCCTCCAGCGCCTGGGTGATGTTGCTTATCGTCGTCCTCCTCTTCCTTCTCCTCCTCCTCCTCCTGCTGGGCCGCCTCCTCCCTAGTGAAGTCCAGCTGGTCAGCCTCCACATCCTCCTCCTCCAAAAGGTTTCCTCGCTGCTGCCCCAGGTTGTGTAGGGCACAGCACACCATAAAAATGCAAGCTGTATTGGAGGACCCTGCCAGAGCGGTCCAGGCACCTGAACCGCATTTTGAGGAGCCCAATGCACCGCTCCACCAATGAATGGGTGGCAACATGTGCCTCATTATATTGGGTCTCTGGATCAGTCTCAGGCCTCCGAACAGACATCATCAGCCAAGTCCAAAGCGGGGGTACCCCATGTCCCCCACGAGATATCCCTGCACCCTGGGCTCCTCCTCAAAGACCTCTGGGTCATCAGAACTCCTCGATATGAAGCTGTCATGCACGTTGCTGGGGTGTCTGGCGCAGACGTGCATGATGTTCAGCTGATGGTCAGACACCAATTGCACATTTATTGAATGGAAGCCCTTTCTGTTCATGAATCTTCCTGGATTCATCACTGGGGCCTTGAGGGCGATGTGGGTGCAGTCTATAGCCCCCAGCACATTTGGCATCCTGCAGCCCAGGCTTCTCACTGGGCCTGGTCCAGATCAAATTTAATATACTGGCCAGCCCGGGCATACAGGGCATCCATGACCTCCATGACACATTAGTGGACGGATGTTTGGGAAATGCCACAAAGGTCTTAATTGGCAGTTTGGAAGGACCCGGTGATGTAAAAGTTTAAGGCGGCTATCACTTTCGCAGCCACTGGGAGTGGATGCCCCCTTGTGCCCCGAGGTTCCAGGTCCTCAAATGGCACAGATGTCTCACTGTCTCCTTTTTGGAGCCAGAGCCGCCTGGGGCACCCGATGTCCGACAGTTGCTCGAAGGATACTCACGTGCAGAACTGCCAGGGTCTCTGCTCCCCCCTCGTCCCGCCACCACCACCACCCTGCCCCACTCCCCCCCCCCCCCCCCCCCCCCGGGCGAATGGCGGTCACATCCTGCTTCCAGTGCTTGTCTCCCTCTACTCCTGTGAGTGGTAAGGCCTGGGCCTGCTGTGCCCACAATTAATCCTCCTACTCCTCCTCCTCAGCTCCAGCAGCAACCAAAAGAACAGCAAGATCAATTGGTTGCATTGCAAAAGCCATCTCGTTAATCTGAAGGGGGGTGAATTTGGGGAAGGGGAGAGACAGATGGAGAGGTTAAAGAACTCTGCTTGCCCCCAGCCCAGCAACACACATTCCCCATACCCCCTCCCCCAGCACACCCCAGCAACAAACATTCAGATACCGCTCCCCCCCACAGATCCCAGAATGGCAACACTGCCCCCCCTATACCCCCCCCCATTCAAACACACATCCAGAACGCATGCAGTAGTGGGCACAGACAGTGCTGCTTGACAAGTCCTGAGGCTGCAGCACTGCCACTTCAGAGAGTTTCCAGCCCATTCCCCCACCAGCAACAGTGCTTGTTGCTGCCAGCACTAGGACCCAGAGTCAGTGCTAAGACCCGAGGTCAGCACTCTGAGCTGAGCAGTCAGGCCCTGTGAGCAACAGCAGCCCCCCCGACCCGAAACACAACATGGCCACCACTAAACAACCCCTTCTGAGCAGCACGGAGCAGTTTGAAAGCAGTGACTTAGTTCCTCGCTCTCCCTTTCTGCTCAAGCGTCTGAATGCGACTTTTATACTTGAAGTGTTTTCCTGACCAATTCAGCTGCAGCGAACGCAGTTGTTAAGGTAGGTGAGCTGGGACGATTGGGAGTGAAGCTCACTAATTACATTGTGATGAATGTAAAAAAAATGCAAATTGACGTTTTGCCCATTTTGGGCGGGCTCCTGATTGTGTTGATTTTTTTTATTGGTAAACTGGAAATGGCTGTGAAAATGGGTGCCATTCCTGTTAGTCACATCACGCCCGATTTTACACCATTTTCCCACCGCAAAACAGGCACGATGAGGTCATAAAATTCCACCCACTCTCTTCCCCCCCCTCCTTCCCTGGACAGTCTTTCTCTGCCTCCCTGTTTAGCCTGCCTCCTGTATCCAGCCTTGGTGTAACATTTGCTACTGGTGCTCAATATGACTGAAGTTATGAGTGGTGCCCATCTACTGACCTCAAAGTCATGGAAGAGGTGAAGATCTCCAGGTGCACGCCACTTATATAGAGTCGTAAAACTGAACTTTATAAATTCCCACTGGCGGGGATCTTTATTTGGAGGATGAACTTAATTCCAGTGAGGCCTGGACCTCCACTGCCCACAGTTCTTCCTCCTGCTCCCCCTCCTCAGCTCCAGCAGCAACCAGAAGAACAGCAAGATCGATCGGTTGCATTGCAAAAGCCATCTCGTCAATCAGCAGGGGGGTGAATTTGGGGAAGAGAAGTGACTCCCCATACCCTCCCCCCCCCACACACCCCCAGCAACACACACTCCCCATATCCCCCACAGGCCCCCAGCAACACACACTCCCCATACCCCCCACAGAACCCCAGCAACACACACTCCCCATACCCCCCCACAGCACCCCAGCAACACACACTCCCCATACCCCCCACAGAACCCCAGCAATACACACTCCCCATACCCCCCCACAGCCCCCCAGCAACACACACTCCCCATACCGCCCCACAGCCCCCCAGCAACACACACTTCCCATACCTCTCCCGCAGACCCCCAGCAACACACACTCCCCATACCCCCCCGCAGCAACACACAATTCCCATACCCCCCCACAGACCCCCAATAACACACACTTCCCATACCCCCCACAGATCCCCAGCAACACCCACTCCCCATACCTCTCCCACAGACCCCCAGCAACAGACACTTCCCATACCTCCCCACAGACCCCCAACAACGCACACTCCCAATACACCCCCACACAGACCCCCAGCAACACACACTCCCCATACCCCCATAGTATGTATGAGATGCTAATGCATACAAATGGGGTTGTTGTTGTTGTTGTTCATTGGGAAGCTCGACCTGCCTTTAACCTGCCTTGAGAATTGGGAGAACAAAATTCAAACAGTTTATCGTGGCATCAGAAAACAGCTTCCCTTGCCTGCCACCAAACTAAGTGCTTACCACAATTCCTGCTGCTGGAGGGACCAGAAGATTCTGCCCATAGGTTCAGCAGCTGTTTCTGTGAATGGAGGATAACATTAGTGGAACTATCCCCTTCAGACCATTGGAAACAGAGTGGAGACAGTTCTGCACATGTGTGCCATTTTTGGTGAAGAACTTATCCATGGAACTCAGGTTGGTTGTGCAGCACTGCTGGCTGAGAATCAAATTACATCCCAAAAGAGGAGGAGCTGAAATTGTTTGTGAGTTCTGAAGAACCTAGTGACTGAGACCGATAATGTATCTACTGGGTGGACTGCAGAACCAATTAATAAGATCTATGCTAGTTGTATCTGACACTTAAGGTTTAGTTTATAGTTTATAACTGCCTGCAATTTTCCTGTTAATTCATATTTAATTTATGTTGATTTTGGATTTTAGAGTGTAGGGGATTAGTAAGATATTCGTAAGTGTTTGTTTGACTCTAGTATAGTATAAAGCCTTTTGTTTTGTGCAAAAATATTCCAGTGTGTGCATAAATGAACTGTTGCAGTTTAACTTTGTATTGCATTCATTCTTTGAGAATTATAAAAAATAGCTATGGAATACTAAAACCAGGAATGCAAACATTGGGACTATGCAGCAACCTTTTCTCAATTGTTATGTAGTCAAATAAGTCTAGAAAATGGGATCCATGATGCGTGTGCGCGCTTTTGATAGAAAGTGCACAGGATATTATCTTGGTAAGTGGATTTTCACAAGCGATTTCCTGCAGTGAGATGTTGATGTGAATCAGTTCGTAAGTTAAAATTTTAGGGCACAGATTTGGTCTTGATTGCTGATTACCGTAATTTGAACATGCCTGGTGTTATACAGACACCTACAAGTGTAGCACTCCAGCAATGATTAAATGTGGTTTTCATGGAGCAGTATATTAGTGTTCCACTCATCCTCTTCCATGAATGCTCAGCGACTGATGGAGACAGTGAACAGATGTAGCATTGGAGGCCCTGCTGGAGAAGTTTCAGAGGGAAAGGGATCTCCTGTACTTACAGGGGCAGGAGGTCAAACCCCTGTCCCTCATCTTCTAGTACAGTTGGTGCCGCTCTGCCTGAACTCATGCCCTCTTCCCATTCATTGAACACACCATGGGGGACCCTTAGTAAGACGTCCATGACCAAGTACTCCCTTTCTCCTTGTGATATGTATAAGGAATAAGGAGGATTGGTACAGCACATACTCCTCTTAGTTGAAGGCCTTGGATAATTTCTGAAATATATGTTTCCTGAGTGTTGGTGACAAATTTTCATGATGTCTTCCAGAGATTCTCTTCACAGCTCCAACAACAATGCTCATGAGATGATGAACATTCCTTTGAGTGGTGAGTATCATTTTAAGCAGTGCTTGATATTGACAATGCCATGGTTATTCGCAAACAGCTGGTCACTGTAAGGAGAGGGCATTAGTTGAAGTGCCTGCCACCACAATGCTATGCAACATCTTTAATGAGCACCAACAGGCATTTTACTTTGAAATCAGCTGTTTAACAGACAGCAGTTTTAATGTTGGCTTCAAGTTCTGTGCCTAGATCATGTCTTGGGCTAAACACGGGCTAAACTGGTGTCTCAGCTTCAAACTCTTTCTTTACCTTTTTAGCACCAAAACTATTTGACAAAAGTTGCCCCATTGTTCACTGGGCAGTGCAAAGTTCATTGCTGAGCAGAGTCAATGTTAGGAATGTTTAAAGACCAATACTTCATCTCAATAAAAATATTGACAATGAGTTCTCATGACACAATATTAAAAAAGAACATTACACTCTTAATAAATTCTCACCAAATGTGATTGCATGTTTAAATTGAAGGATCCTGGCACCAATCTTCCAGTAATTGGTGTTATCTCTAGAATACAAATATATCATTGAACCGTTCATCTGCTTTAGAATGTCACTGCTGATTTCTCATCTTTCCTTTCAAGTTTGTATTTTGAACATGTTTGTCTTCTTCTTGTATGAGAAGTTGAAGGGAAGTTATCAAATCCTCATAATACAGAGCCATTAACTAAGGATTGTGGGCACTATTTCAACATTAAGAACTGTTAAACAGTTCAGTGCTGTTTTATTAAACCAATATATTCTGAGTTATAGTTGAAAGGTTTGAGTATTAATTTATTTAGCTCTAGGCCATTATAGAAAGTAATACCACTGAAATATTTAATTCTGTAACATGCCGATTATGCTTTATGAATATAGGCCTTTTGTGTAGTTATGTTTTTATTCTTTCTTTCTTCTATACAGTTGAAGAGAACTGCTCAGAATAGATGTGTACCCACTGGCAAGGTAATAATATGGTGCAAAATTCTACAATTTAGCAGAAGGAAATTGTTAAACTAGGGAGAAAGACAATATGAAAACACATCTCCTCCTGGCTCATGCACTAAAATGACATGTTTAAATTCAGCTAAAGCAGTCTATTATATTAACACTTCTGTTAAGAAACAATGGAAAAGTTTCATCTTTTAGTAAGTGTTTTACACCATATTGATCTGCCACAAAAATGCTCTCTGAATTGAGTTAGCATTGTAGTAATTAACCACTTATGATTGGATTTAAAATCAGTTTTTATTACCGGAATCTCCCAATTGGTTTTTATTACCAGAATCGCCCAATCCCAGTTGTTAATACACTCAGATCTTTGAAGAGGGTCCCATTATCCAATTACTATGGACAGTGAGTACTTTTCAGTGGAATGTATCATCAGAGTAACCACTAGTTTAACCTTCTTTCCTGATTGCATTTCAATATAACTGAGTGACACAGCTCAATCAATGTCCTTTTCTGGCTCTCTCTTGTCTCTCTTGTCTCTTCTCTCTTGTCGTCAATACAATCTGTTTGATATTTTGTAAGATTTCCAAACAAACTGAGATTACATATTGGTCAATTGCATTTATATTATACGTTGGATTCACAATGATGTTTATACTCCATGGTCAACAGTTTTTTAAAATATCTCTATCTTGCTTCTCCATGCAGCTCGATATTATAATTTGGTCTGTATTCCTCTCTGCCTCAGTTCGGTTTTGTGATCTGTTTAGGTAATTTTAATATTCAGGAATAGTATAAAATGGGCAATATCAGACTGGCTACCAGCTTTTTCTTTGCACTGAGGTCAATGGAGTGAAATATTGGCTGGGGTATATAATGAGCAGCTGATCTGATGTTGCCCATTTTATGCTATCATCAAAAGTTAAACTGACCTCCTTTCTCTAAGTCAATTTGCCTTTTTGCGCCAGAATAATGCCTGAAAGATAGTTGTAATGCACAGCAAAAATGGATCTTATCATTTGCTCCCTGTTGTCCCGAATAATATTGTGATTGGATTTCTGATAAGGGTTTTTAGGTCATTTGCACCTAAAATGCTTGACGAGGGTCTTCTGATGTGAAATGCGAGAAAAGGACTGTCAGACAACCATGCACTCACATTTATTTGCATTATTTCCTCATTTTTATGATTTGACCAACTAACTTACGGCAATACTGAGCCTGCCGCAAGCAGGTGCAGGCAAGCAACTGGGAATGATTTGCTGTTTATTTCTTTTCCCTTTCTCACCATGGGAGCATTGGAAACTCATTGAGAATAATGTTGACTTTGTGCGATAGCATCAAATGAGCGATAGTCAGCAGCCTAGTTTAAATCTTTCTTAATTTTGAATTTTAATTGATTTGCTATCACCTGTTTTACACTATTGCACAATGTCAAGATCTAGCTCAGGATGAGGTGGAATAGCCAGTTCAAATGCACTTTCAATTACCATCATCGTTGTGATTTCTTTAATTTATATGAAGTATTTAAACGAGATTGGCAGAGAATGGGAAGCGGAGGGGAAATTCAGAGTGGAGAGGAGAAAAATTGGCAGTGGGAAGCAGTGGAGTATTAGCTGATATGGAGGATATATCGGAGAGTAGTATCAAGGTAAATGGAATACTTGGAGAGTTTGATAGAATTAGAGTAGGTAATAGTAAGTCATTAGGTGGAGTCATAGTCGGGGGAAAATAAAAAAGCCTAAATCATGACATTACAGAGCTGGAGAGAGATATTGTTCCAGAGGGGGCAAGGATGGACTCTCTGGCTAGAGGTGAGGATGGAAAAAGTGCAATTACATTTGATCGGTGTAATATGTAGATCAGCAATTTGTTGAAAGCATGTAGAGAAACAAATTTGCAAAGAAATTCCAAAGAGGTGCAAGGATTATGGATTAATTGTAATGGGGGACTTCAATTATTTAAATATATCCTGGGCTAGGCATAATGCAAAGGGACAAGAGGCCAGGAGCTCATGGAATGTGTTCAAGATAGTTTTCTGCATCAGTATGTTTCCAGTCCAAGAGAGTGGAGGCACTGTTGGATCTGGTTGTGGAGAATGAGTTGGCCCAAGTGGATCAAATATCGGTACAAGAGCATTTAGGGGACAGTGACCATTGTACATTAAGTTTAGGTTGACCATAGAAAAGGACAAGAAACAAACCAGAGCAGGAATAAATAATTGGGGGAAAGCCACCTTCAATGAGATGAGAATGCATCTGAGTCGAGTGAGTTAGAATCAACTGTTGGCAGAAATGACGATGGCTGAATAATGGCCACCTTCAAAGAAAAGGTAGGCAGGCAAGGCATAATCCCTTGAAGGGGAAAGGTAGGAGAAATAAGTTTAGAGTGCCCTGGATGATGAGGGAGATAGAGGTGAAGGTGAAAAGGAAGAAGTGTGCGTACAACAGATGTCAGGTGGAAAATACACTGGAGAATCAGGCTGAATATAGAAAAACAAGAGGGAAAGTGAAAAACTAATAAGAAAAGCAAGGAGAGAGCATGAAAAGAGGCAGGTAGCTAACATAAAACGGAATCCCAATTCTATAAGCATATAAATAATAAAAGGGTGGTAAAAGAAATTGTAGGGCTCAATAGGGATAAAAGGGAGTCTTGCACCTGGAGGCAGGAAAAATACAAAGGATGAAGATATTAATCCGGCTGAGGAGGTAACGGGTACACTGAAGAATTTACAATTGAGAGGGAGGAGGTGTTAGGCTATTTCTACTTAAAGTGGATAAAGTACCAGGGCCGGATGAGATGCACCCAAGGATACGAGGAAAGTGAGAGTGAAAATTACAGAAGCATGAGTGTTAACCTTCCAGTCTTCCTTAGAAACAGGGGTGGTGCCAGAAGCTGGGAAATTGTGAATATTACACTCTTGTTCAAAAAGGGGTGCAAGGATAAAGCCAGCAACAAGAGCATTACCTCTGAGAATGCAATGGTTCAAGAAGGCAGCTCACCACCACCTTCTGAAGAGCAACTAGGGATGGGCAATAAATGCTGGCCTAGCCAGCGATGCCCACATAATGTAAATGAATAAAAAAAACACAGACCAGTCAGTTTGACTTCAGTGATAGGGAAACTTCTGGGAACTATAGTTCAGGATAAAATAAATAGTCACTTAGGCAAGTGCAGGATAATTAAGGAAAGCCAGCATGTATTTATGTTTAATTAACTTGCTGGAGTTTTTTGAGGAGATGACAAAGAAGGTTGATAAAGGCAATGCCGTTGATGTTGTGGCTATGGATTTTCAAAAGGCATTTGATACAGTTCCACACAACACACTTGTGAGCAAGATTCTAACTTATGGGATGAAAGGGAAATTCGATACTTGGATAAGAAATTAGTGAGCGACAAGAAACAGAGAATTGTTTTTCAGATTGGAGGGTTTGTAGGGGTGTTCCTCGGGGGTTAGTGTTGGGGCCCTTGTCCTTCCTGTCTATGTCCTTTGTTGGTGGACTGGGCAGACAAATGGCAGATGAAGTTCAATATAGAGAAGTGTGAGGTGATTCATTTTGGCAGGAAGAATATGGAGAGACAGCATAAAACAAAGGGAAAAACTCTGTAGGAGGTGCAGAAACAAAAGGACCTGAGTGTGCATGTACAGGAGTCATTGAATATGGCAGGGCAGATTGAAGAGAAGAGTACAAATATCTCCTGTAGCCAGTGATTGGTTGTCCTTCACATTTTGTTCAGAATCTTGATCTCCTCTAATTGGATATGCCTTTTCCCTCTGGAACATCCATGGGGAAACCTGTTGGAAGATGCACCACAAAAGTGCTTAAAACTCTGGAGGATTCATATTCCAGACCACCCACCGACTAATTCAAGCATCTGAAGTGTGTTTTCAGAATTTGAGTTGTGTGCCCTGTGGTGACGATGATGGTTGAATGGAGGTGCTGGGCTGGTTCAAAACACAAGTGCCACTGACCATAGCCATGCATGGTAGTTTTGATCTCTCAGGAAGCACACACATGTAGGTCACCCTATGTGAAAGGTATGATGGGACAGTCTTCAAACAAAGGAATTATAGTAGTTGCTCCTGGTTAGAGAGAAAAAAAAACTGGGTGACGAGCCAGTGGGATCCTTTGCTGTTTTTATAGTTGATAGGATTAACATGGCGTGTTTGAATGGCTACATGGTTGCAATTCGTGGCTCCTTCTATCGCAGTGAATCTTACCACTCTGTGAATTGCAATGTCCTGTTAAGTTGCTACTCTTGTCTGTGGGGAGTGGATGAACAATCACGTTTCAGCAAACAATGCATCAGCAACTTATTCGATAGATCAGCTTACAGTTAATTAACTCGGGTTATTTTTGTCCTGACAGGCAATCCGGCAACCCAGATTATAAAAAATGAGGACAGTTATCATTTCCATGAGTACTGGTAGCGTGGTGGCTATGACAGTCGTAGTTAAAGTGCGGGAACTGCATAACTCATTCCTTTGTGAAGTGCAGGCTCTATTCCTCCAAGGAATAAAGATACAGGGCCATTCTCAATCCACTCACTTCTTTAAAGTTGGAATGGGGCAAAAATGTCTGAGCTGCAATAAAAAGCACAACGGGAGACATTGAGGCAGTTGCCAGAAGTTCAAAACAAGGAAAAATCAATGAAGTTAGCTTAAAGAAGAAGCTTTTCTGAATATTTTTTGACAACTGGTGGAATCCTTAGTGCTTCTAATGTCAGAGGTCGTGGCTTCAGAAAATACCACAAACCTAAAATCCATCCTGTTCCTCAATTACAAAAGAAAAGTATATGACACTTGTGCAGACACAGGCTATTTGACAACACTGGCCTATTGTTCATTCCCTTCAAAGCTTTGGAAACTGAAGATATAGGCCCAGATGTTCCAGCCAGTGTCAGTGCTTTGTGCACTGCTGCTCCTGGTGAGGGTTTCTGTGCCCTGACCATATTGCATTATGTCAACAGAGACTCCAATCCTGGTTGCAGCAGCGATGGGTCAGCGCAGCATTTCAAGCGGAAGACAGTTGAGTACAGGAGGAGAAGGATGATGAGAGGACATGACCAACGTTCTTACAACAGTAGCTGCCATATTCAGGTTAGTTTTTAAAGGTTTCAAGTCTTTTAGTGGGTGAGTGCATGAGTGGGTGGTTGAGCGAGTGGGTGGGCAAGTGAGTGGGTAGGTGATTGAGTACATTAGTGAGTGAATAGAGCAGTGTATGTGCGTAGTGAGTGGGTTAGAGAATGAATGGATGAGTGAGTGGGTTAGAGAATGAATGGATGTGAGTGGATTAGTGAGTGGTTGATTTGGTGAGCAGGTGAGTGAGTGAGTGAGTTGGTCAGTAAGTGAGTGGGTGAATGAGATGGGAGAAGGTAGTTAGGTCAAGGTAATCAGGTGGGGGCTATTTGAGTCGGGAGGGGTGCAGTTAGGTCAGAGCAGTGGAATGATCATATCGGGGTGGTTAAATTGTAGGGTAGTTGGATTGCAAAGGTGGGTTGTAGAAGAGAGTTGTGTCGGAGGGAGGTGATTTAGGTGGTTTGTTGTGGGAGAGAGAGTTGGGTCAGGTGGAGGTGATTGGTGGAGGGGTGATTCGTGGAAGAGAGAGTTGGGTTGGGGGAGAGCGATGGGGGTGTTGTGGGAGAGAGAGTGGTCGGGGGAGGTGATTGATCGGGGGGGAGGCGGGACAGGGGGAGATAATTGATTGGGGAGTGTTGTGGAAAAGAGAGTGATTGGGGGAGGTGATTAATTGGGGGGTGTTGGGGGAGAGAGAATTGGGTTGGGGAGAGGGAATTGGTTGCGGGGAAAGGGATTGGGGTGATGTTGTGGGAGAAAGAGTGGTCAGGGGGAGATGATTGATTGGGGGGTGTTACAGGAGAGAGAGTTGAGTGAGGGGAAAGGTGATTTGGGGGGTGTTGAGGGAGAGAGAGTGGTCAGGGGGAGATGATTGATTGGGGGAGGTGTTTGGGGAGAGAGAGTTGGGTCAGGGGAAAGTTGATTTGGGGGCATTGGTTGAGATGCTCAGTTCAGTTACATCATTATTCATTGAGTTATGCCAGAGATTAACACGTGTAACATTTCCAGCGTAAGTCCCCGGTATGTCTCGCGTATCTGGCCTAAGTCTCCAATACTGAGATCAGTGTATAAGTCATTTGTGTTCATAATACCTTCACGAAGAAGGCTTTTTTGGTGTTCTTTTCAGCGTAATTGCCTACAATTTTTACAGTTCAGTCCAAATCAATTTTCATCCAATAACTGTGGAGTTCATTTGAATGTTTTATGCATTTCTTGTTAAAAGTTTCATTTACACTTGACAATGGGATAGGCTGATTAATGTTTTACTGAGAAATGTTATGCCTAGACAAGGATTTCTACAGACAGCTTATTAAAAATACCAATTTGGAGCGTTTTAAACTCATCCATACAATCCTTCGTTCTGCGACGCAGCGTAAATTAAACCACAAAAACTTTACCATTATAAAATATGAACAAACCTTTTGTGAAAAATTATTGCTGTACAAAAGACATGACGCCTAACAAGTTTAGCTGTCTTTGGGCAAAATTAGATATGGGAATAAAATATTCACATGCTGAGCATTAAAGGATAAATTAGAGCGGATTTTAGTTTTCTTACTTTTATAATTGAATACAAAATTACATTTCACACAAGTTGTGTGAACCTCTACAGCTGGGTCAGACTTTTTCAGGAGCTGTCTTTCTGTTTTGAATTTACTATATTTGCTCAATACATGCATAGATATTCTAAACATAAAATTTGAAGTTGTGCTCAGTGGATAGCACTTCAATGAGGGATCAGAACTGACTAAATTCCAATGGATATTAAAACTCCTTTACTATTATTCTTCTACCGTACCTTTAAATCCCAATTTTTAATTGGTTGACACACAGTTCACAGCCATTGCCAGAAACTTCTTTATTGGATCTGGAGTTTATGTAGACATTTTGTATGATAATGCTTGCTACATTATTGCTCTGTGTATCAAGTGTGTGTGAGTATACTTTTGTGTGTGGTATATATATACTGCTACTACTACATTCCCATCCACCATCTTTGCTACAAGAATTCAGCTGAATGCTTCATACATATATTAATAATCTGATTTTAGTTTCAAATGGAAATTTGATCGACTGAGGTTAGTTCACCGAGGCTTCAAGAACTTAGCCAATGTCCCTTGCTGATACTTTCCTGATTATTGCATGATTCAACATTCTCATTAGAAGGAGCCCTTCCCTCATGATATTTTGCTTCAGGTTTCATCTGATCCTTCACTGTAGCTACACACAAAGGAAAATGAGCTGGTCATCGGAACAGCCCTATTGTGCTGGTAAATAATGTCACAATTAATAAGTAAAGGAGCTTGGCAGCTGATATAAGATATTGAAGAGAATATAAGGTACTTTGAGAAAAGAAGGGATTTGGAAGGTTCAACATTTTCTCATTCTGCATGTTCTAATGGGCTCTCAGCAAATTAATTTGGCATTTGATATTGAGGATAGTGAGGTCAAGTGACCATTGCTGTTACTGTTTAGTCAACATGGAGTTAAATGTCCATAGGTTGCTTGATGTGCAAATAAATTGGTGTTGAGTTCTAGGATTGGTGTTTCAATTCATGGAAATGGATGAAGTCTGAGGGAAGATTGTTTCAGCGCCTTTGCTAGTCACAGCCTCAGAAATAGACTTCCCAATAATGATCAACACCACTTCCATAGGGGTTAGGACATGCAGGTGCCTTTGTCACACTCTGTGTTAGCTTTAATTGCCTCAAATTGTATGTCACAAACTTTTTGGGTATTGCTTTGTCATGGATGAATTGCTGGTGTTGTTTTCAAGCTGTGAGACATGGATGTAAGGCTTGTAGCAACGCTGTTTGTCAAGCTAAAGTGAAGAGTATGAATGTATGAGTCCTGACTGATAGAAATTGTTGAAAGGCAGTATGTGCATTGAGTAGTGTGTGAGGTGAGCTCTGCAGTCAGCAGGATGTGGCATATGAAGATACATTCACTGACCTTGACCATCTGTGTGAGGTCAATCACGTTCCATCAGCACTACATCCAGATCCTTGCGGCTTGTCTCCTGACATTGATCTCCACAGCTATCTGTTCCCACTACCTGATGGGTTTGTGCTTGCAGGGCCTTCTGGCTCCCTGCAGATATAGAAGATTACACTTACACTCCACTTCCTGCACCAACGCTTCCAACATCCAAAAACCTTAAAAATTTGCTTTCATCCCTATTGCGCCATTCTTCACCGCTTCCTGGGTCAGACTTACATCCTGCACAACTACCGGTACTTGTTCCAAACCCTATGCACCTACCCTTTAAGAGGTCATAGAGTCATGGAGAAATACAGCACGAAACAGGCTCTAGAGCCCAATTCGTCCATGCCGACCAGGCTTCCTAAACTGAAATAGTCCCATTTGTCTGAGTTTGGCCCATATGCCTCTAAACCTTTCCCATCCATATACCTGTCCAAAGGCCTTCTAAATGTTGTAATTGTATTCCCCTCTACCACCTCTTCTAGCAGCTCATTCCATATACACACCACCCTCCGAGTGAAAAAGTTGCCTCTTAAATTGCCTTTTAAATCTTTCCCCTCTCACCTTAAACTCTAGTTTTGGACTCCTGTACCCTGGGGAAAAGACCTTGGCTCTTCACCTTATCTATACCCCTTATGATTTTATAAACCTCTATAAAGTCACCCCTCATCCTCCTATGCTCCAGGGAAAAAAGTCCCAACCTATCCAGTCTCTCCTTACAATTCAAACCTTCCAGTCCCAGTAACATTCTTGTAAATCCCAGTTGATCAAGATCCCATTGTAGTCTTAGATAACCTTCTTCACTGTCCACTATGCCATCAATTATGGTGTCATTCACAAACTTACTAACCATGCCTTCTATATTCTCAACAGTGGACCCAGCACCAATTCCTGTGGCACATTGCTGGTTACAGGCCTCCAGTCTGAAAAACAATCCTCTACGACCACCCTCTATCGCCTACTGGCAAGTCAATTTTGTATCCAATTGGCTATTTCTTCCAGGATCCCATGTGATCTAACCTTACTAACCAGTCTACCATGCGGGACCTTGCCAAAGGCATTGCTAAAGTCCATGTAGACAATGTCTATGGCACTGCCCTCATCTATTTTCTTGATCAAAAAACTCTATCAAATTTGTAAGACGATTTCCCATGCACAAAGCCATGTTGACTATCCCTAATCAATCCTTGCCTTTCAAATGCATGTGGATCCTGTCTCTCATAATCCCCTCAAACAACTTTTCTACCACGGAGGTATAAAAAGGCTTTAAGCAGTACAGGTTAGCTTTAACGAGCACTAACAAGTTCTGATTTTGAGCCCCTCCTGATGCATTCAGTCAACAAACAGCATGATTAGTGCTGGATAAATGCAGCAATCATTCAAATGAGCATGTAGCATCAAGTTGCCTGTATTACATTGAATTAGCTAAAACTAATTGCACATCATGAACCCTTTGTTCATTTTCAGGAGCTTTTCAATTTGTCAGCCGCAACCACCCCCCACTACCGCTACAGCCTCCGCATGTATTATACTGTTCTGAGAGGGACTTGGTTCTTAGACAGACTGTGGACGTACTCGGGTGCCTGCTGAACACTTGTTTATTAGGACTATATCTGAACAGGTTACAGAGTAGGCATGTTGCTCCTCGGCATGATTCCAACCTCCCTCTCAAGTCTAGCAAATGACTGACTGATGCCAGTGGCACATCATCTTCTATGTCATTCATTATCACATCTCATCTGTTAACCCTTTGTACTACTACACCTTTCCTTC
Organism: Mustelus asterias; assembly: GCF_964213995.1. NCBI lineage: Eukaryota > Metazoa > Chordata > Chondrichthyes > Carcharhiniformes > Triakidae > Mustelus > Mustelus asterias. The sequence continues at coordinate 39,165,243 of NC_135817.1, forward strand.
CTACTTTTTAACAATATGAAACTATGTCTTAAAATATTTTACATTACATTTCTGTAATTCCTTTTTTTTACAACTACAGATTCTAGCAAACTTTAATTTCTATTTTTCCCCTCCCCAAGTCACAGTCCTGGAGGATTCAATATCTCTAGGTATTCTTGGGCCTTAGGGACGACATCTTGGAGACATGACGGTTTTCCTCTGAATCTGGCAAGACATCAGCATATGCAGAATAGAAAAACACTTATCAGCATTGCTAGGAAACAGAGTGTTGATTTCAAGGTGACTGACTGCAAGTACAATGAAGACATTCCAACTAAAGTCTGATCCAAAAGAGAAGAATGAAGAGAATCAATCTTTGGACCTGTTGGGACTAGAAGAGAATAACTCATGAAACTCTGAGGAACTTGTTCTCCCATGAAGGACTCTGGCAAGAAATTTGAGGAGGAGTGATCTTCAAATCCATGGGAGGCTGTCACAGCTGTATTAAGGACTGAAAAGGATTGATGATCTAAGGTTCCAGTGAACCTCGATGTCAAAGGAAAAATGATCAATTTCCTGTAAAACTGTCAGGAAATGAAGAAGAGACGATTTCCCAATGATATTTTGGGAGGACAGTCTGCTTTCTTGAGGCAGTGGTAAGAGAGCTACAGTTCTCTCTGTACTAGGTTGCTTCACTATGGGCAATGGGAAGATTTGCTGAGAATACGGAGCCAAGACAGCCTCAACTTCTGTAGTGAGAGGAACTTCCTGGAGACAAATAGGGACAAGGTTGCTGTACAGGATTCTGAAGATTCTGTCCCAGGTTTTGTGTTGATCTCCAGCTCTGAAGAGAAGACGGCTTTCAGCTGGGACTGATGCACAGGTGCCAATTGACTTTTACCCTGGGAAAGCACTACTTCTTTAGCAGTGTGATCCTCTCTGGACTCTAATCTGGACTCAGGCAAAGCATTCTCAGTGGGATATTCTTCATGGACAATGGGAGGTAAGGTAAGCAATAGCTTGGTAGACTCAGTGGAACTAGGATCTGAATGCTGCTCGGCTACTAAAAGCACAGCTGATTCTCCTAAAGGACAACAGAGACTTTGTAAGGTGCATCAGTCAACAGGAAAGAGAAATAATTTTCTCGGATCTTAATCTCCAAGCGATCATTCAGCACTGCAAGGAATTCTTCCTCGTCACTCTCTCAGAAGAGCCAATTCAAATCCATGGCAATTGTCACTGTCTGCTGCGGCGGCTTCTGTATCCTCCACCTCTGGCCTTACTCTGTGAAGAACTAAGAGATTCATAGCTCCCATGTGTGGCCTGAGAATACTGGATGGTGTCTCTGTGAAAGAAAGGAACTTGCTGCTGATTTTATATAATCCCTCAGCTTCTGAAGGCTGAATTTCCACTGCTTCTAAATAACAAGTTGAAGACTGTTGCATGAAAGACAGAGAGTTGTTCAAATGACAAGCATCATCTGGTTTTGCTAGGATTCCTAGAAGTATGCCAACATCACCATTCAGCAAGAATATTGATTGTGAAGAACATAGAGAGAGCCAACACTGGGGACAATTTTACCATCACGTTGCATTTGTTTTCGGGCGTGATGTGGTGATAAAGTCGGGCGGGCACGATCGGTGCCTTTTTTCACGACTGGCGCCATTTTATGAGCGCCGGATTTCCAGTGCAGTCAGCCTCGCAATGGAAATGGGCGGGAGGCAGGTTAATATATGGAAATTTATTATAATGTTATTGTAGATACGTTTAGTGAGCCCGTGCTCAATTGTCCAGGCCTGCCCACCTTTATGACCGCGCTGGGAAAGGCCCGCACCGGCAAGGAATAGACATGGTCCCCATGAACGGGGAGCAGTTGGAACCGGAGGCTATTGAGGCCCCCCTCCCACCCCTGGGGAGGCCAAAGGCAGGGGGGGTGCCTTTTGGGCAGTGCCAGACTAGCAGTGCCACCCTGGCACCTGGGTAATGGGGTGGGGGCAGTGGGGGCGGGACCAGTGGACACGGGGTCAATGAGGAGGAAGGGGCAAATGGGGGAAGAGGGGGCCTGCTGCCACTCTGCAGCAATTGGTGGGGGGAGGGCAGCGGGTCTGAGGTTGGTAGGGGGAGGGTGGTGGGTCCGTGATCGGTGGGGGGAGGGTGGTGGGTCTGAGATTGGTGGGGGGAATGCGGCGGGTCTGCGATTGGTTGGGGGAGGGCGGCGGGTCTGCGATTGGTTGGGGGGAGGGCGGCGGGTCTGCGATCAGTGGGGGGGAGGGCAGTGGGTCCGCAATTGGGGGGCGGGCGGTGGGTCCGCGATTGGTGGGGGAGAGGGTGTCTGTGATCGGTCTGGGTGGCAGGGGGGTCAGCAGGGGCTATATCGCAGGCTGCGGGCCCCTGCGATTGCAGGGGGGAGCTGCTTCAGGCAGCCTGCACTAGCTCAGACCCCTGCTACTGCTAATGCGCATGTGCAGCATCAGAGGCTTACATATGTGCACTACCTCCCTCTGGAAGCAACCTAGTACAGGTTGCTTCTGCAGTGAGCAACCGGCTTGCTGATATTTTTGCAGGCAGAGTCCACATGGTGGGGACTGAAAAGATGCCCAAAAGACAGATCTGAAATCTCCTAGTTTCATGTCCACCCAGCACTTAGAGAAACAATGGTAAAATTGCCCACCTGGTGTGGGACTTTTTTCTTAGACAGACTGTAGACACACTCTGGTATCTGATTAATACTTGTTTATTAATACTACATTTAATCAGATTACAGAGTCGGCATAGAGCTCTTGTATATGATTTAAGCCTCTTCCTGCACAGTCCGACTGACTGATAGGGCGGGATCTTCCAGCTGCACTCGCCCCAAGGCTGGAAAATCCCACCCGAGTTTAACAGACCTTTGCGTGGCCCATGTCCCGCCTGCTACGATTCCTGTGGCAGATGGGACAGGAAAATTCTGCCCATGATGTTTCATCATTCTATATTAGCATATCCCATCTGTTAACTCTTTATCCTACAATACAATTAACCTCTTGGTAAGTTATTGACATAACCTAATGAATAAATGTCATGTTTAATCCAGCAATTTATTTTCAATTTTAAAAGAACATCAAAGTTGTTTACTTGAAATCTTTCCTGACTGCAATTCCTTTGAGAAAACAAAACCTTAACCAACTATTAAAATTCGCATTAAGTTTAAAGTTTATTTATTAGTGTCACAAGTAGGCTTACATTAACACTGCAATGAATTTACTGTGAAAGTCCCTTAGATATAGAATATATATAGATGTAACTGAATATGTTTCTTGTTAGCCAAAATAATTCATAAAATTAGAATATCAGACTTTTACCTTAATCTAAAGCATTTAGTTTTCTTAAGATTGCAGCAGATTTTATACAAATGCTCCTTCCTTTGGATATTTGCAAACACCATCTAATTCCAATATACAATACTGTTCCTCATCAGTGTTGCTATTCCTCTTTTAGAAAATGTTGCTGTATTGGCATTATCTTTGGAAGCTTGGAGCGGTCTTGTCTGCATACATTTTTCTTCTAATTAAACTGGAGGGATTGTGTTATCAGAGACAATCGAATTAAAAATACAGTGACCTTTTAAAACACTACTGAGTCAAAGCTGGATTCACTCGGCTATCTCATATTTGACTGTTTCCTATTACACGGTTTGATAGTGTAATATTATTTTAATGTATTTTAAAGCTGCTTTTGTTTAATATTTCATGTAAACTCCTATTGAAAAAGGTCAAGTCCATTGAGTTCCAAAATTTATCAAGAATGTATTGAAATGGTGCAGAAATCTATTCTTGCTCTTCATAGACTGCAAATCAATACAAAAAAGCAAACTAACAGATCTAGTTGTAAAAGCCCAAAGGTTAACTGTTCAAATCCTCCTGACTTCAATTGCCATTCAAAACCAGCTGCTCTTTGTTGACAAATTCTGCCACTTGCTTTGTTGTGTTGCCAGATGCAGGGTTGGAGTGTTTTATTACCATTTGCTCTAAAGATTGCTCTGGCAAAGATTTCAACCCTTCCTACTCCCTGGAAGAATTTTGATGGACATCTCACTTAAAAGAAATTTCCTGGAATGTGTGTCTACTTAATTTTATTCCTCCTTAATCTTCAAAGCAGGATTAAACCTTTATGTTCTTCTTGCTGCCAGGTTATGATGAGATACTGGCACAGACACAATGGGCTGAATGGCCTCCTTCTGCACTGTATTATTCTGTAATTCTATGATTGCCCACAGCACATCTGTTTGATAATGTCCCTCATTCAGTATTGCACAAAGAACCAAAAATGTAAAGGAAATATTGCCACTAGGATTGCTCAATGTCTCAGCAGTTAAAGAAATTCTGCTTCAGTGCTGAATCCTTCAGGAATGTAGCAAATTCAATTCCTGGTCCATGCTGAATTGGATGGCTTTGTACTGAGTAGCTGGAGGAACTGAACTGATATCTGCACACTTGGAATAGTGAGCTGTGAGCTGTTGTAGTGTCAAGTGTCAAGTATACTGAGGGTGTAATCGGCAGTGGGTGAAGCTGCTCATAGGCAAGATGGCTGGCCATACACAATCTTGATGTGGAGATGCCGACGTTGGACTGGGGTAAACACAGTAAGAAGTCTCACAACACCAGGTTAAAGTCCAACAGGTTTATTTGGTAGCAAAAGCCACTAGCTTTCGGAGCGCTGCTCCTTCGTCAGGTAAGTGGGAGCTCTGTTCACAAACAGGGCATATAAAGACACAAACTCAATTTACAAAATAATGGTTGGAATGCGAGTCTTTACAGGTAATCAAGTCTTAAAGGTGCAGACAATGTGAGTGGAGAGAGGGTTAAGCACAGGTTAAAGAGATGTGTATTGTCTCCAGCAGATTTCTAATGCTGATCTGCTGGCATTTCTGTTCTGAAGTGTGGGCATTTAGTGCTGGCAGTTTTAGATGTGGCTCTGTTGACTCTCTCTGAGATTGAATAGCTCGATGACATTCATTTTACAGAAGCAGCAGACACTGGAGTAAAGCACCAGAGGGGTAGAACATAGAACATAGAACATTACAGCGCAGAACAGGCCCTTCGGCCCACGATGTTGCACCGACCAGTTAAAAAAAAACTGTGACCCTCCAACCTAAACCAATTTCTTTTCGTCCATGAACCTATCTACGGATCTCTTAAACGCCCCCAAACTAGGCGCATTTACTACTGATGCTGGCAGGGCATTCCAATCCCTCACCACCCTCTGGGTCAGTTGTCGACCTTGAAGAAAAGAAAGAAGATTTTAGAAAATTAAAAGCTATGAAATTAAAAGAGATGTTGCCTTGAGGGCGGTGGGAAAAAATTAAAAGTGAATTTTACTTTCCTGCAGAAAGTTCCTGTATTAAGTATGCTTCCAACCGTTGTAAATGTAATACTATTTTGCTCTGAATAAACTTAGCACATTCATCTCTGATGCAAAAGGCTCAATGTATCAGAGTCTTGTGTGGATATTTGTCAATATATTCAAATATATTCACAATTGTGTATTCACATTCACAATTTGTGGTCATGGAAACCACTAATGTAAATGACGAAAAATATGTAGAAGACTGTAACCATGCAATTTGTTCTGTCCAATGACACAACAGAGAATGTAACTCCCAGAATTTCCTGCAACAGCATCACTGGCAGAATTTGGCCTGCAGTTGGTGCTGTGAATTGTACTGATGTAATATATTATATTCAACAACATATCATGGATCACATCATGAACAAGTTACTGGTCATATTGTTTTTTAAAAAATTTTCCTTTCTGTTTTTATAGGACGTGGGTTTTGCTGCAACCAGCATTTGCTTTCCTTAAACTATGTGGCTTGCTAGGTCAATGCAGAGGACAGTCTAGACTCAACCACGTTGCTGTGGGATGGATCCACCACATGTAAGAGCAGGGAAGATCCTAAACGACATTAATGAACCAGATGGCTTTGTGCTGCACATGACATGAGTTGTCATTGTCACCATCACTGAGAGTAGGGCTTGAATTTTCCTAAAGATGGAAAGGGCTCTGCACCTTACCAAAATGGCGCTGGATTCCACCAGTCCAACCTCTGAACCTGGCACCACCATTTTCACAGGGTGAGGGTGTGGAGCGCAGGGGAGGAGGGTGGCGGTGGTGGAACAGGCACAGGTTGTATTTTGCACATGCATGGTTCACCAAGGCAGCTGCATATCTAAAAGTACAGCTGCCTTGAGTTAGATGCAATTCTCCTCACCCATTCTCTGAATGTGTGTGACCAGAGCAAGCTATTCCTGTTCTGTTCATCATGCACTGGAAACTGCAATGACTCATTCATCCTGAGGAATTCCCAAATACCTCAACTTTTTCAAACACCAGTACAGGTCTGCAGTACCCCTGGGTACCCCGACCGAGGTGGCTAATGACCCTCTCTAGGCAGCTGCAAACAAATCCTGACTGACACTAAAACAACAGCCATGTGGTGACGTGCAGTACAATAGTGCAGGTTATTGGTATTCTCAAAATGTGCTTCCAGAACCTTGCCATCCTGTGCCTACTCAAACCATGCCAGTAGGAAGCAGGACTTTACATCCAATATCTATAGATGCGATTGTATGTACTAACAGTACTGCAGCTAAAGCGCATTGTGCTGGGTGAGGCCACAACTGTGTTAGAGCAACACCTTTAATTACCTTCCACTTTATCCAGCCACAACAATATCCAGTTTCAGGAGTGTGAAACCCCTGCAACGTTTAACCCTGCCAGAAACCTCAGCTCCCTTCTAAATTACAACCTCTATCACTTAGAAGACAAAGGTTTCCAGAGAAGTGTGGAGACTATGGAAGCATGCTTCCCTGGAGCATTCATGACATCTTGATATTGGAGCATCCACTTACGTGAGTATGATTATTGATCCTCCCTTAAAGTCAAACATTGTTGGACAAGAGATGCTGCAAAGAGTATCTCAATCCGCAACCCTTGTGTATGTTGACATTATCTGAAGGTCTGGAGAAGGAAACAGCCTTCCACTGCCAGTTATACATGGACACAACCTTGCTCCTGATGGTGTCAATGTGAGATAGACTTCAGCATGTAGTATTTACTGGCACTGGTAAGGACCACTTTCATTCTGTTTAAGTTCTCACTGAGGGCTTACGTGTAAAAAAGCAGACTCAGAGATTTTTGAGTAGAGTGATATGTATTTCAAAATGCTATTTGATATATGTACAAAGTTATAGTAGCACCATGGTGATCCTATTAGTGATCGAGGTGACATGGTACCCTGCACTTGCGATCACACCTATGAAGTGCCCCCATGTTGCCTCAGAGGAGCTGGAGGCAGCCTTCTGTTCTATGCCAATGTGAGGAGCGTGGTGGCTGGCCTCATTGTGCAAGGACACGTTGGGGACTTAGTTCAGCATGGCCTCTGCATATTTACAGGGGCAGCTGTTGTCATCGGCACATTTAGAGCAAAGGCTCTGGCAGAGGGGCTGGGGAACCAGGAGAAGATGAAGCTACTGAATACCTTCACCCTTATTTATCTGAGTCCTATTTCCAACCAGAATTTCATCCAACTCCCTTTTTATTTTACATTGCGGAACTATGTCAACCTTCTCATGCCTTAAATTCCCCCAGAAGAGGTGATGCTGAAGAATTGCCATCTCACTGGTACTCCAAACAAATAATACATTTCTAGGATTTGATGATATAAACCATCCTCAATTTCATCATTTCAACCCTCCCAACTGCCTTTCTAGTGGATGAAACATAAATAAAGCAGATGTATTTGCTGGTACCAGCTGATCAAGCCATTGACCAATATTGACTCCCATTTAATCAGTGCCTTGATTTTAAAATTCCCATCCTTGTTTTCAGATCCTTCTATGGTTTGGCCCCTCCCTAGCTCTGCAATTTACTCCAGCCCTGCAAATCTTTAAGATATCTGTACTCTAATTCTAGCCTCACATCTTCAGTTAAGTCAGCCCTCATCTCTGGAATTCACTCCCTACACCTCCCCATCCCTCTACCTTTCTTTCCTCCTTTAAGACACTCACTAAAATCTACCTCTCTGACCAAGCTTTTGGTGATCTGATCTAATATCTCCTGTGTGACTCTGTGTCATATTCTGTTTTATAATGCCCCCGTGAAACATCTTGGGATGTTTTACTACATTAAAGGCACTATATAAATAAAAGCTGCTGTTGTTGGAAGGATACACTTTCTTTAGGGCATGTGCAGCCAAAGATTCACAAGTTGATTTATTGGATGAGAGGGCTGTCCAGTGAGGAGAAATTGAAAAGAATGAGCCAATATTTTCCAGAGTTTAGAAGAAAAAGAAATGAGATGACAGCAAGCGACTTTCTATTTCAGTGAAATGTAAAAATGTAGGTTTAGTAAGGGCATGTAAACGCTCAGACAACAATGTCCACCCTTATATTCTCTGACTTGCTAAGTGCAATAATATGGGTGATTTACTAGCAAACCTATGTCTATGTGCACTTCTTTTGAACTTTGCATCTTCATATATAATGGGAACTGCCCATGGAGATTTATTATTGTAGTAATTGTGTTCTCTTGCCAGTGTTAGTGCTGGAACACTTCTGTTTTACTTCTTCCAGTTCCACATTCTGCACTGCAGAGGTTAAAAAATTCAATAAGGTCCAGAAATGGGCACATGGATCTCCATGATTGATTACCCCAAGCCAGTTGCTTCTAATGCAAGCAGCACATACACTTTGTGTGCCTGCTCATTTCCATGATTGTAGCTTGCAGCCAAGGGGGCTACAAAACTGTGATACATTAGCACCACTTAATGGCAGAACACACCTCTTAAAGATATATGTTCTGTCTGTAGCAGGTGCTAGGAGTGACTGTGGAAGGATGTTCAAGCTAGAAGAACACAAAATAATGGCACAACAGTGCGGAAAGTGTCATTCCAAAGTCTTCGACTCAAAACTGGAGACCTTGTTGCAGGAAGTGGACAGGAATAGAGACGTGCTTTATCCAGAGGGAACCAGGAGACTGTCCAAACAAACGCTGTGAAGGCATTGGGAACAAATTGATGTTGTGATCAATTCCAGCCATGAAGTCCCGAGGACCTGCAATGCCGCAAGAAGTTCAAGGATCTCACATGAGTGGTCAAGGTCACTGAATGAATCTTTGGAAGCTAAATACTTACAACTGAACTGCTAGCCTCAAACAGTGCTCAACTCATCACTGCCGCTTCATACAACTACCAATATTTTCGATCAACCATGATTCAAAACACAATAAGTATTCACTAAACCTTCAGAAAATTAGCACTGCTGCAAGCTTCATACAAGCATCTCACAGGCGACACAGTCGGATAGCAATTCAACCACATCAGGTGTGTTGTAGGTAAATAATACCTCTGAGACTAGTCGTGAGTCAAAATACAGTGGTTTATTTTCACAAGCTTGTGGGAGAAGTCCAATCCCTAACACGGTCTCCAGACATCTCATTGAATACGAGTTACGATCAAACATTTATACACATATTTTCGCCCCTGGTCACGTCCGCATCTTCCCACGATTATTACTGTCTCAGCGATTCCATCCTTCGTGTAGTCCGCATAATCGTGGCCATGTCAAGGCTGTATGTTTTGTCGCCTCTATGTGGACTCCTGTGAGTTGTTTAGATTATAATTTTGCACAAGCAAGTTAACTGACGTACAGGGGCCTATATAACACTTTATATTGGTGAGAATGAATAGTATATAATGAATATATATGAATCTATGATTATACGATCACAGAAGGCATGCATGTAAGCTCCACCATGTTAAACAGCAAAGTACATAATATAAAAGAACATAAAATGGAGTCTAGCTTAGCTTATACTAGCTGGGTTAGCCACATTCCTGAACACGATTAGCTGGGAACATCATGAGCTTGTACACAGCAGCTGCTTCTCTTATCTGTTTGGATACACGAAAACGAGCTCTGTAGACAGGAAAACAATGAGCTCTCCAATGCTTCTCACAAATCTCTAAGTATTACAATGCTTAGCACAAATCTTAAGTGTTACAAAGTTCATTAACCCATTCCCGTCTTCATTCCCCTCTTTTGGTCGGGCCAGGTCCAAACATGGCCCCATGACCAATTCAGAACCACATGTTATCAGCATATGGGCCTAGCTCCTTTGCCAGGAGGTTTGCCCCCTCTGCCTGTATACTTGCGCCCGGCATAATCCGCGCTGTTACCGTTTTACAACAGGCATCCAATAATGCCATACAAGCACAGCAAGCAATTACAATTACAATTAATACAATCAATCCATGCATCAGGTATGAACCCCACGACCCGAACCATTGCCCAAGCCAGCCCGGAGAGTTATAATTATGATATTGGCTCCCCTCATCCTGTATTGTTTTCGCCACGTGTTTAATACGATCTGCCAAGCGAGTTATATTCTCCGAAGCATCGGGAATATACATACAGCATTCGGAGCCAACTATAGCGCATGTTCCTCCTTGGGAGGCTAGCACATAATCGAGTGCCAATTGGTTCTGTAATGCCACAGTCCGAATAGCTACGACCTCTGCTGATATTTCAGAGGCGGCCGTGCTCACCTCCTCGAATCCATCTTTGGTCTCATTTGCAATTTTCTCTAGGGTTGAGGCCATCCGTATAAGTTCCTGTGCTGCCTTTGCCGTCCCATAAAGTGGGTAGGCTATCATGAAGAACCATTCTGTCTCACTAATGGCTCACTTAGCCCTAAGCAGGTGTATCTCAGGGTGGTCCCGTAAGTCAGTGTAATGGTTAATATAGGGCACCACATATGCCAAATAACACGATCCTGCCCAACTCCAGGGAAGCCACGGATAGGCATTGTTTCCACCCACAAAATAGGTACCGTTATATGCAGTCATCCCGCTTACATAAGTGGAGGAGAGGCTAACCGGGACGGTGGCTGTGGGGCACTGGATTGTGACCTGTACCATGGCCCATGCGTCATTAGTGACATTAATCTACTGTATACAGTAGCTACGGCCAACAGATATGATTCCATTTCTTATCAGGCTGATAGATCCCCTTTGTAGACTTTTCACAATGAAATAGGGTGGGGAATCTGATCTGTCATAGCTGGGTTGGTAATGTTTCTTAAAGGTCGATAAAGTTCACCCTCCGCCCCTTAGCTCTAAAACAACATCACTGTTGCTGATATTAAACGTACCCTGCATGGTGGTACCTGATGGGGTTTTGAATGTCAGTTTCCTAGTCCCTTCCTGGGTTCCATTGTGATTTAAAATCCATTCTATCATTTCCGGAGCTGATAAAGGGATAGGGAATAAAGGATTTCCTCCCTTTCCTCCGTGCGTGGGAATGTGTGAACAGACCCAGCACTTGCTCAGATTCAATTGTGATGCATACAGATAAAACATATACACAAAGGTGTTCATACAATAGACAGAGTCATCGTTACAGAGATGTTCACTGTGCCTCATCCCTAAATCCTCATAATTCCATCTATACTTTCCCGCTATGGCTAACAGGACCAGGGTCGTGAGAAGCATCCTATCACTTACTAATAATCCGCACGACCGTTATACAATGGGTCAAAGGCTATACCTCCCGTGCGCCACTTCCCGCGAGCCCGTTCAGCTTGCTTGGAGGTCAGTCGTTGTCTGTTTATTTCTGCAATTGAAGTATATCACATATTTTTCCAATTAGTTCCAACATATTCTTTCAACCGAGTCTAATGTTTCCATATACCTTTCCCTCTTATGTCTATATAGGCACAGGTGTCTCCAGTAATTATAACGTCATATGGCCCATTCCATTTCGGTGCAAACCCCGGCTTGTCAGGTAGTGTTTTCACTAGGACGTCCCACTGTTGGGACGTCATAGAGCATTTCAAGCTCTCTCTCCGCTTCTCTTATTTCCTGATTGTCTTTTACCAATTTGCACATCCCTTTTAGTTGGGTGCTTAGTTCCAAAACATATCTCCTGATTTCATCTTTTAGTGGACCTACATCGGTCCCACCGGTTATGATGCTTTCTGGTAATTGCATCGCCCGTCCTGTCATTAGTTCATAAGTGGTTAATCCGGTTGTCCGGTTTGTGGTAGCCCTTAATCTCATTAGTACAGTGGGCAATACCTCTGTCCACATTTTTCCCGATGTTTGTATGGCTTTAGCTAATGCATTATACATTTAATTACATGTCCCCCTTCCATAGAAAGCTTAGTGTGAATCAAATAACACTTTGCACTGGCTGCAGCTGGACATCCATTCATTTGTATATAATCCTATCAAAAGACATCGCTTTCCCCATTAAAATCACATGCCATACAGCTCCAATCTTTATATGCTGTATTCTCACATTATATCTAATTTGATCATTTGTTTGCGTGCAAGCGCTGCATTACATTACTTCATGAAGTACCTGCAAAAAAGTGCATTCAAATGCCTAGCACCAACATTTAGCTTGGAAATAAATAGCCTTTTCTCCTACAGAATTATGTTTTATCAATACACAATATATTATATAAAATTGGTTAAGGCTTTTCAGGATTTGATTTTATGCTCAGGTCTATATGGCATTGCTTATACGGTATAATAATCGAGCGGCAGTTGTATCATGCTGCTTTACACATCATAACTGTGATATCCAAACCCTTTTAATTTAAGCCGTTTCCATTTTTAAACTGAGCTCCAGATCAAAACCTCCGTACTCTAGGAAAATAACAGGCGCCAAATCAAAATCAAAGTAGGTACAATACATACTAGTTAATTGATTAGAAACATTTTGGTTTGCTTCTTAACTGGCTAGATTTTAAGCTTTGCAGTGTTTTTATATTTGGCAAACCTTGAACAATAGTTGGCACATGAGATTCCAACAGCAGTACATAATTTTAACTAGTTACAGAATACTAAACTATCAGACATTCGTAAATCACTATATTCTGTGAACCTTAATACTGCATTCTAACTGGGCAATTGTCATTGGTGTTGGTTTCCAGAAGTTAGTACTGTAGTCAGGTTTTCCTTTGGATGGGCTAGTCAGAACTATCATCAATGTAAGATGATGTAATTTGTTGCATGTTAATGAAGCAACATAATACAAGCCTTGAATTTCCTAATGTTATTTAGAACTAGTAAAAGGACTGATGGCCAGTTGATAGCAACACAAGTTCCAACAATTCATGGTGTTACAAAGTTTAGCAATGTTTGGCAACAAGTGCAGATTAAAAATACTTAACAACAACATCCTTATCTGCATTGACAACTGAGGTTTTAATTGATTAATCTCCTGCTGGAACTTGGAGTAATCAGAACTCTGATTCATTTCACTAACTTGATATACTTTAAACTGACTCATAGACAATATATTCACCTCATTCTTTTGTTCCTGCTTTTCTACTTTTCCACAAAATTACTTATTTTTTTTAACTTCTCAACTAACTCTCTTATAATTTCGACTTCAAGACAAAGGAAAGAGCACATGGTCCTTCCAAGGTTGAAATCCTTTCTTAACATTAAAACATTAAAGAAAGTAAAACATTCAAAAAGAATACAGAACGTTAATTAAGACGGTCGCTTTTATTCTTCTGTCTTCCAAACTGTAATTAAACTCAAAACAGAAGTAAATTCAAGAAATCTTATCACTTTAATCTCTAACAGTTTTAACACTTCCCCAGCCCCCCCGAGGTTAAACCAAGGTGCAAAGCACTGCATCCACTAACAAACACTCCAGGCTTCAACAGCTCCAATTGCACTATCGTCAAATTTCAACTGGGGGAAAGTAATTTATTAAACTCGCACACAGAGAAGCAATTCACTTTGATCTGCTGTACCCTATTCCACCGCATGAGGCTCTCGATCGCACAATTATATCCTCTCTCTCTCTCTCTCTGTCATACAGAGTCATGTACACAGCCTGATTGTTTCTTTTAACCCTTTACTCCCCTCTTAACTGTTTTGTTGTGGTAATTCTGCTCCAGTAAGTGGGAGCATTCCCTAATACCCTCTGAATCTCTGAACACATGATTTTGTTTCTCCAGTTCCCTTACTCTGGATTCTAACTCTCTAATCTTTTCTTTATTTTCACTCCACTTTTTAGTAGAGGTGACTACTTGCTCAATTAGTCCAGCTAACTGATGTATTAACAATACTTCTATCTTCTTTGTCTTGTTTCTCTTTAGTAGGTAGGGGTCTTCTGTCCATTAATTTCTTTTGCAAAAATCATTTTATTCGTTATGGGTATGGGTAGGTCAGTAATAGATATGGAGGCTCCCCTACTAGTGCAGACACGTAGATTCTACCCTCCTTCTTATCCAAACTCGCGGGGGCTGCCCCTCATTGCCCCTTATTGCAAAACTGGCAGGCAGGGGCCTTCTTTCTATCCCCTTTTGGAGCCCTAAAGTCTCTGGCAAAGTGACCCAGTTTCCCACAGTTATGGCATGCACCTTTTGGTTTAGCTCCTCCACTGTTTGCACTAACATTTTCCTGTTTTATTCGTGGGTATGGTTTCTCATCTGGTCCGTCTCTAATTCCAGATGCCCATTCTACTAATTCATCATAGTTCTGGGTATTGAGAACTCCCATTTTAAGGATTTTTTGGTGAGTTGACGACAGCCCATCTTTCAGATGGTGGAGGGGCTGGCCACGATGGGGTATAGTTTCAGGTGTACTTTATTTAAAGCTGTATAATTAAAACAGTAAAGCAAACAACAACAAACATCCATGCAACCACTTTGTTAAACACACACAGACACACATGGAAGCTTCCAACATTTTAATTTTTGCTTTTGTCATCAGCCCATTTCTTACCCGAGATTGAGGTCTGTTCAATTAATCTGGCCAATTGGTGAACTATGAGAACTCTCATTTTCTTAGTTCTACCTTTCTTTTCCTTTTCCAACCATTTCGATTGTTGGTCTGGTGGGTGGTCTAAATCTCACCCCCCTTTTATCATCTGTTTAATGAGTTTGTCCCTCTTAGTCATATATTCGTTTATCAGGGATCCCGGGGGTCCCCACTGTCCTTGTCACACCATAACATCGATAAGTTTACACTCACCACCTGGAGTCTTCTATTCTCCCTTCTCGCTCTCCCCCTCCTAGGTGCTCTTATCCGAGTTCGGTGATACCTGTCAGGGGTGATCAGATCCCTCCGTACCACCGCTTATACTATATTTGTTAAGCCGACTTTTACATGAAGGCTTTTCCTTCCACTCTGGCGATCACTCAGATGTCTCTTTCTCACTCACGTCTGAACATCACACCTCAGGCAACCTTTTTCCAGACTCTAACACCCATTTCAATTTCCTGACCATCGCATGGGGGATTTCCCCTCTTAACAACCGGTCTAAGGCTGCGTGTTAGAGTCAATTGCCTCCTTGTCATATGTGCTCAGTTCAGACGTCTTTCACTCTCACACTCTCTCATCACAGATGATCACCTACTGTATGTTGACCCTCTCTATCAAGTTCGGTAATCTATTCCGGTGTCCCGGCCGTGGCCATTCGACCAGACCCGTAAACAGATCCCGGGTTTTGGCACCAATTTGTTGTAGGTAAATAATACCTCTGAGACTAGTCGTAAGTCAAAGTACAGTGGTTTATTTTCACAAGCTTGTAGGCGAAGTCCGATCCCTAACGCGGTCTCCAACTTCTCATTGAATACGAGTTAAGATCAAACATTTGTACATATATTTTCGCCCCTGGTCACGTCCGCATCTTCCCATGATTATTGCTGTCTCAGCGATTCCATCCTTCGCGTAGTCCGCGTAATCGTGGCCATGTCAAGGTTGTCTGTTTTGTCGCCTCTATGTGGACTTCTGTGGGTTGTTTAGATTATAAGTTTGCACAGCAAGTTAACTGACATACAGGGGCCTATATAACACTTTGTATCGGTGAGGATGAATAGTATATAATGAATATATATGAATCTATGATTATACGATCACAGAAGGCATGCATGTAAGCTCCACCAAAGTACATAATATAAAAGAACATAAAATGGAATCTAGCTTAGCTTATACTAGCTGGGTTAGCCACATTCCTGAACACGATTAGCTAGGAACATCATGAGCTTGTACACAGCAGCTGCTTCTCTTATCTGTTTGGATACACGAAAACAAGCTCTACAGACACGAAAACAATGAGCTCTCCAATGCTTCTCGCAAATCTCTAAGTATTCCAATGCTTAGCACAAATCTTAAGTGTTACAAAGTTCATTAACCCATTCCCGTCTTCAAGGTGTATCTGCTAAACATTATGCACCACATTCAAAAATACATTTCCCCCTCTTGCAGAACAAGATGGAGAGCAAGTGCAGGGAGCAGAACCTAGCCCATGGAAGAATGGCATGGCTACATCTCCTCACCCTGATGAAAGAGACACTGCTCGCCATCATTGGATTGACCATTACTGAGATCATATTAAGCCTGAAATATCAAAGATGTGGGTGGGCTCATAACTAATCTTGCATCCAACATACCCCCCATTCCACAATTTCATCTGATTTATGCTACAGATAGCTAAGAAACTTACCTCTTGCTTTCTCTCCCAGCCCTGACCACAATGCTACCCTGTAGCCCAGCCCTGACCACAATGCTGTCCTGTAGCTCAGCCCTGTCCACAATGCTACCCTGGAGCCCAGCCCTGACCACAATGCTACCCTGGAGCCCAGCCCTGACCACAATGCTACCCTGTAGCTCAGCCCTGACCACAATGCTACCCTGTAGCTCAGCCCTGACCACAATGCTACCCTGTAGCCCAGAGCTGTCCACAATCCAACCCTGGAGCCTTTCTTCTTACAGATGAAACCTAGCCAGTCAATGGTACAAGAGTAAAAATGGAAGAGAAGGAAGAAACTGATGATGAAGAAATACCAATACTCAATTTCACTCTCAAAGCAGAAGCAGCAGCTCAGATATTGATTGACACTATGCGTATTTAGAGGATAATGTAGAGGCATGATCTGAACATGGTCAGTCACCAGATTGAGCAAGGAGAAAGGATAGCACAGGTGCCAGATTACTAGAGACAGAGCGGCACACAAATTCTACAGCAGAGGACTCAGATGAAGATGGAGCATACAGAACAAAGCTCATGGATATGCACACACAAATGCTTCTTGCATTGGCAGGCCTTTGGTCATTGTGAGAGATCTTGGAGGAGTCCTTCTCCAACCTTGTACACAATCTTATGCAGAGGTCCATCCTTTTCAGCAGGTAAATGGTGCCCAACTTTAATATTAAATGTGTGGATGCAACCATGATGAAGCATCTTGATGACCAATGCCTCAGCTTTCATTGCAGCATAAGCAGAAGCCACTCAGTGTCTACAGTGGAAATGTCAACGAATATCATCTAAGCTTAGCTTTCTGCCACTCACTCTTAGATTGCTGCCATTGTGGCTGCAGATACCAATGTTTGCAAGCCTCAAAAGCAGTCACATGTATCTTTCCTTCAACGCATTGCTAAAATTGCTGCAGATTTGCCCCAAGAACATGTCAGTGGCTCCATGGAGCATGGATTTGCTGTCCTTCTCAGTATGACAGTATTTATGCTCCCACCAGATTCACTCTGCCAGTGCCCACACTGGTGCATGTGTATGTACATATTTCATATGTGCATATGTACGTATGCCTCTCAACCAGTCAGCTGACAGTGTTATTGCCCATGTCGAAATGGAGCTGTTCAAAGACAAGACCTCAAAGCCCAAAGCTGCTCAAGGGCCCACTGCAGTCTCCCCCAGTGGAAAAGGGTCCCAAAA